>NC_087069.1:3053371-3103899 GCF_963678635.1 Symsagittifera roscoffensis
AGTATACCGGGTCGAGGTCCCAGACTCATGTCCAGACTTTGAGGGTCGCTCCGCATCCGGATTTGAACCCAAATTGCATAGTCGCGTTGAGAGTTTGAGTCTGGAATGTCTGGACATCAGTCGCGCCGTGGACATGAGTCGCGAAAGTCTGGACATACCAAAACTTGGTCGCGAAAATCTGGACATGGGTTGCGTAGGTCTGGAAATACCAAAATTTGGTCGCGAAAAGCTGGACATGGGTCGCGAAAGTCTGTGTCCAGAATTTTGCGACCCACGGCGCGACTCATGTCTAGACTTTCCAGATCTTATTTCCAGACTTTAAAGACTCAAACTCTCGGCTCGTCTATGCAATTTGGGTCTGGATCCGGATGCGGCGCGACTATTGCAGATAGGGCGCGACTTTTGCGACCAAGGCGGAGACAGAGCAACTCCTCAGACTAAGACGGGGACGGCGCGACTTTGCATCCGCCTTGGTCTGGAAAGTCTCGCCGTCTCCTTCTCGATCGCGAGGAATTGATTCTTGGTCGCGCCTTCTCCGTCTTGGTCTGGAAAGTCGCGACGTCTGCGCCTTGGTTTGGAAGGTCTCGTAGTATGCGCCTTGGTCTGGGCCGTGTCCACTCTGATCGCTTAAGTCGTGTCACATCCACCCGGGTCGAGTGAGAGAGAGAGTATGTGTGTGTGCGTGTGTTTTGTAGGGAGGACAGACTGCGTGAGTTGCGGAAGCAGGCGGAGGAGAAGAAGCAGCTGCAGGACAGGATGGAGAGGAGGAACATGCAGAGATCGGCGGCTGCCAATGCAGCTGCCAATGCCACTGGCGCCAATGCTGCAGGGGCTTCCGGGGCACAGCAGACATCACAGGACAACCACAACCAGGAACAGTCCTCGGCCAGCGGCGAGAAAAGTAAGGAAACTCACTATCCACACACTCTTCATTACCTCTCTTACAGTTGAAGTCTAGGACACTGGCTATATAGGAAGTTCAGCACACGTGAAACTCAGGCTACACTATTGTTTTGTATTTGAATTGAGACGATGAAAATTAATTAGGCGTGAAAAGTGGATGTAGCAAAAAATCGACACTGTGATATCACCGAGTAGATTTCTGCTACATCCACTTTTCATATTTAATTTGCCTATAGTATTATCATTATCTTTCAAATGGTATAAATATAGTCAGCAAAATATATACCCATCCATGAAATGACAGGTACTGGTTAGGATTGCTTTGCAGTAACTTTTGTTTATTAGAGAAACTTTGTTCATGCTTTATTGGAATAACTGAAAATTTGTGTTGTTTTAGAAAATTGTATTTCTAGAGAAGGACTGTCAGCCTTTCTTGTTCCTTCTCAGATTTTGAGATAGATTCTTGCGAAGTCTGTGTTGTGATTTCATCTTTGGCGTATATTATATGTTGTGTTGTGCTGTGTGTAGGCGGGGCTGATGGGGGAGTGGGTGGGGGAGAGGGAGAGGGGGAGGATAGTGAGTTACCAGGAGGCATTTGTGCGGATGAAGGAGGCTACGGGGGTGAGTGAAGTGGAGGAGGTGGTGGACAGGTTCCGCACTCAGGACGACACCTTCCACAACCTCCAGCAGCAGAAGAGCACCAATGCCCAACTCATAGACACCCTCTCCCAGGAGGTACTCACTCATGTCATCACACTCTAGTTCAGTCCAAGTGAAAAACAAACAAACAAAAACTTTTAACCAACTGATAAGTCTTCCCCAAATTGATTTAGCGAGGAGATTGTTCTTTGGTCTTTACTTCTTCCTATAGACTGGAAATTTTGTATACTTTGCGTATGGTAGCGTATTAATAAAAGCAAATGCTTGCCTCATATTGGAGTGAATTTTGCCATTCACGCTTTAGTAGGACGAACTGTATGATGCCTTGATTAGCCAATTTGATTTATAGCGGAAAAAGTAGTCCCAGATTCATCCCTCCAATTATAAGAACAATAGAACAATTGGTTGGAGTTAAAGTTCTTTTTGAATTTGATCTTTACACATCAATATTTTTCTGTTAATTTCAAAAAATATTCGCCAAAAATGGCCAAATGAATTGTCCAAAATTGAATAGAGCAATTAAAAACACCCACAGCACAAGTTTTTCTATCACTTGTTTGAAATTCGGAACAAAGTGAGCCTAGTTTGCATCAAGTGGCGCCTATTCTTCTTGCAACTTTCGAAGAAAGTAACAAAACGTTTGTGCTCGGGTGTTTTTTTCCGTCAAAACTCGGCATTTTATTAGTTTATGTTCGTTGGATTACTTTAATAGAATAAAATGATAACTATTGATGACTTGAGCTCAAAATAAAAAACACTATTCGAAATAAGACCAATATTAGAAAAATATGGGTTTCAATTTCACCAAATTGGGATAATAACGGGCGATATTTTGCGTTCTTGTAAAGCCTAAGTATTGAAATATATCTTTCAAGTTTGAATCGAGGGAAAATTTTAATCCAATTTGCTCTAATCAATTTGTTAATGGAGGCAAACAAGTTTGCTTGTATATCAGGGCAAGGCCCTGAATGTTCCGACTGTCCGTTAAATCATATCGAATAGTTTTTGGAAAAAGAAACATCGAAAACTTATAAATTTTGGACAATATCACGTGTCAAAGTTTAAGTCGTGCAAAAGTTATACGACCAATTAGCTAGCCTCAATTCAAATTGGAACAATTTTGTTTTGCGGAAAAATTGCCACGCATAAACGATTCGCGTCACGAACAAACAACATTAAGAATAAACCCTTCAAAGCGCTCTTAATATAGTCCAGAAACATGCCAATTTGCCAATTTTCAACTCCCCAGAATTTTACAAAAAAAATTCAAGTAAATTATCTTTTTAAGTTTGAACTTAAAAAGCCGATATCTTCAATGGAGTTTAAAAATGTTTTATTGAAAACTATTATTTCGATCGGCAAAAATTGACTGAATAAAAAAAATCAAACCGAGTATATATATTCCGTTTTCTTCTAAAGTCGGAACAAAAAATCTTTTTGTATTCACATAGTGTCTGGGGTATAAAATGAAGAAAAACAAAAACCTTTTCAATTTTTTTTCAAAAACTCATCAAATGTTAATTTAAAAAATTGCTTTTCAAATGTATGCTACGAAAAGTCAAAGTAAAAAAAATCGAGCAATCTTGTTGAATTTCATTTTCACAGAAATGAGTCTGAATAGAGTGTTTGATTTTTTTCCAAGGCAAAGAATATATGAAACCATTTTTCAAAAAAAGAAATAAAGGGTCGTAAGACTAAAACAACAAATTTTATTCAAAAACTATAGGCAAAAATTATTTAAAATTTTAGGCAAAAACTGTTGTCAAGAATTTAAGGCAAGTTTTAGGCAAAAAAAATTTTAAGCAAATCTTATTTAAATTTTTTTATAAGATCTGTAATTAATCTTGAATATTGACGGTACTAGTTGAATGTTTGCGGACTTTAGTAGGACGAACTGTATGATGCCTTGATTAGCCAATTTGATTTATAGCGGAAAAAGTAGTCCCAGATTCATCCCTCCAATTATAAGAACAATAGAACAATTGGTTGGAGTTAAAGTTCTTTTTGAATTTGATCTTTACACATCAATATTTTTCTGTTAATTTCAAAAAATATTCGCCAAAAATGGCCAAATGAATTGTCCAAAATTGAATAGAGCAATTAAAAACACCCACAGCACAAGTTTTTCTATCACTTGTTTGAAATTCGGAACAAAGTGAGCCTGGTTTTTCCCGAATTGAGCATGGTTTTTCTGCTTCAATGTCGTCTTCATTTAGTGTTACCACTAATTTTGGTTGAAAAAACAAAAAAAATTGCATCGGAATAAAACTGTTTCAACAGTGTTTGACTGTTCAAAAATATTAGACTAATGCCAACCAGGGGTGTAGAAATTTTTTGTCAAATATGCTGAAAAGAAATTTATGTAAAGCAAATTTGGAGCGTGTCTTTATTTAACTTGCGAGATAAATTTTGTTCAACGTAGATCAACGATTAACAGTCGATGTTTTTTGGAAAAAGGTTAGAAAATAAATTTTTTATATCCCTGATCACAGGGTTCAACTTAGAATCATATTACAAACCAATTGGTCTAAGCTGCAGTTTAAAAAAGACAACGCCTCAACTGCTCTGAGTTTAGGGGTCAGCCTATCGAACAGGAAAAAATGCGTTTTAATTAATGTTACTTCACAAACAAGCTGAGTTACTCGTGTTACATTAAGATAAGTTTTTATGCAGTATTAAGCATTCTATCTTCTGTTGGTGAATCATCAGTGTTGTGGTTGTGTGTTAGGTGGCGCGTGCGAAGGAGGAGTGCGAAGCCATGAAGTACAGGGGGGAGACTAAACTGTCGCAGGGGGAGAGGACCCTGGAGGAGAGTGAGTCACACCTGCAGGCGGAGCAGGAGAGGAAGCAGACTCTGGAGCAGAGACTCACAGACACTGCCAAGGTACTCGTCAGTGTCCGAGCAGGAGTCGAACACCTCTCCATCAAACTCGCTCCACTCAAAGGTACATCCTACTTACCCCCCACTGCACTATGGCTTATTTTGACACAAAAACAAAACTTCGAAAAAATTGAGAGTTTCAAAAATATGAGTTCAAATGCGTTGTTATTTGTCCTTAATGTCGCTTCTTTTGCAAATTTTTAAGTCGAGTAAATGCTCCGGATACTAGTCATGTATTTATTAAAATCATAGAACCAAGTTTTTGTTTACGTTTCCGATAAGCAATGATTTTGTAAAAAAAAATATAAATACGTTTCCTCGTTAGGAAATTTGTTTACAGAAACTGCACGTGAAACGGCGTTGCATTTGCTTTAACTTGGTTTTTATTTAATTCAAAGTTAACACCCATCAGCAGGTTCTTTGAAACGACAAATGACCAGATTTGCAGTCTGACCGGGACCTCTTTTTTAAAGCATATTGTATATAGTTCTCGGTCAAAGAGAGTGAGTCAGACCATTCGGAGGGCTTTGTGATTCTTTTGGTTTCTTTCGGGCTACAAGCTAACAGGCGCTGTTTCTTTCAATCTGAGTAAAAATCATTTGAAAACTATTTGATCGTTTTGTACATGCTGATATGTACAGTCATGGGTCATACAGGTAACACATTTCAGCTTCCAAGCAATGAAATGAAACGAACTACTGCCGTTTTGTCAAAAATTACGAAAGATTCACTGTTAAAGTGTTAACATGTGACGGAGGAAACTGTTCTCTAAAAATTAGCCGGAGAAAAAATCCACAAAAATTTGTTTTGACACTTCCCTTTCCTATTTAAAAAAGAAACAAAACTTTACTGAGCTACAAAACAAATGAACTCAGGTCTTAGCATATTCCCGAATTGCTGAATTTTTAGTCAACCTAGGAGCTTAACAAAAATTTATATTTCTTATGAGAGGGCCTAGCATAGATCCCCAAGTTTCCAACTAATAAAATTAACTTCAAAGCTTTAAAGAGCTTCCGCTGTGTACGGGGACTTTGTTGGAACTCTAATTAAATGGCCAAGTGACGCTGTGATAGCAATTTTTCTCCAGATATATTCTAGAAAGCAGTTTAACCAATCATATGTCAATTCTGTTTCAATTCAACCAAGAATATTAATTTTTTTTAACGAAAAACGGCAGACGAGTCAAGAAAACATGGCTCATATCATAGGAAAAAAAAATTTGTCTCGTGACTGTGTGCACATATACCCGGTTTGACAAAAATGCCTTTCATACAATTTCATGCTATGAAAACATGCTTATCATGCTATTTCATAGACCAAAAAAACAGTATGAAAGTTGTATGAGAAGCCTTTTTTTCCATACTATGAAATTGTATGATATGCATTTTTTTCACAGATGAAAATACAATAATTTTTTGTTTCAGTTTTTTATGTTTCATCTGAATCATACTAACCAAGGATTTCCGGTCAAAAAAAGCATGAATGTAACCGGCAGTTTTCAAGCATATAAACTGCATTTAGTGATATAAGTTATGGTTAACATTTTCACACGGAGTTATATACCAAAAACGTAACTTTTTGTTTATGACTACAAAAAATTTCTAACTAAAAATTTTCTAGCCATATACAAAAAGCTACGTTTTTGGTAAATAATTCTGTGTGAAAATGTTAAAATTAACTTATATGACTAATATCACTGAAAGCAGTTTATCTGCGTGAAAACTGAGAATGCAGTTTATCTGCGTGAAAACTGAGTGACTGAGAAAAAAGGCATGTTTCTTTTTGCAAATTTATAATCATCTCAGCATATGAAACTATTTAAAATAATTATGTTTATATAAACTTTACTTAAATGAGATTTTTTGGTTTTGTGTGTGAAAAACTCAATCTGGACTACGTTATAGACAATAAAAGTCAAATTTTGCCAATTTTTGTTCCTCGTGTTTGTTCCTCGTAATGCTTATACAATTTTTGAGTGAGTTTTTTCTTCAAAATTTTTTTTTGACGCCGCAGTTGCTCTCATGTTAGCAAAACTGCCACCAAATTGTTTTGTTTGAGTTTTAAACTATTTTTAGATAAATCCGAAAACAAATCGATTGGAAAAACTTTCGTCATACAATTTTCTTCTATGAAAATTGTATGACAAGCTTTTTTCTATGAGCTCCACATACGAAACTGTTTTATAGACATTTTTTTTGTTTGGACGTTTACCCGGGTTTATATATTCAGTTTTTTTGAGAATGTTTTTTTTTTAAACTTAAATCTATTTTTTTTGTTTCGCTGGTTTCTGTCTGCACTATGGCATTTTTGGACAGCTCAATTTCTGGTTTATTAGTCTTCAAACGCTCTGTCTAACTTGAATTGATTGCCTTGAAACGACTGCTTTGAAACGACTAAAAAATGAGGTTTTACAAAATTAGTTCTACTCTTTTTGGTCTTCACAATTTTTTTGAAAAATATTTTATGTTGTGATTCAATATTTTTAGTATGTTATAACCTTGACCTCTATTATCTAATTACGTACCAGTCAATGTTAACTCTACGAAGTCCAGTGGACTTCGAGTCACGAGTTGCTCTTTTTAGACTACAGTCGGTTTTAATTCAACCAATACTTTTATTCTCTTTTAACTTAGTTAGATATAATAGCTACCAGTGGTACATCTTAACTCTTTATTATGGCGCAGTCAACAACTGATTCGAACTTGAGGGGAATACCCGCCTTTTGGCCGAACCACACGGTTGAACCCCCCACCCAATGGAACAATTGGATAGACCAATTCCATTTGGCCATTATCGCGAAGGAAAATCTACGTAGACTTAGACAACCTTAAAGAACCAATGGAAGGGGAGACGACGTTACCGATCCTAGAAGGTGCGCAGGAGTCAGAAACTGACCAACAGAGGAAAGCCAGGGAGGCCAGGAACAAAGAAACAATGCGAGTGTAAGAACACGCTGAAGAGAAAAGACTAGCAGAAGAAAAGAGGAAATTCGGAGGAATGAGGAGATACGAGGCCGATAAAAAAGTAAGGTCAATCCTATACTTGGCCTTAGGAGCGGAAGGCAAAAGAGTTTTCGCCCAGAAACATCCAAGGGTAAAAATCCTACGAATCTCATTCAAGGAATTTTACGAAATGCTAGAATTGGCTTTTATCAAACCAACCAATATAACATTTGAACGATACAAACTATTGAGCAGGAAACAAAAGGATAGAGAATCCTATGAACAATTTTGGGGCGCGTTATCAGACTTGGCGAGATCATGTGAAATTGGAATTAATGCAGAACAGGAGTGGATTAGAGACGTATTTATTTTTAACATGAAAAACTGCGACTTACAACGTAGACTACTTTCAGAAACTCTCAATCCATTGGATGCACTAAACCAAGCAATAATTGACGAAAAAGGCTACTATAACCACCTCAAACTGACCAACATGACGAGATCTTTCAACACGACAGGAAATACTGGGAGAGGGTACAAAAACTTCAACAACGTTAAAAAGGAACCAAGCTTAAACATAGAAAGATCAAATACTTGTATGAAATGCGGGAATGCGTTTACCAAGGGTCATCTGAATGTGTGTCCGGCGAAAGAAATCGTGTGTAATATTTGTAAATATAAAGGACATTTTGGAAAACTTTGTAAATCGAAAGGAAGAAAACCCGCTGTAAATACTGTAGATGAAGCTGTAAATAGTCAGAATTGTTCATATTCCCCAGAAGATCTTCAGATGAGAAGCGAAGAAAATTTTTGTGGAGTGATTAACGCTTGGACCGAAGAGGGGATAAGTGATAACGATGACTATTCAGTCCTCAACATTAGAACAATCTACGATACCAATGGCTTGGAAACAAAGAAACTTGTCAACATCGGTTTAGGAGACGACGCGATAGTCAACTTGAACATTCCAGTGGATTCGGCAAGCCCAGTGAGCTTCCTGAAACAAAATGTACTTCACGAATTGAAGCTGAGAAATCCACAGTTGAAGATTCAGCCAGTTGAGAAGAAAACGAGGGAACTATACTGCGGATTCACTAACGACACAATCAACATCATCGGGAAGGTGGTAGTGAGGTTACAATCCAATGGATGGACCGCGGACGAAACTCCATTTTTTATCACTTCTGGACATGAGAGGAACATTCTGGGTAACGACAATCCCCCGAGAATTGGAATAGAGATAGCCCAACGACAGCCTCTACTACCCGTCAACAACATATCACGCCCAGAATTGTGTAAATTAAATAATTATTCAGATACGACCCTTAATCTGTATCATAGGTACAAAGGGCTATTTAACAGAGTGGGAAAAATACCTTCGGACAGAAAAGTTACTCATTTCCATTCCCCATTCAAACCTATCCTAACCAAAGGTAGAAGAGTTCCCTTACATCTACTCGAAAACGGAACTAAATAGAATGGAAAAAGAGGGGCATATCATAAAGTTGAACAAATGCGACGAAGATTGTTTTATAAGCCCAATTGTGATTACAAGAAAAAAAGACGGTAGTATCAAGTTGGCACTAGACTCGAAACTATTAAATAATCAGATATTCAAGAACAAGTACCAGATGCCAAACATACATGAACTGATCGATAATATTGCTCTTCAACTGTCAAGCAAAGATTCAGGGGAAGTTTGGTTTAGTAATCTAGATCTAAAGAACGCTTACAGCCAACTACAATTATGCACAGACACTAGCAAACAGTGTAACTTTAGTATCGTGGGGGGCGAAACCACTGGAACCTACAGGTTTTTAACTGGATTTTACGGATTGGGCGATATGCCAAACGAATTCCAGAGGGTAATGGATTCTTTACTGAAAAACATTCCTTTTACAAATTGTTATATCGACGACATTTTAATAGCTTCGAAAGGTTCATTAAATGAACACAAAGCGATACTAACTAACATTTTAAACATTTTGGACAACAAGAACATGGCGGTAAAATGGGAGAAATGTGCATTCTTCCAAAAAGAAATAGAGTGGCTAGGTTTCAAGATATCAAAATTGGGCGTGAAACCATTGGTGGGAAAGTCAGATTCGATTAAAAACCTACCAAACCCCAAAAACATATCTGAACTTAGGTCTTTCTTTGGATCGATCAATCAATATATGAAATTCGTCCCGAATTTGTCCGCCCTAAGTTCCCCCCTACGACCACTTCTTGTAAAGAAATCAGTCTACCAATGGAATGACGAACATACTAAAGCATTTGAAGAATTAAAACAACAGATAGTGAAGATAACAGAGAACAACCACTTCGACATAAAAAGGATGTCAAGACTAAAAACAGACGCTTCCCATAACGGCTTAGGAGCTACCCTAGAACAATGGGATGGAGAAAATTGGGTAACAATAGCATTCGCCTCCCGATTTTTGTACAACCACGAAAGTAAATATTCTACAAATGAACTTGAGTTGTTGGGAGTAGTCTGGGCTACAGAACATTTTAAAAATTACTTGTATGGTGCCGAATTTGAAATTGTGACGGACCATAAGGCATTATTATCAGCATTAAATGCAAACCAGAGCAACAAAACTATGCATAGCAGATTAACCCGTTGGGTAAATCGACTGTTACCATTTAATTTTAAGATCAAGCACATTCCGGGAAAAGAAATGGGATTTACAGATTTACTGTCGAGACTACCTTCAGGTAAAGCACTCCCTACATCACACTACGATAGCGAATTTGTAGTGGCGACAGTACAAAAGATTAAAGAAAACCTCTCTGTAAATAACGATTGTAAAAAGAATAATTGTAAAAAGAACGAAGTGTATTATCCATTGGATGTAAATACGATTAGTAACTTGAATTGCAATAATCCAATGGGTGGAAAGAAAGATTTATCACAAAGCATCCAACGGTCGTTCTTCTCGAATATTCTGAATTACGTAAACGACACTATCAGAATTTGTAATTCCAATCACTCGCGTTCAGAGTCTTGCACAAGCGGTTGTGTTCCTTTAAACTTATCAAAATTTGATTTCAATTATTTTTACCTATCAGACAAAACTTTTTTTATTTTTTCTTGCCCAATCAGTATTATTATTCAATCAGTCATTAAATTCAGATCAAGAAAAACAATTACAAGAATTTATTACATCAGTCAACTTGTTAAAAATTTCCCTCAGGGCAGAAAAGAAAGGAATTTTCTTGAATTTTAATAACGACATAATGTCAGACATACACAAAAAACTGTTGGCCAAATACAAGGGAGATCTCAGATTGCCAGACAACCCGTTATCATTATCAGACCATTGTTCGAATAAGCTGATTAAACTCATGACGGACGAAGACAAAATCCTCAAAGAAGTAAAGAAGGCGGTACACGAAGGCAAACCATTGGACAAATTCGGAGCCTACTTAAAGAACTTCCAGAGGGATATACATGTGAAAGAAGAGCTGTTATTCAACGATAACAAACTGATAGTGCCGGCTGCATTACGATCACCTTTCCTGTCACTCCTTCACGAGACTCATCCAGGGCAGTTTGGGATGAAAGCCTTGGCAGAAAACATTTGGTGGCCACATCTATACAGAGAGATATACCATCATGGAAAGAATTGCACTCAGTGCATAATGGCCGGTAAGAACCTAAAAGTTTTACAAGGGACGAACAAGACTGAGAAATTACCGAACCTGACCGAACCAAATGAAGAAGTAGATTTAGACTTTGCCGGCCCATTGGACAAGAGCTGGGGTAACGCAAAATATCTCTTGTTATGCATCGACCGCTTTTCAAAGTTCCCGTCGGCGAAGGTAGTAAACAACACTTCGACTTCTTCAATTTTAACCTTCATGACAGATTACTGCCATCTTCACGGATTTCCAAAGTCCATTAGAGCCGACCATGGGTCATGTTTTACTTCGTTTGATTTTAGAAACTTCTGTGAGAAGAACAACATTAATCTAATTCTATGTACGGTTGGCGATCATAGATCCAATGGAGTAGTAGAAAGACTCATTTTCACGGTCAAAGCTAAGCTTCTGGCAATGTCGTTCAACGATCCAAAACCATCCTTAAATACGGCTATTGATAAAATTATTTGGAACATACGCTCGACGAAACAATCATCCATTGGATGCTCTCCGTTCTCAAAACATTTTAATAGATCTCCCAATACGTTCTGGAAATCTTTGGTCTCTCACGCAATTAGTTTAGATAAGGGGAAATCAATCATATCGAAGGACAGAGCACAAGACTGGGGGGCTGATGACGCGTTTGAAGATGGCTACCTGGAAGACAGAACAATTGAGGAAAGAGGCTATGAGAGCGACCCTCTAACAAAGTAGATAGAAACCTTCAGCGAGCCCCACTGTCGAATCCCTTCAGCCATGGAGGTAACTGGTTTAGGAAAACAGTTAACAGGAGGGAAGGAGAACCTTATTTTAAACCTTTAGGGAGTAAACCTTTGTCAGACACGAAACATACGGTCACAGTAGATAACGGACATGTGATAAGAAAATCGGACTTAGCTTTTAACAAAACCCAACCGGCAGCTCCTAAGACCTTCACGGCAAGACCGAAACCGCTAATTAATAGTAATGATTTAGCAGGCAAGCGAAAAAGAAACTCCCCTTGCAAGAGACGAGACTCAAATATAGGAGGCCCATTGATGAACTCCACACCAACGGGTGGAAATTCAAGCAAAAAGAGGAGATCATTCTTCACGAACTCGAAAGGTTCAAAATTCGACTATAATAATCTAGATTCGTCGTTAACGTTAGACCTTTGGGATAAAGTCATTGACGACTACTTGGGTACGGAAACGGAAATGGTATATAATACACCAACTGTTAACCTACATAGTGATTTAGATCAACCAAGGAGTACCATACAAAGCCAGACAAACACTGAGACAACATTCAATATACCAACGGGCACAAGCGACGACCCAATTCGAGTGGATAGCTCTCCGGAGAAGACAGTGGAGACACCAAAAACCCCGATATCTTCAAAACATCGTGTAAGAAGAAACCCAGGCCCCCCGAAATTCTTTGGCGAGAGACGGTTCATCGACCAAGTGACACTCGGTACGGAGACCATTAGTGCAGTAGACTCCGATGACGAACCAATTATTACGTTTTCCGGTGCAAAGAGCCCGAAACAAATTCCTTCATTCTGTACGACGTCTCCCTCGGATTATCTTACACCCATTGACGAGATCCCACGTCATACGATTTTGGTTGCTGAAACCACTCAAGACGAATTCTCAACACCTTCCTCTCAGGCGACAAGGACCGCATGGGTATCGCCACCATTGGCAGAAGGGACCAGTAATACTCAGGATGAAATCGATAGCGACATATCCTCGGGCATCGATACCGATGTAAGAATAGAGGCAGATAATTTCCATACTAGATACAACTCTACGGTCTCAAACTCTGAAAACTTTTAAACTGTGGTAACACGACATGTTACGTATTTGACTTAGCTTTTATCCATTGGATACCCAGAACTTTTTTTTTATTATTTACCTAGTTAGTGAGTTAGTTAGTTTGCTTTAATTGTACAAATGCTACATAACCCCAATTGTGCATATCATTTTGTACATTCAGTGTTGATATCTGTGTAAACCTGTAAGTAGCCTGAATATATTACCATATAATTACCTCCATTGTAATTTTTACTCTCTGTAAAAATCCATTGGTGCTAAATGCGGTTACGTTTTGTTTCTTCTTTGGCCCTGGTGGAGCGAGGGGAGATGGAGTATATGTGTGATATTGGCTACATCGTTGAGCGGGCAGATATTAATTTTTGTGCACTGGGGAATGTTGTGATTCAGTATTTTTAGTATGTTATAACCTTGACCTCTATTATCTAATTACGTACCAGTCAATGTTAACTCTACGAAGTCCAGTGGACTTCGAGTCACGAGTTGCTCTTTTTAGACTACAGTCGGTTTTAATTCAACCAATACTTTTATTCTCTTTTAACTTAGTTAGATATAATAGCTACCAGTGGTACATCTTAACTCTTTATTATTTTAGTGTGTTTTTTTTCTTTGTCCAACTACATCGTACTGTCTGCCTTTGATTAGCGGGTTTATTTCAAACTAATAGCTTTATTCAGGGGCAGATCTAGGATTTTCTCAAAGGGAGGGGCGGATTTTTCGGAAATTTTATCGACCTTTTTTTAGATCGACCAAATTGTTTTTCCGTGCACTCCCAGAACACTATGAAGACCCTTTTTTGACAAAAATTTTGCGCCGCATTCGTCGCAAGTTTAGTTTCGGAGTATGGTAGAACAGTTTTTCTCGATGATTGGACAAAACTGATTTTATCTTTTTTAAAACAAAATAAAAAGGTTTTCATGCTTAAGCAAGATAGCCTCCATTTTCGAAGATTCTTCCAAGATAACCTCAATCTTGCAAGATAACCCTATTTTGCAATAATCTTGCAAGATCTTGCAAGATAACCTCCCTTGATCGAATAGGGTTGTTTTCACTGAAAAGATTTTTACTTTTTTCAATTTAAAAGTTTTTCCAAAAAAGTACATGGCAATGATCGGTTGCTATTTTTTGATTTTAGTTTTTGATTCAACTTTACAAAAAATGCTAAGTTGTTATATAATGATTTTAGCAGGGTTGATCATTTTTTATCGCCAGGGATACTAAAGCTCATTTTTGCCTCTGTGTGTAATTTGGACTTTCAGCTTTCCTTTAAGGAGGTGTAACTGATAAAACCCGACATATGTACATCTGCACACGTGGCTCACAAGTACACGTTCTCAAAATGGTATAAAACGAAAAAGGCAATGATTCTCATTATGGAAAAATCATATCCGATCAGCAGAGCGTTGGCTTGAGAAACAGCCATGCGACTATTGAGGTACTTTTCCGTAGTGTTATTCACTGCAGTATTGTCAGTGAGTGAGTGTGTGTTGTGTGTGTTGTAGGGAGCAAGAGTCAGGAGCCGAAGCAGTCGGCGTCTGTGGAGGAGGAGGACTATGTGCTGGACACTCTCATGGACTGCGAGGACAAACTGCAGAGACTGTTGCAGGACCTGGGGGACAGTGCAGGGGCCACAGCCACAGGGGAGGGAGAGGGCGAGGGCGAGGGGGAGGGGGAGCAGGCAGCAGGAGGGGGAGTGAGGAGGATGGAGCAGCTGGAGAGGGAGATCATGGCACAGCAAACTGCCTCTGGACAGCCGGACTACACTCAGGTACACTCACTACCCCCACTCTGGACAATTGCCCAGTTTCAAACAAGATTTGAGGTGTTCGTGCCATTGTTGTTTGATAAACAGATTACGCTTCAATAAATGTTGCTGTAGAATGAACAGTTTGACCAGTCTTAGATTGTTTTTTTTTCTAAATAAAAACGCAATCTTGAGCAAATTTTTCAAAAAACCATTCAAAGTCGGACCAAGATTTGTAGACGCTCCATTTTGCCCTTCAGTATCATTCCATCATTCTTAGAAATTTTTTACCCGACAGAACTTTAAGTTTTTTGAAAGTTTGAAAGTTCTTACGGTGATTGTGCTGTTCATCCGCTCGCATTTGTTCCGCATGTTCAGTTTTTCAATCAATATTCTTTAGATGAAGTTTGTGTTTGTGTTTGCATTATTTGCATTTTGTTCAGATGGCGGAGGAGAGGCTGCCGCAGTACAACACTAGAGTGGTCATCTCCTCCTCCAACAAAGACGGGGGTGTGGGCAGTGGAGGAGGGGGACTGTACGAGGAGGGGGAGAGTGGGGAGGACGAGGAGTGTCCCAACAGGGAACAGATCAAGAAGAGGAGCGAGGACCTCGTCAACTCAAAGGTAACACAACGCGACACGACACGACACGACACGACACGCGACACGACGTTGCACACTCACCATTACCAGCTCGATCAATCAATATGAACCAATAAATCTCAAACAATTAACAAGGAGAGCCGGTTGCTGTGCATGCAGCACAGAATGTTCCAACCACGTTCATAAAAAATAAATGATTTTGTTTTTCAATTTTTTCTCCAAATTCGAGTTTTTTTGTGGGTGGTATGATGAGAAAACTATACAACACGTATAAATTTAGCGGTTTAGGCAAAATTGACAACAGCTATCTTCAAAAAAAAAAGAAAAAAAAACACGATTTTTTTTGCACAATAATGTTTGAAAGGAAACGCTAAATGAAGCTTCTACAACTAGTTTTTCTTTTAGTAAAGTAAACTTTTTCAGCTGAATTGACTATGAACCCTCAATTTTATATATTCAACGAACGTTACTCGATCGCGCTGCTCGCCCGAACTTAGACCAGAAATCAAAAATTTTAAATAAGTTTTTCTCGACACTAAGAAAAGTTCTCAAAATTTTTCAGTGTCGTCTGAATCATGACTGAAAGGGCTTTTTATGATATATCACTAGACCAATTCCGATGATTACAGCGCTGATTTAAATTATGCGGACTAAAAGCATTAAACAGGAAAATATAAAACTAGTATTTCTCGAATTCAGTTGAGCTTATGTATAAAAAGATGAAGACAAAACTTGCTTAGGATTTCAGCAGGAATAATATGATGTAATTTGTTTTGCAAAATTCGGGCCCCTAAAAACTGTATGTTTTGGTTGCCTTTGATTCTGTTGTTTGTTGCAGACGAAGAGACGCCAGCCGAAGAAGAAGAAGAACGCAGCCAAGAAGTAGGATGGAGGCCACTGTGCTTCATCATCTGCTGCTGGACACACACTTAGCCTCAGAACTGTATGATCATATGATCACAGAGTTACTGACACTAAACCACACTTAAAGAAAGATCAGATGACCAACAGATCTGTTCGAAAACTTTCCCTTACAGTCGCTAATGACCTAATTCATGGCCCAGTGGATTCGAATTATGTCTATTATCTTCAAGTGTTTGTATCTGAAACAGTTGCTACGAAGTTATCCAAATTAAAATGTTACAGCATAACTTTGTTTTTCTGTAACATGAGTTTCAATGGACGACGTGACGACACTTTTGTAGGCGTGGAGTTTTTGTTTCGTTTTTCATCAAAAGTTTTAAAATTAATCATGCTTCATCTTGATTTTTTGCGGGTTGACATTTGATGTCTTTTTCAGCTCAATTCAAACTCATTTGGTAGAAGTGAGGCACACTACGCTTTCCATTGAAAAAAAAACGGTAATGGTCCGAATAAAATGTGAATAGTTTTTGCTTTCGAAAGTAGATTTAGGTTGTAGACTTCCCTTGTGAATGAAAAATGGGATCTTATGACGCAGTTTCTGTAATCTGGGACAACTTAACGAAAAATTTGTCAATTATTACTTATCCTTGTTCCGACTTTCGAAGAAAGTGACAAAATATTTGTGCTCGGGGTTGTTTTTTTCTTCAGACAAACTTTACTAGTTTAACAAGCCTCTAGCCTCTTTTGACGGATTTTCTTAACATCATCTAAGAAATATTGTTGCCTTCAACTCAAATTTAAAATGATTTTTATTGTTCCGACTCTCGATGAAAACGGATAACTTATGCTCGGTGTGTTTTTTTATTCAATAAGTTTTTGCGGATCAAAATAATAGTTTTCAACAAAAACTGATTATATACCATTGAAGGTTTTGACTACTTGAGTTCAAATATAAAAAGTTATTTTACCTCCGATAACTTTTTGTAAAGTTTTGATTGTTTGAAATTTGCCAAATTGGCCATGTTCTGGACTAAATTATGCGCGGTTTGAAAACTTTTTTTCATAATGCTGAGAGCGTAAAGCGAATTTTTTATGCTGAAAATATCGTTTTTGAAAGCGTTTTTTATTCGGTACTTATAAGTGGGGCTAAAGAAATAGCCTGGTGGAGTTTTTGTATGTTTTTTAAAATAAAAAGTTGACGACCAAGTATTTTGAAGTAATTAGAGGGCGTTTCATTGTTGTTGGGGTGCTATTGTTATAGCCTAGATTTATTTTTTATAATTAGTGGTGATACCTCTGGTTGATTTTTTAAAGAAGATAACCTGATATATTTAACTTCTGCGCATTCAAACTGACAACATTTTAAAAAAACTGCGATAAATGAAACTACCGGTTGAACGTAGTTTCAAAAAAAAACAACTCCGTTGAAAGACGACTTTAAAAATTTCAGATATAGTTTCAAAGTTCGTTTGTACATGGTTCAGCAGGGGCGGATCTAGGATTTTCTCGAGGGCGGGGCGGATTTAAAAAAAAAATCGAAAATTTTGACGACCTTTTTTTTTTAGGTCGACCAAATTGATTTTTCGAGTTCTCCCAAAGCACTGTTTTGCCCTGTATAGGCAAATGTTTGAAAAAACAGTCAAAAAAATCGTTTTTGGGCACTTTTTGAAAAATTTTGACAAAAAAGTGCGTTTTTTGGCGCGCGCTCCCCCTCAAAGTTAGTATATATTGGCGCCTAAGGCGCCTTAAGAAAAATTTTAGGGTCGGTCGGCCAAAAATGGATTTCTGAAAAAGTATCAAAGGGGGACCCTTTGGGTCGGCAGGGGGTCGAATCCCTGAGGAGGAGGGCGTCCGCCCCCCCCCCCCCCCGCTCCCCCTCCCTAAATCCGCCCCTGTGGTTCAGTATGGTTTTTTTTCGCATTTTGTGACCGAGATTTCGAAAGCTTGAAAATAGCAGTGATTTTAAATAACCAAGGTTTTTGCACAAAAAAAATTAGTTTGAATACGAACACAAGTAAAAAGAATCAATCTATTATATACACCTATAGTTTATTCTTTAAAAAAATTTGCTTTCAAAAGTTTTCTCTTCCTTCATTTTTATTATATTCATTTGAAATTTGTATGGCTTTTTTTTGTTCAGCCTCATCAATTGATCAGTTTTCTCTTCCATCTAGTAGTGGTCTCTCTGGTTCACAACCCAGTTCAAACGTATCTTTGACATACGAAAGTATAGTTAGGGTGCACAATTCATTGTAAAAAACACCTTTTTAAAAGCAAAATTTATGTTATTTTTATGTTCTTAACTTTCTTCCTATTTTATGGTTCGCTGCTATTAAAAATTTTGATCATCATACCTCTTATGATCTTGTTAACAGTTTTCTTACTTTTCAAAACTTTTATGATAAAAATTTAATTAGACACTTTGATGCAATGAAACTGACACAAATTTTCATGCATTTATTGAGCAAGAAGATTTTTCAAGACTTCGCCCAAACTTTCAGTGCACGTCAAAGTTTCATTTAAATTGCCACATACGAAAAATTTTCAACTTACGACCAACAACTGCAACAATGGACAACTAAAAAAAGAAAGACATCACAAGAGTGGTTGGCAAAGTTTACCACGATAATAAGGCGAAAAAAACTCTAAGGTCAGCCAACTTTGAGAAAACAAATTTAAAGCCACGGCGAGTTTTTTGATTTTTTAAAAACAAAGAGAAGAAAAGTTAATTGCTGAAACAAACCCGCAGTGGCAAGAACTCCGCCAAATTAGACGCTAAAAAAGAGAAAATTTGAAATTGAAAAAAAAAATAGAACAAGAGTCTCTCAGCAAAAACTGGCCGAAAACCTAGATTAGATGTCTGTCAGTCACTTATTTTTTGCAACTTGCAAAAGCTGAAAAATAAATATGGGAAGCGAGAGAAGTGCCAAATTTGACAAAAACTGTCAAGCAGAAAATTGTTGTCGAAGTTGTAAAAAACAATGAAAATTATTTCTTTCTTAGTGGCGAAAACATGCCCGGAAACGCTGGTTTTTGTAGCCGAAGTGTCACTGATGTATGATTCTTCAAGAAAAAAATTCCGACCAGAGTGATGGTGTGGGCAGCAATTTGTCCCCGAGGAGAGAGTTCTGTCCACGTGGTGAAAGCAAAGTCTGTCAACGGTGAACTCTATTTGGGATACTCAAAAAGCATCTATTGGCGGTTATAAAATTAAATTCCTCATCGAAAAATTAATGTGCTCTTCTGGCCGGATTTGATGTCCAGTCACTACTCGAAAGCAGTGATAGAATGGCTGAGAAGCAAAAGTCTTCGTTTTGTGGTTAAAAATGAAAATCCCTCAAATACGCCTCAAGTACGCCCAACTGAAAATATCACGGAAAGTATGACTAGAATCTAAGTGCCAAAAGAGGAGTGCCACAAACTTTTTGAGGGCTACCATTCCGAAAAATGACCAATAATGGTCTAAAAATAATAACCTTTTAAACTCAGAAGACATAAAAGATTTATTTATATATTCTGTTAAAAAATCAACACTGTAGCTTCTTTTAGTTGATGAGTAATTGTGTTTTTAATTTTGTTCAATTTCATTGCATCACCGCTGAAAGTCTTACTTGCATATGCAAATGTGGTACAAATAAGATAAATTTTAGGGAATCTAACAAAAATTAGGTCTATTTTTTGTCCGCTCTGCTTCAGTGTTTTTTATCTGACTTGTTGATTCGAAAAATGCCAAAAATACTTCTTACTCTTTGTGATATTGAGCGAAAGATCTCATCGCAATAAAAACAAAAAACAACTGTGGGCTATGACAAACTCGAAATTATAAAAATTAAACCATCTTAATACATAATGGAATCTCTGAGCCTGTTTTATAAGCTCCGCAAAGTTTTTTAGTTCGAAGAAAATGACAAAATAGTAGTGTTCGTCGTTTTTTCCAGCACACATTTTTCAAGTTTTTGAGTGAAAAACTTTGACAGTATTTCTTACATCATTCGGAAAGATTTGTTGTCTTAAGCTCAAACTTAAAAAGACATTTTACCTATTTTTTTTCTGTGAATTTACGGGGGCTTAAAGATTGCCAATTTGGTCAATTTAGGACAATTCACGCCCAATTTATTTCGTACTTTAACGCGTAAGCGGAGAACTAATATGTCTTAGAAATTGTTTCAAATTGAATTGGGGCATGCAATTTCGTCTATTTAAAACTTCGTCATAAGCGATGGACGGTTTTCAAAAAAAAATTATACTTTTTTTCATTTTGCGAGATGTTTATCGATTTTTTCAAGAAAATGCTACTCCACAGACCTTAAAAGGCAGTCAGAAAATTTAGGGTTTTTTCCTGGTATGAGCAGTTTTGTTTTAGTTTTAATTATCTTGATGGAACAAATCCTGCAAACATGTGCGTTGACTCGTGGGGTACGACTCGCTCATTAGAGTAACTTCAGATTAGATCTGTTTGTTATGCTGTCCAAATTTTGTCCGGATAGTTAAGAGCATACATTTAGACCAATACTGATCTTAGTTTCTCAAAAGACCGTAGCAAATACTGGAAAAACGATTAGTTTGGATCAACGTTCTTTGGTATTTTCTATAAATGGTCTGACTGCAAACATCAAGAATTTGCAATAATAAAATTATAATAATTATTGTAATTTTCCACGAAGTACAAAAAATTTTGCAATCATATTCTGTACAAAAAATCTAAGGCTTCAAGCGTTAACTTAAATGAAACTCCGATCGGGTTGAACGTGGTTTCATTGATCATACTAGTCATGCTTAATCTTGATTTTTCGCGGGTTGACATTTGATGTCAATTTAAACTCATTTGGTGAAAGTGAGGCACACTACGCTTTCCAATGAAAAAAACGGTAATGATACCAAAAAAAGGTGATTGGTTTTTGGTTTCGAAAGTAGATTTTGCTTTCCTAAAGCTAAAGTGAACGATAAAAGCTATTATATGACGCAGGTTGTACAATCTGGGGTAATTTAACAAAAGTTTGTCAATTATTACATATTTTTTTGTTCCGGCTTTCGAAAAAAAAGTTGTCCTCGGGTGTTTTTTTCAGACAAATGCGAATTTTAAATTATCTTTTTTTGACGAAAATTTTTTTATATCATTTAAAAAGTATTGTTGCCCTGAACTCATGTTTAAATTGATGTTGATTGTTCCGACTTTGAAAAAAAGGGACTATTTAAGCACGGTGCGGTTTTTTTTTTCAGTCAAATTTCGGCGATCGAAATAATAGTTTTCAACAAAAACTTATTATATCCCATTGAAGATATTGACTTCTTGAGTTCAAATACAAAAAAAAAGTTTTACCTCTGATTATTTTTTTCTAAAGCTCTGGGGGTTTGAAAATTGCCAAATTGGCCATTTTCTTGGTTAAATTATGCGCGGTTTGAAGAATTTATTCATAATGCTGAGATTAAAAAGTGAATTATTTATACGTGGAGAATTATCCCGCTTAAGAAAATTGTTCCAAGTTGAATTGAGGCTAGCTAGTTGGTCGTATTAATTTCTTAAGACTCTAATTTTCACCCTTGAGTTATGATATTGTTCAAAAGTTTTAGTTCTTTAGTTCTTTCTCAAAAACTATTAGATATGGTGGGGGCAGTCAGAAATTTCATAGCTTTGCCCTGATATACGGGCATTCTTATTGCTCTGATTTTCGAAGAAAGTGCGGAATATTTATGCTTGATGTGGTTTTTTTTTCAGTCAATTTTCGACTTACTTACTATACGTTTTCGACGGAATTTTTTCAACCATCTGAGAAATAATGTTATCTTAAGCTCAAATTAAAAAAAATTACCTGTGATCATTTTTTGTAAAGTTACGGACGTTTGAAAGTTGCTAATTTTGCCAATTCGGGATAATTAAAGTGCGATATATTATGTA
The DNA here is from genome assembly GCF_963678635.1 of Symsagittifera roscoffensis. Lineage (NCBI taxonomy): Eukaryota > Metazoa > Xenacoelomorpha > Acoela > Convolutidae > Symsagittifera > Symsagittifera roscoffensis. The sequence continues at coordinate 3,075,329 of NC_087069.1, forward strand.
ATTATATTATGCTTATGAAGCAAATTAACGCGATCCAAATTGAATTGAGGCCCGCAATTTAATCCGATTATCACAATACGAGACGCTAAACACACCCTTAGTTTTTCTACACAGCGCGTGTGGGAGATAAAATGAAGAAAAAATGAGAAAAAAAAGAAACTTTCATTTATTTAACAAAAAAAAACTTTTTATTTTGCTTAAGTGCAGTCGGAACATTCAAGGCTTTGCCCTGATATACAAGCAGTCTTGCTTGTATATAGCGATGTATTAAATAGACCAAATAGCAAGCCATAATTTAAATTGGAAGGATTACTAAGACGGATTAAATCTCCGCTAACGAGTTATAAGCATGAAATATATCGCGGGTTGATTGTACCAAATTGGCAATCTTTAACAACGCTTAACATTACAAAGAAAGATCACAGGTGAAATATAATTTTTTTTAATTTGAGCTTAGATCAACAATACCTTTCGAATGATATAAAATATCGTCAAAAATACTTGAAAGATTTGTTTCTACAATTAGATGGTTTTTGATTTAGGTTGAGTATGGTAAGAGATTTTCATAGCTGCAACTCAATTTTGAAAAATTGTCTGTCGTCTGCTCTCATTGATCCTTAAATTGTCAATGTAATTGAGCTCAAGTGATTGCCTTCCAGTTTTTTCTCACTTGACTTTTGTCGAAAGATCTGAAAAAACTATTCAAATGTTGTTTTGAGACAGTCTAGACAACATTCATAAAAAAAGATATTTAGTTAATCGACCTTTTTTAATCAATGAATTCCTTTCTTGACGTATTATGTTTCGGGTCTAAAAAGTTTAAGTAGATAGATATACTAATTGTCATCACTAATTAATAACTGATATCATTCTATCTGTGGCTGTCTGATTCCGATAAATTAGACGGCCTATCTAAGTACAACAGATACATGCACGTGCAATTAGTCGCATATATCCACTAGATGTACATTTTGAATGGACTGCTCTGAATTGAAATAAATGTCTATGTCCTAATTCCACCAGCTACATGCCAGACATCAATTAGAACGGACAAGCTCAGCAGTTAATTGAATTAATTAGGTTGTTTGCTTCAAACCAGATAGTGTACAAATACCAACTACACTTCAATGGGTCCAATTAGTTTCCATGTCAGGTCCTTAATTGAGACAGGCCTTGCGTTGTTTTTCCAGTTGGTTCCAATAAAGGGTCTGTTCGAACTTCCAAGTCCCCTTTTTTTTTTTACAGAATAACAACAAACGGATCTACCATATGTTGTCGCATGGTACAATACAATGCAATCCTGTTTATTTTGAATCAACTTAAACTGATAAAGACATTTGGATTAACTCTAATGCAATCGGGAATGTTTTGGTCTTGTTTTTTGATTCTTCTCAAATCCTCCTTTATTTGTGTTTGCTCTGTGTCCTACTGAGTAGGAGCTGCATGTGTTGAGTTGTTGATCTGGGACTTAATCCAACTCACCCCAAACCTAATCCCCAGAGTTGTTTGGAGGCCCAATGGGATTGCATTGTTGGTGCTAAAAACAACCCCTTTCACATTGTGGCCGCACAGAGAGACTGCCTATAAAACACTGTGCTCCTGGGGATACCTTTCATTCTGCAACAATTCCAATTAGACAATGAGCATATATTGAAAAATCAATCATTCCATTGGCAAATAGTTGGACAGAATTAATCCCAACTTGTTTTCATTCTGTTCCATTTGTATTTATTTCTTTCCCTACAATCACTTGTTTACTCACCGTACTGCCAAGATAGGAATATTATTTCTCAACATCACAAATAGGGACAAGTGATATCATTAAGTAGTAGACTAAAGTATAGCACCCTGTTGGGTCAAAAAGTGAAGCTCTGATATATGAGCAGTAACCCATAACAGGCCACACTAATTGGCACTCACAAGAATCCAGTTCGGCATATACAGCCAGCAATCTTGCCTTATCTTCCCACTTCAAAGACCTTCCTTATTTCGACGTATCCTTGCATCTTTCCAATTCCTCCCTTATAGCTGTCAAATTTACATTCAAGTATTCCGTAATCCAACATTTTTCAAAACGAGAACATCATTTTTGTTAGATCATAACTGCTTTAATTCACTACGCCAGATAGTCTACTTTAGCTGCGCGTCCTCATAAGCGTTGTTTTAACTATTGTCTAACTCTGAGTTGTGAGCTAACTGTTGTCATAATTTTTGATTAGGGTCCAAATACTTATATTTGAGTGAGTTCTTTGGGCTGCTATCCTATATTGTGCCATGAGTAGTAATTTTCCTGCAGCAGAAGCAGCAGCAGCAGAAGTTACCTCGGATGAGTGTGAAAGCATTCTCCCAATCATCACAGCCCTACCTTCTTCTCCTTCTTCTTCTTCGGAATCTCTCCTAGCCTCCAAGGGTTCTCCTACTGCAGCTGATTCACTTCCCCCGTCCACAGTAGCTGCAGTAGAGAGTAGCAACATCACTTACTACGTCCACCCCCACCCCCACCCCCACACAGTATCTGAGCAGACGGGGGGACAGGAAGAGGGAAGGGGCTGTGGGGGGAAGCAGTCAGAGATCAACTGTTCAACAGCACCACTCATCTGCCTCTACGGTGGAAAAGAAACAACAGAATCTACAGCCGACCATCACCTCACCACCTTCCTTATAAGGTAATTAAACTCATTTCGAGACACTCCTGCACAAAAACATAGTCTGTATTTCACACACGCATCTTCCAATCAACTCTTTCAGAACTTTCATGTTGTTCCCCCACCCAAAAAAGTGATGAAAAATAAAAATAAAATTTTTTGGACAACACTGATCGATATGTCTACGAAACAACAGGCTGATATCCAGCCTTGAATAAGTTCGGAAAACCAGAAAATTTGCTATTTCGGGAAAACCACAAAATTTGCAATATTAGCCAATCAGATTCGATTGCATAAATTTTTGCTCAATTTCATCATTTAAGGGGGAGTTGTCCAAAATTCTTGGGTCTGCCCTTTCTTGGTTCATTATTTCGGCTTGAAGCAAGTACGCCTTCAAAATCGAGTGTCTCTTCACTAAATACCTTGTGTTCTAAAAGCCACACTCTCTGTTGTTCAATTACGACAATCCAAACCATTCTCAATCTTACAATGGAGGAGGGTGGAGGGGGGTCATATATTATAATTAAGCTTTCGATACAACAATAATTTAACAGCATCTGAAAGCGACAGTTAACGATCAGCTGCTGCTGTTTTTGGGGCTGCTTTTTTCAGCTTTATCTCGAGCCGCCGCAAGTGAAAAAAAAAAGTCGCCGCTCTCTCAGCGGAGTCAAAAAGCCAAATAATTCACGAGCTCAAAATTCGATCTAAAATTGGAACAGAGTTGAGAAACAGTTCATTTGTCAATTAAGTCAGCACAGCTTCAAAACACAGTGAAAAGCAAATATGATTTTTTTCAGTCGAGTACATATTTAAAAATGGTCTACTTTTGGCTCCTCTGGTGTGTATATAAAGTAATGGTTTTGACCGATCGGATCAGAAACCAGAAGCAGGCTGCACTCACATGCTATTCATCAGTTATTTTTATAAGACAAGATTAGATGCGTGATTGGATTTACCAAGTCTCACAAGAATGTTCATTCATTTTACAATCACGTTTATACCACTTATTAACAATTACTTGTTTTAGCCACAACAATTCACTTCAATTCAAAAGGCAGAACATGCAGTTTTTTTCATTTGCATGGTTGTTTTGTACAATTTTTGTGAAAAATTCGTAAACCTCAAATTTATATTTGTTGATAAATTGCGGTTTTGTTTAATAAGAGATTGCAGATAGACTTAGTTTGCTATTAAACACTGGTGAGATTATTTTTGCGTCTTAAATGAGTTTGCGTCGTCTTGCCATTAATTAGTTATGAGTTATAATCCCGATTGTGACTGATTTATTGGAGTTGGAGACATGTCACAGCAGCGAGAGACTCTTAATCACATGAGCACTCAAATAGACCAGGTGTGAGAAACAGACTGGACTAATATCCTTTTTAAGAGGGGAATGGAGCTGCTTTTTAATCCCCGCCCCAGACACGCACAACAAAACATAGGCGTGAATAATAATGGAACATAATCGGGGGATTAAATTAATTGAACCTTTAAATGAACCACTACCTAGTCAACTTCAACTTCTAGTGCATTATAACACTTTTCAATATCAAATTTGCTGTTACACTTCAAACATTATTTTTATCAACTAAATTGTATATAAAAAAATCCTTTTGATTATTAATTTAATTTGTGTATTTATGCATTGAAGGAAGCAGGCCACACAAGAAGTGAGTTGTTCCATTCGAAAATCGAGGAAGAGGAAATATTGTTTGGAGGGAACGATGGACTTTGAGAACGCAGAGTCATACGCGCCCAACAAGTCCATCCAGCAACAACAACATCAACAACAACAACAACAGCAACAACAACAGTCAATCACGGCATCTTCAGCAGCAGAGTTCTCCTCTACACAGACGTTGCTGCCCCCCAATGTGCAGATTAAGAGGAAGAAGAGACCCAACTTCAGTGGCCTCCGCACCATCCAGGTCCACAGGGGTCCCAAGGGGTTCGGGTTCACCCTGTGTGGCAACGCGCCCTGTTGTCTGGACTGTGTGGTCAAAGGGTCCCAAGCGGAGGCAGCGGGACTCTCCGCCGGCCAGTACATCATGACCATCAACGGGGAGAATGTTTCCACGTCCTCGATAGAACAGGTGATTCAACTCATCATGAGCTGCAGGGGCACGTTGACTCTGAATGTGGCACGTGACGAGGACGACGACTCAGTTGTGAGTCAGGCGAATGTGCGAGTGAAGCCAAGGTCACGCCCGAGGTCATCACTCATGTCCAATCTACCCCAAACACAAACCACAGAGAGCCATGCAGGGCAAAACCCTGCCCAGAGTACTAAACAACTCGACCAAAGCCCAATTGAGCGGGCAACTGCGGAGATTCTGCAGACAGACGCGTTCAACTCCTTCTTCAATTCTGGAAGCATGGAGTCGAGTGCTGGCACGTCTGAGAGGAGTCAGAAGAACTCGCTCTCTTCCCTCCCCTCCTCTCTGAACGGCCATGCCAACAGTGGCACTAGTGGGGGAGGCACCATGAGCAGCTTCGAGTCCCTGGAGGCCCCTGGGAAATCAACGACCTCTGTGTCCACAGCCAGAACCCAAAACAACCTGCAAAGCGAGACCAGAAAGACTTCGCAGACTTCACTGCAAGCAAACTGGGAGCGGGATGTGCCAGTGAACGGGGAGAGTAAGTCATCGCTGAAAAATCTGAACAACAGCGACGACATCTGTTCAGCCGCGGAGACGGGCAGATTTTACGCAGTGGTGGGGTACATCGGCACCATAGACATCCCCCCACAGCTACAAGGTCATCAGCCTTCAATGCTCGCCTTCCTTCAGAGTTCAATTGGGAAGATGCAGTCGGAGCAGAAGACGACTTTCATGTTACTGTTGGAAATCGGCGAGAAACACGTTCGGCTAATCAACGCGAAGAACGTGACTGTTACCTGTATCGAGCTGGACGCAGTTCTCTGCTGCTTTGGGACTGCAGGTGAGACCAAACACTGCTTCGCCATTCTGGCCCAGACCAGCCCCAGTCCCCTCCACTCACCTGCCGGATCCTCGAACCAGTCCACCGGCACACCACTCATTTCTTGCATGCTACTCAGTGTCGACCCACAAATTGCACAGCATTCCGTGCACTTGAAAGCGGCAAAGAAGTTCACCATAGCCTGCAGTCGCATAACCAGTTCACTCTGCAAGGAGTTCCCCCTAAACTGCGGAGAAATAGTGAACAGGATCCAGGCAAAAGTATCCTCCAATCCTGCCAAGAATTATTTATCCGAGCTAAATCCGAACAAAGCAGAAACATTTTGTCGCACAACATCTGGCAACAGGAACAGTGCCGTTGTAGCGTGTACAGACAAAGCGTGTGAGATTTGTGCCGGGCACACAATGACATTGAACAGTAATGCATTCAGTGTTATGAAACAGAACCCACGGTCAGTTCTGAACCACTCTGTGAAGCAACAAATAATTAGAGCCCAGACCCCAGTTGAGGTGGTAGCCACTGTAGCCCCCAACCAACCACGACAAAGTGCACAGCCGTTCTCTTCACTCGAGACCCCCACCCACAGACAATCGGAGCATCGCACTTCCACTCTGCCGCCCTCAACCGGAATGACCTCCAAGTCTCAACATGTTCACGATTTTGTCTACGGGGCAACCACGTCATCGCATAGATGCCCTTCGGAAGTTGAAGAGGTAGACAGAGGTCAAAGCCTGCAGAGTGGGGGTGGGGGATACTGGCCCAGAATAGGATCGTGGGCTGCCAGTTTCGACAATCTGCTACAGGACCCTATTGGCGTGGAAATATTCAGCCAGTTCCTGAAGAAAGAGTTCGCCGAGGAAAACATTATTTTCTACCAGTACTGCCAGCAGTTCAAAAGATTGACAGACACATTCCAAATGAACGAGTTGGCAATGCGGATATTCAACCAGCACCTGACCACCGGATGTCCCCATCCAGTGAATGTAGACAACCAAGTGTTGATGAGTGTGTGTGAGAAACTGTCCAGTAATATGATCACGAAGGATCTGTTCGATGATGCGCAGCTGCAGATCTACAAACTGATGAAGTTCGACCCCTACTCCAGATTCCTCAAGTCAGAGGCTTACATCAACTGTGTCAAAACAGGGAATCCATTTGCACAGGGCAAAGCAGCAGTAGCAGCAGTCGTGGAGCCCAAAAAACTGATCACAGCGGGCAACCAGAGTATGGCATCCAGCGATGCAACCAGCGAGGACTCCAACCAACCGGACAACAAAAAGCATAATAATTTGTTCCAAAGCAAAAAGTCAATTCTTCCCTGGAAAAGGAAGCCGAAGTTATCGAGCAATGACATGTCGTCGGACTCCTCGATGAAGTCGCTTGAAAAATCCAAAGGAATATCCCAGTCGTCGGACTCGTTGCTCCTCTCTGTTCCCAGCTCGACCACCCTCGAGTGCCAGACCCAGTGCAGAGTGTACCTTCCCAATGGATGTCACGTGACCATGGACTGTGCACGGAGAGAGTCGGTGGGCTCTGCAGTGGCTGCACTCTGCAACGACTACAACCTCAAGATGAAGTGTCTGGAAATAGTGGACGGGGAACACAAGGCGATCAACACGGGAGAGACGATTGCCAACTACGGAGGACGAGAGATTTACCTGGAGCGAAGAGTCTATTTCCGAGTGGAGTTGCCGAGCAGCCAGAACATTGGGGTGAAGTCCAAACCGAACATCTCCATCAAAGACGTGTTCCAACCACTGTTGGTCAAGTACTGTCTATCTCTCAACAATCTAGTGTTGCGTCTTCACGATTCCTCCAGTCCTCTCAACCTACAACTGGCAGTGGCAGTTCTAGACTCGAAGAAAGTGGTCGCTGAAACAATCGAACAATACACGCTGCACACTTCTGAGAAAGAGAACCGATACCAACAGGCGCCCACCCAATTGCAGCAGATGGGACATCAGCGTCGGACAGAACCCAGACAATCGCAAATGAGAAGACAGTCAGACCAACCAGCCAACATCATGAGTCATCATCAACTGTATCAGAATCAAGGTCAAGTTCAGGGCAATCAAATCACTGGGCATAACTCCAGACAGCACTCACAGGGTCCCAAAGTGTGCAGAAATCTAGGCTCAAATAGCCAAGGAAGACCACAAGCTGCTGTTGCGCCATCCCAGAGAACTATAAGGCCATCAAACGAGGAGCACAACGTATACTCCAGCCACGAAACAGACGGGCATCACCACAACCACGAAACAACTTCGATGTCAAACCAGACTGACTTGAACCCCGAGCATGGACACTTGTTTGGACTGCTGGCAAAAGTTCAGGGATCGAGAATGGACAACCAGCGGGGAATCATGAGTGTGTCCAAACTGGAAATGCCATCATTCCTGGAACCAAAACAGTCCGCTGTTCCCATTCTGCACTCAACTCCAGAGAAGTACGGCAGCTGCTGTCCCTCCGCTTCCTGTCTGCACTTGTTGCACGAGACACCGCTCCAAAGTACAATGATCTACCCGCCTCAGAAGGAACAGCAGGGGGGAGGGGGAGGAGTGAACAGGAAACCGCCGAGTGGAAAACATAGGAGGGGGAGCAACTTCTCAGACCAGAGACGCCCTCTAGTTGACTCCCAGATGGTGGATGGAATGAGCAGACAAAATCCCAGATCGCTGTCCAAAATGATCACTCCCATTCCAGGCCACATGGATAACTACTACTACATCTCTGATGACTCTGCCTTCGATATAAACCCATCACAGCTTCCTTCCCCCAGTTCACAAATGTACCCTATGTCTTCAGCGGTGCCTACCAATTCCGAGGTCATCAGTCGGAGTCCACTAGACACATTCACCTCCTCAGTCTACGAAGAGGACATCTACCAAGACAACAGAATGAGGAGACCGAACACGACCAAAGTGAGCAGCATGACCAGGTCCAACAGCACGGACTGGCTGGAAAAGAGCAGCGGCAGCTACGAGTGCAGAAGAGGAGCCGCAGACTACCCAGACCACTTCGCTGCCGGCGGACAGTCCTCTCTGTATCCCTCGGGCCCAGAAGCCAGCACTTTCTCGTCCAGCACCAGCAACCAAAGACAAGCCAGCAACCTGCACTATCCTTCCACAGCCAGCAACCAGTCTTGGCAGTCCAATCCGGTCGAGGTGGCACCATATAACATAGATGACCGCCAGGGGATGAACTCACAGCGAACAGACCATCTCATGAATGACCAGCAGCACAGTTTGGTGGCACAGCCGCCTAAAATATATCACGTGTGAGCGAGTGTGGAACAAAAAGTAGCAGCTGCTCTGCAAATGACCAGAAAAAGTAAAAGCGCGTTCGCGAACATATGGACTAATAAAACTTAAAGTCAATTAAAGTTTAATTTATTCTACAGAACTAAGCTTAAAATTTAAATTGTGCAGTATATTTTTTTGTTTCAGTGTTATAAGTGGTTCCTGCTTCATCTCTCAAATCTACTAAAAAATTTTCTGTTGAAAAGTGGGATTCCTGCAGCAAAAATACTTGCACTTTGTACATTTGCGATATTTTGATAGTAGATTCTTCTTCAGTTTGTTTCAGCCCAAAACTTGCGATTAAAATTAATTTTTGATCTGAACTATTTCTTTCAAATTATTTGAAAAAATAAAAAAGACAAAAACCGGAACATTTAAAACAGTACATGAAAAAATCATTTTAAAGAGCTTTTGTAATCCCAGGTTCAGATTATTACCAAAAAAGCCAAATTGATGGGTTCCTCTATTTGACTAGTTTTGCAATGTATTTTCAAAAAAATTTTGAGTTCGACTGTTTGATTTCAGTTTCGTTTTGTTCTCGAAAGTTGTTGAACAAAAGAAAACTTCAGAAATAATTAATGAGATCAAAATCACCGAGTTTTTCTCATACAAAACTATTTGATGAACTAGTTGATTTATAATGGTGGGATGTCGAAAACTCGTGTTGGGAACAAAAGTTAATTCACAGAAAAAAGAATCATTCGGAAAAAATTCTCCCTTCAAATCTTGACTTCTACAGTTCATAATAATCAAAACACAAGTTATTTCAGCACCGATATTAAGCATGTGATCGAGTTCACATTTTGGCAAAACACGCTAGTGACAGACAAAAACCTGTCAATTAAGTTCGGCCAAGGCCATTTTATGAACTAATTCACAAAGTTAAACAAAACAAAGAAGAATTTTGCGGGTTCGAACCAAGTTAGGGAGCGTATACTTTATGTTCCGTCAAGTTCGGCTCATATTTGAGTTTTACAAAGGAAACGACCTGGGCGGTATTCGAACCTACACCGAACCCGCAAGAGCGAACTGTGTATAAGTTCGGCTTCTGTCCTAGTATTATATGCAACTACAGTTCAAACATGTATATGCAACTAGTCTTGATTTACATTTGATCAGCAACATCCTTGCCACAAAAGGGAGAGCTGGAACAATAGGGCTCCAGCTCAGTAATTGGCCCAACAGGGTTTTAACGTTTGCGGAGCAGGCGACGTTCTCTTTGTCGTAGTGCAGAGCAGTTATTTGACCTAAAGTGTAGTGCCCATAATGCTGCTTGGATCGACAATCCAGACGAGATCACCATTACATAAGCTTGTGTTCTCCCATAGCGCTTTCGGTGGTCAAATTTTTCCAACACGACCAACAGGCGTTATTAGACGGGTATTTAATGATTGCTCCACTAAACAAAACGTGGTCGACAATACCTCATCCTTTAACTTGCGAGTACCAATGGATGCGTAGAAAACACGCTTGAAACTGCGAACTAACCTTTCCCAAGACCCAACATTGAGCGGCGGGCTAGAGGGTTATATTTTCATTTTATCCGATTATGCACTAACAGCCTGTCTGTTCCAACTGGGAGCCTGTCTGTTTTTTCACAAAGGCAAGTTCAGTTTTTTGAGTCTCAATCAACTTGGCACGACAGAAAGCGACCCTGCGAAACACATCTTGAGAGATATACTCAAACATATGGAGCTCACATTGATCAAATTCGTTACTTACCTATCGCCGCTGAAGTACTATTTATCAAGGCAAACTTGTTTGAATGCCACTCAATGAATCGCTTTCGGAGCGCTTCTGGTAGGAGATTGTCCTATTATTTCCCAGTTACACGCCAAATGTCTTTTTGAAGCTTTGAAGCAAGCGAGCCCTTGTCGTGAAGGGAGCCACCAAACCAAAAGGGTCGAAGACCGATGAAATAAAACTGAGAACAGTTTCTTACGTCACGGATGCTTGGAGGTCGCAGTTAACCCCACGACTAGCAACGAGAGAGTCAATTCCATGGTTCCACTTTAGCCCTAACTGATGAGAACTCAAATTTTCCAATCGCGATGTCCTTCATTTTTACAGTTACACCAACTGAAGTTGAAGGGTTTTTAAATGTTCATAACAAACTTGGTAAAACGGATTCTCCACAATTTCAGGAGGATCACCAGATCCTTGCTTCTTCATTGCGTGATTGTATTTTTCGAATGAAACCGAGTAACCATCCTTGTAGAAGTAGAAAGTACTGCTTTAAATGCTTTAGGAAAACATTCATTGTTATCCATGGCGGTTTGCTGAAGTGCGAAATTCGCGCACGTCGTTGAGACACGAGCACCGAAAATATACCGGGTGTACAGAAAAGATTTTACATCCGAGGTGGCATCCTTGCGCCACAAAAAGCGCAAAGAGGGTTCATCACGAGGGGGTACAAAATAATGAAGAAACGTAGCCTCGATGACATTGGACTGATTTATAATGGTGGGATGTCGAAAACTCGTGTTGGGAACAAAAGTTAATTCACAGAAAAAAGAATCATTCGAAAAAATTCTCCCTTCAAATCTTGACTTTCTACAGTTCATAATAATCAAAACACAAGTTATTTCAGCACCGATATTTACCATGTGATCGAGTTCACATTTTGGCAAAACACGCTAGTGACAGACAAAAACCTGTCAATTAAGTTCGGCCAAGGCCATTTTATGAACTAATTCACAAAGTTAAACAAAACAAAGAAGAATTTTGCGGGTTCGAACCAAGTTAGGGAGCGTATACTTTATGTTCCGTCAAGTTCGGCTCATATTTGAGTTTTACAAAGGAAACGACCTGGGCGGTATTCGAACCTACACCGAACCCGCAAGAGCGAACTGTGTATAAGTTCGGCTTCTGTCCTAGTATTATATGCAACTACAGTTCAAACATGTATATGCAACTAGTCTTGATTTACATTTGATCAGCAACATCCTTGCCACAAAAGGGAGAGCTGGAACAATAGGGCTCCAGCTCAGTAATTGGCCCAACAGGGTTTTAACGTTTGCGGAGCAGGCGACGTTCTCTTTGTCGTAGTGCAGAGCAGTTATTTGACCTAAAGTGTAGTGCCCATAATGCTGCTTGGATCGACAATCCAGACGAGATCACCATTACATAAGCTTGTGTTCTCCCATAGCGCTTTCGGTGGTCAAATTTTTCCAACACGACCAACAGGCGTTATTAGACGGGTATTTAATGATTGCTCCACTAAACAAAACGTGGTCGACAATACCTCATCCTTTAACTTGCGAGTACCAATGGATGCGTAGAAAACACGCTTGAAACTGCGAACTAACCTTTCCCAAGACCCAACATTGAGCGGCGGGCTAGAGGGTTATATTTTCATTTTATCCGATTATGCACTAACAGCCTGTCTGTTCCAACTGGGAGCCTGTCTGTTTTTTCACAAAGGCAAGTTCAGTTTTTTGAGTCTCAATCAACTTGGCACGACAGAAAGCGACCCTGCGAAACACATCTTGAGAGATATACTCAAACATATGGAGCTCACATTGATCAAATTGGTTACTTACCTATCGCCGCTGAAGTACTATTTATCAAGGCAAACTTGTTTGAATGCCACTCAATGAATCGCTTTCGGAGCGCTTCTGGTAGGAGATTGTCCCATTATTTCCCAGTTATACGCCAAATGTCTTTTTGAAGCTTTGAAGCAAGCGAGCCCTTGTCGTGAAGGGAGCCACCAAACCAAAAGGGTCGAAGACCGATGAAATAAAACTGAGAACAGTTTCTTACGTCACGGATGCTTGGAGGTCGCAGTTAACCCCACGACTAGCAACGAGAGAGTCAATTCCATGGTTCCACTTTAGCCCTAACTGATGAAAACTCAAATTTTCCAATCGCGATGTCCTTCATTTTTACAGTTACACCAACTGAAGTTGAAGGGTTTTTAAATGTTCATAACAAACTTGGTAAAACGGATTCTCCACAATTTCAGGAGGATCACCAGATCCTTGCTTCTTCATTGCGTGATTGTATTTTTCGAATGAAACCGAGTAACCATCCTTGTAGAAGTAGAAAGTACTGCTTTGAATGCTTTAGGAAAACATTCATTGTTATCCATGGCGGTTTGCTGAAGTGCGAAATTCGCGCACGTCGTTGAGACACGAGCACCGAAAATATACCGGGTGTACAGAAAAGATTTTACATCCGAGGTGGCATCCTTGCGCCACAAAAAGCGCAAAGAGGGTTCATCACGAGGGCGTACAAAATAATGAAGAAACGTAGCCTCGATGACATTGGACTGATGTTGGCGGAGTTTTTTTTGCAGTACATTAGGCCCAACGAACAAAGACTTGTTTAAAGATTGACCGTGAAACTTTGACGCACCATTTGAAAATCGACAGACCATACCTAACTAGTTTGGGTTGCGGAGGGGATGGTGGGTTAAATTCCATTCGCGAGCGGAGCGGAGTTGCGGATCGTGCAGTTTAACCGGAAGGACATAACTTTTACCAAGGTCCTCTTTTTTTCTCTTTGTAATTACTTTTCAAACCACTATTTTTGTCAAGCCTTTATTGAAGAGTAAAAACTGTGCCAAGAATTGCTATCATTGGCTCATAAAATTCATACCCAGTATCTTTCATCATCTTGGTGTGTTGTTGATTAAAGAAGCTGATGCGCTCGCTGATTGGCTGCAGATTGCGCATAAGCTTGCTTGTGTGTACCATACCACGCTTCAACCTGACTTAAACTCTTCACGTCTTCAGCATTCCACTTGAATTATGTTGATAACCAGCCAGACAATGAGGAGAGTGCGCAACTCAAAACCCATCCTATCGACAGACAAACAGAAAATTCCGATTTGTATTATGAACACATACTAGTGGGAGTGTGTGGTGAGAAAAGTCCGGAGCAATTACCATTTCGATGTCCGAAAAGCTATACCGAACTGTTTTTATATGTTTCAAGTAATTTGAAGGGTTGGAACATCAACCTTTTGTGAACCAACATCAATCACATCCTTCACGTTGGCGGCTAATTTGAAGTTATAATCAAAGTACTTCATACTAGCAGATTGATTGAATTCGACTATCTCAGTCAAAAAATTATCCGTTGAATTGAAACTATTTAAGACCAAATCAACTTTTTCCCGGGCCAAGCTTGCAGAACGCCAGGAGTGATTGCTCGCCGAATCTTACAAAACAAGATTTTCGAAAGTTTGAAACATTTAATTCAATAACCTGGAGAAAACCTTTTAGGTCCTGCACGGAGGGGCAACAAGATCAAGTTGATTTTTCAGTCGGAGTTTTTCCGGTAGAAGACTTAATTTCTTCCTTTCAGAAACAAATGCAATTTGCAACATGCGAAAAGATATTGTGAGTACTGTTTTTGTGCATTGCCCTATCTTCGGGGCAATTACAGAACACGTGGTCTGCTTGAAAGCTGGAGAAGCAGGGTTTTTTCTACGCGGAAAACGTCGCCCTTTGAGTACGGTTCTTTGTTCTTCTTCTTGAAGACGTTGCATTCGCATAACGGATGTTTATAGTGCACTGGGGGTAGGCATAATAATCTGTCTTGTTGGGCTTAACACTGGAAGCAAAAACTCGTTTGGGAGTTTTAGCCTTGACGGGCTCGGTGGTTTTTGTTTTACCAGAACCCTTTTTTATGCGCTCGAGCGTTTCGACATTTTGTTCTTCAAACAATTGTTGAAATCAAGGAGAATTTACAAAAAACTTGATTCAAGATGGCAGTTCTTTTCAGATTGACCTCATATGACAACTATTAAAACATACCAATGATACTTGAAATAACACAAGCATAATTAATAATGCTTTCCAAATTGTGCCTTTTGACTGATGGAACACTGTTAGGTTTTTCGAGGTGGGCGGTTACGACGGTGTGAGATTGCCTAAACGTTTGTTCAAGGACTCGTAGTGCATCCCTGCTCATCCGATCTCAGTACGTGAAGTCCGCTTTTGCCAATTTAGTTTTTCCAGATACCAACATTTTCAGGTGCGTCAGCTTGTCGTCACCCCAGAGAATTGATTGAGGAGTCTTTGCAAATAAAGAATCCTTATTGCTCGATGGCGAAATTTCTGCTGAGTCTTGAACGGATATCGATTGCCAGGACGGATTGACATATATCGGGACAGTTATGTGTACGCACGATGCGGCTGGATTCAAATATAACGGCTGATGAACGAATAAGCGAGAAATATCCGACACAATTGAAGATTGCAAGGGTACTTGCTCGTGTGGCGGAGTATGATAGTATATCGCTCCGCCGCCATTGTACGGGAAAGATATCAGTTTTTGAGGGGCAACAGTTTTTACCGCCTCAATTACGTGCGATGACTCACTCAAAGCTAACAAATTACAAACTGCAAGGGTCTGTGTTGCAGTTATAGCTACGCACGATGCCATTTCGAGTTTTTGAACTGACTGAAGTAGATGGGATGACCTACAGGGGTTTTGCCGAAACAACTGCAGTATGTGGAGGTAAATTTAAATACAAAGCTGACGGAATACTTTCAAAATAGCAGACCCGGAAGGACCCACTGATTTGCAACTGAACACAGGCGTGGTTGTATCTCGTTTTGATTTCTAACCGACAAATAAATGCTTTTATTGTGCTGAATATCAGTGCTGGCATCAATTTTTCGTGGTGATCTAGGAATAATGGGAGGGATTTCAGCCCCATGAATAATCGCTGAAGTCATGGAATCCACTTGGGCGTTACTCATAGAAACAACATCCACAGGGGCGTTAAACTGATTCATATTCAATCTAGAAGTGTACGCAATCGGTTCAGTTCCGGTCACTACTGTTTTTAAATTCTGCACATTTTCCGCCCTTTACGTGCATTTTTTTTATTGTTTTCCTATGAGAGCTTACCGAGCTGGCAAACAAATCAACATAATCGTCGGAGTCTTAGTCCGATTCAGCTTCAGCTATTTTGGATTCAACATACTTTTTCTATTCTCCTCGCGGATTTGTTTTTCTTCTAACCTTTGATTGAGTTCTAGTAAACGCATTGATGCTTGATTTTCCATCCTTGATGATCTCGAAGAGGCTACTTACCCCGAACGCAAGGAAACGGACCTTGCTTAACCTTCAGATCGCACATAATTCCGAGCTTTTTGATTTAACTCACTTTGTTTTTTTTTTGCCACCAGGATTGACTTATCTCAATGGTTTTGAATAAAAAACCTTTTTCCGGGAAAACGTTTGGTTTCTGGATGTAGTTCTCAACAATCACTTTTCTTTTTGCTCTCTATGGCTTTTTGTATGAATTTATGAACATTGAGGAACTCATTTTTCAAATTACACCGAGGCTCAAGAAATTGTTCTAACTTCCGGGCTAGATCCGGTTTCATTCTGACAAATTGTTACAAATTGCTATTCAATTCAAGCGAGGGGCGTATCAAACCCTAATTCACATCAAAACTAAACGAAACAAGGTTGAAATACTGTGAAACAATTGAAAAATTTTATACAACTACAAAAAAATCAAGTTTCTCAGCTAAAGACCAAGCTTCTTGATGGTGAGACGAGCTTTAAGCGAAGATAAAACCATTAATGGTTTGATACCGAAAAAAAGGCAGCGTCGGATATACTAAGCTCACAAAATATTCGAGTAGAATTAAGGGGCGTCGAAAATTTAGTCAAAGTCCGTTTACATAACATCAAACAAAAATTACTAAATGGATCAATGATAAACATGCAGATCACAAAACATCGAGCTCGAGTGTTTCTTCCAGTTTTTTTTGAGAGAGTTTTCTGGAAAATTTTCACTTCAGTTGAAATTGCTAAGCAAAACAAAAAAGTTTTTGGGGGAGTTCGAACGAGTCTAAGGAGCGTATATTTACGTTCCGTCAAGTTCGGCTCATATTTGACTTTTAAATAGGAAACAACACAGGTGGGATTAGAACCTACCCCGAACCCGCCTGAGGGCACTGTGTATACGCTTTGCTATTGTCCTTGATTTATATGCAAGCAGAGTTCAAAGTAGGTTATGTTGTGAAACATAATTGTTTGTCAACTTAGAATACGCGTTTTTAACGTTCGTTTCAGTAATATTACCATGAAAGCAGTTTCGTCTTTTAATCGATGACATCTTTAAATCAAAAAGTGTTCCAATTATTGGCCTAAAAACTCAACAGCCAAAAAACACAACATATAGTGAGTGCAGAGCCCTTATTTGAAATATTTTGAACAATTTTTTTAATGAAGTGAACGATTTTATTGTTGAAATATAGGCTTCAAAATCAGTTTAGTTCAGATTATTTGGGTAAATCTTTTTTATCTTTGTTGCTTTTATTTCTAAAGATTTCGATTCTAGTTGACGCGGGTTAAATCTGCTTTCATTTTCTTTTTATTTTTTCAAACGAAAAAGATATAAGAAATCACCACAAAAACAAAAATCAAAACCCGCACGTTTTTGAGAGAAAAAATGGGAGCGTAAAATGTAAATGTGGAAACTGGTGTTATAAAAATCACAGTTTGATTTGAACTATGAGCAGTTTTTAAAAGTCACAATTTAATTTGATTAGACTCATTTAAAGGGGAAAAAAGTTCATAACTTTCTAAATGAATTCGGTGTTGATGTCAAAATCGGTGGTCCTTATTGGCTACTGCGTTTTGTTAGGCCAATGCTTGGAACAATTTCCTTTTGGGTCCAACAAAATCCCGTCTATGGGAAGAAGGAAGAAAATGTGTAACGTTCGCCCAAAAACTTAACAGTGACGGAGCGTAGAAAAGTACCTATAGACGACTGGCCGGCGTCAGTTACCTAAATTATACTCGTTTTTCACCGTCTCGACCTAGCCAGTTGATTTTCTGGTCTGTTTCGGGCGAAGCAAAAAATTTTTATTTTCAGGCAATCAGTCAAACGACTTTTAATCTTCCTCCGCTTCCACACTCTTCCAGTAATAACGTCCTTATCACTCTAACTTCGTGGCACGGGAGGATACTGCTCCTTCATTCTTCCCCACTGAAGCCTCCTTTCCTTTTATCGACTTCAATTAGTTGTCTTATCGTGCGCAATCGTCACGATGAGGGGCTTCGTTATTTTTTTTCGGTCTAGTCCGACTGTCTCTCACTAATTCGGTTGTTGTTGTTTTTTTTCTCCTTTTTCTGGATAAACATGACCGTTTTGCATTTCTCAGAAATGTGACGTCGCAATTCGATTTTTCTAAAATTTTTCTTCTAGAATATTCTAGCCTGCTTCACATCAATATCTAAAGACTAAGGCCTCTAATGTTGTTTTCGTGCCGCGACGGAAGGTTCCGCTGTGCCAATCCGGATGAATGGCACATACTCCCCGGACAGTCCCCTTTAATGTCCACATTGATCGCATAACGCCCGGTTATTGTCAAATAGTATTCCAGTTCTTTCTAATTATTTTAACAAATCGCATTAGAAAATGAAATTTATCTACCCCACCTTAACTAACTGCGTTTCATAAATGGCATCGTACTACATCTCACTGCCTTTCAATATTTTCACAAAATTCAAACTATGGGGAGTGTCCTAGATAAAAAAATTTTTCTGACTATTTACGTAACCTCTCCGTAAAATTTCTTCTCGCTCTTGCTGATTAAAAAGTTGGTAGGTGGCACGACCACGTGTCCGTTAAAATTAATTTAATTTCACTCACCAAGTGTAATAATTCATTTATCCGTTTGCCTCAATATTGAAACTAAGAAACTCTGTGGCTAGGAAAGGTAATGAGGTACTCAACCTCTTCGAGCAAGTGCACCCAAACACTACCAGGTCGCCACACAGTAAACATGTGTCTTACACAGGTTAAAAACTTCAGTTCGGTTTAAAAAGATAAAAATACTCACCTATGCTCTATGAGGTCAAAATCACTGAATTTTTCTCATACAAAACTATTTAGGTTTGACCTAAAGTGTAGCAGTTATTTGACCTAAAGTGTAGTGCCCATAAAGCTGCTTGGATCGACAATCCAGACGAGATCACCCTTACATAAGCTTGTGTTCTCCCATAGCGCTTTCGGTGGTCAAAGTTTTCCGACAGGACCAACAGGCGTTATTGGACGGGTATTTAATGATTGCTCCACTAAACAAAACGTGGTCGACAATACCTCATCCTTTAACTTGCGAGTACCAATGGATGCGTAGAAAACACGCTTGAAACTGCGAACTAACCTTTTCCAAGAGCCAACATGGAGCGGCGGGCTAGGAGGGTTATATTTTCATTTTATCCGATTATGCACTAACAGCTTGTCTGTTCCAACTGGAAGCCTGTCTGTTTTTTCACAAAGGCAAGTTCAGTTCTTTGAGTCTCAATCAACTTGGCACGACAGAAAGCGACCCTGCGAAACACATCTTGAGAGATATACTCAAACATATGGTGCTCACATTGATCAAATTGGTTGCCTAACTATCGCCGCTGAAGTACTATTTATCAAGGCAAACTTGTTTGAATGCCACTCAATGAATCGCTTTCGGAGCGCTTCTGGTAGGAGATTGTCCTATTATTTCCCAGTTATGCGCCAAATGTCTTTTTGAAGCTTTGAAGCAAGCAAGCCCTTGTCGTGAAGGGAGCCACCAAACCAAAAGGGTCGAAGACCGATGAAATAAAACTGAGAACAGTTTCTTACGTCACGGATGCTTGGAGGTCGCAGTTAACCCCACGACTAGCAACGAGAGAGTCAATTCCATGGTTCCACTTTAGCCCTAACTGATGAGAACTCAAATTTTCCACTCGCGATGTCCTTCATTTTTGCAGTTACACCAACTGGAGTTGAAGGGTTTTAAACGTTAATAACAAACTTGGTAAGACGGATTCTCCACAATTTCAGGAGGATCGCCAGATCCTTGCTTCTTCTCATTGCGTGATTGTATTTTTCGAATGAACCCGAGTAACCATCCTTGTAGAAGCAGAAAGTACTGCTATAAATGCTACAGGAAAACATTCATGGTTATCCATGGCGGTTTGCTGAAGTGCGAATTTCGCGCACGTCGGGGAGACCCGAGCACCGAAAATATGCCGGGTGTATTGAAAAGAGTTTACATCCGATGTGGCATCCTTGCACCACAAAAAGTGCAAAGAGGGTTCATCAGAGTTTTTTTTTGCAGTACATTAGGCCCAACGAACAAAGACTTGTTTAAAGATTGACCGTGAAACTATGACGCACCTTTTGAAAATCGACAGACCATACCTAACTAGTTTGGGTTGCGGAAAGGATGGTGGGTTAAATTCCATTCGCGAGCAGAGCGGAGCTGCGGATCGTGCAGTTTAACCGGAAGGACATAACTTTTAGCAAGGTCCTCTTTTTTCTCTTTGTAATTACTTTTCAAACCACTATTTTTGTCAAGCCTTTTTTGAAGAGTATAAACTGTGCCAAGAATTGCTATCATTGGCTCATAAAATTCATACCCAGTATCTTTCACCATCATGGTGTGTTGTTGATTAAAGAAGCTGATACGCTCGCTGATTGGCTGCAGATTGAGCATAAGCTTGCTTGTGTGTACCATAACACGCTTCAGCCTGACTTCAACTCTTCACGTCTTCAGCATTCCACTTGAATTATGTTGATAACCAGCCAGACAATGGGGAGAGTGCGCAACTCAAAACCCATCCTATCGACAGACAAACAGAAATTTCCGATTCGTATTATGAACACATACTAGTGGGAGTGTGTGGTGAGAAAAGTCCGGAGCAATTACCATTTCGATTTCCGAATAGCTATACCGAACTGTTTTTCAAGTAATTTGAAGGGTTGGAACATTAACCTTTTGAGAACCAACATCAATCACATCCTTCACGTTCGCGGCTAATTTGAAGTTATAATCAAAGTACTTCATACCAACAGATTGATTGAATTCGACTATCTCAGTCAAAAAATTATCCGTTGAATTGAAACTATTTAAGACCAAATCAACTTTTTCCCTTGAAAAATTCGGGCGGCGGGCCAAGCTTGCAGAAAGCTAGGAGTGATTGCTCGCCGAGTCTTCCAAAACGAGATTTTTGAAAATTAGAAACATTTAATTCAATAACCTGGAGAATACCTTTTAGGCCCTGCACGGAGGGGCAACAAGATCAAGTTGATATTTCGGTCGGAGTTTTTCCGGTAGAAGACGTAATGTCTTCCTTTCAGAAAAAAAATGCAATTTGCACCATGCGAAAAGATATTGTGAGTACTTTCGCACTGTTTTTGTGCATTGCCCTATCTTCGAGGCAAATACAGAACACGTGGTCTGCTTGAAAGCTGGAGAAACAGGGTTTTTCTGCGCAGAAAACGTCGTTCTTTGAATACGGTTCTTTTTTCTTCTTCTTGAAGACGTTGCATTCGCATAACGGATGTTTACCAATGCACTGGGGGCCTTGAGGATATTCAGTCTTGTTGGGCTTAACACTGGAAGCCAAAACTCGGTTGGGAGTTTTAGCCTTGACGCGCTCGGTGGTTATTGTTTTTACCAGAACCCGTTTTTATGCGCTCGAGCGTTTCGACATTTTGTTCTTCAAACAATTGTTGAAATCAAGGAGACGAGGGCAAAACCAGTTAGTTTTGACCGTGTACGACGACCAAGACTCCTTCATGTTCAGATAATTTACATAAAACTTGATTCAAGATGGCAGTTCTTTTCAGATTGACCTCATATGACAACTATTAAAACATACCAATGATACTTGAAATAACACAAGCATAATTATTAATGCTTTCCAAATTGTGCCTTTCGCCTGATTGAACACTGTTAGGTTTTTCGAGGTGGGCGCTTACGACGGTGTGAGATTGCCTAAACGTTCGTTCAAGGACTCGTAGTGCATCCCTGCTCATCCGATCTCAGTATGTGAAGTCGGCTTTTGCCAATTTAGTTTTTTCAGATACCAACATTTTCAGGTGCGTCAGCTTGTCGTCAGCCCAGAGAGTTGATTGAGAGTTCTTTGCAAATAAAGAATCCTTATTGCTCGATGGCGAACTTTCGGCTGAGTCTTGAACGGATATCGATTGTCAGGACGGATTGACATATATCGGGACAGTTTTGTGTACGCACGTTGCGGCTGGATTCAAAAACAACGGCTGATGAACGAATAAACGAGAAATATCCGGCACAATCGAAGATTTTAAGGGTACTTGCTCGTGTGGCGGAGTATGATAGTATATCGCTCCACCGCCATTGTACGGGAAAGATACCAGTTTTTGAGGGGCAACAGTTTTTACCGCCTCAATTACGTGCGATGACTTACTCAAAGCTAACAAATTACAGTCTGCAAGGGTCTGTGTTGCAGTTATAGCTAAGCACGATGCAATTTCGAGTTTCTGAACTGACTGAAGTAGATGGGATGACCTACAGAGGTTTTGCCGAAACAACTGCAGTATGTGGAGGTAAATTTAAATACAAAGCTGACGCAATACTTTCAAAATAGCAGACCCGGAAGGCTCAGCATTAACCCACTGATTTGGAACTGCACACAGGCGTGGTTGTATCTCGTTTTGATTTCTAATTGACAAATGAATGCTTTTATTGTGCTGAATATCAGTGCTGGCATCAATTTGTCGAGGTGATCTAGGAATCATGGGAGGGAATTCAGCCCCATGAATAATCGCTGAAGTCATTCAATCCACTTGGGCGTTACTCATAGGAACAACATCCACAGGGGCGTTAAACTGAATCATATTCAATCTAGAAGTGTACGCAGTTGGTTCAGTTCCGGTCACTACTGTTTTTAAATTCTGCACATTTTCACCCATGTTTACGTGCGTTTTTTTTTATTGTTTTCCTATGAGAGCTAACCGAGCTGGCAAACAAGTCAACATAGTCGGAGTCTTTATCCGATTCAGCTTCAGCTATTTTGGATTCAACATACTTTTTCTATTCTTCTCGCGGATTTGTTTTTCTTCTAACCTTTGATTGAGTTCTAGTAAACGCATTGATGCTTGATTTTCCATCCTTGATGATCTCGAAGAGGCTACTTACCCCGAACGCAAGGAAACGGACCTTGCTTAACCTTCAGATCTTGCATAATTCCGAGCTTTCTGATTTAACTCACTGTGTTTTTTGCCAACAGAATTGACTTATCTCCTTGGTTTTGAATGAAAAGCCTTTTTCCGGGAAATTATTTGGTTTTTGATGTAGTTCTGAACAATCCCTTTTTTTGCTCTCTATGGCTTTTTGTATGAATTTATGAGCAATGAGGAGCTCATTTTTCAAATTACATCTTGGCTCAAGAAATTGTTCTAGTTTCCGGGCTAGATCCGGTTTCATTGTAAAAAAAATGTTACAAACTGCTATTCAATTGAAGCGAGGGGCGTATCAAACCTTAATTCAATACCAAACAAAACAAAACAAGGTTGAAAAACTGTAAAACCATTAAAAAATTTTATACAACCACCACATAACCAAGTTTCTCAGATAAAGACCAAGCTTCATGATGGTGAGACAAGCTTTAAGCGAAGATAAAACCATTAATGGTTTGATACCAAAGAAGGCAGCAGCGGATTTACTAAACTCACAAAATATTCGAGTAAAATAAGGGGGCGTCACAAAAACTATGTCAAAGTCCGTTTACATAACATCAAACAAAACTTACTAAATGGATCAATGATAAACATGCAGATCACAAAACATCGAGATCGAGTGTTTCTTCCAGTTTTTTGAGAGAGAGATTTCTGGAAAATTTTTACTTCAGTTGAAATTGCTAAGCAAAACAAAAAAGTTTTTGGGGGAGTTCGAACGAGTTTAAGGAACGTATATTTACGTTCCGTCAAGTTCGGCTCATATTTGACTTTTAAATAGGAAACAACACAGGTGGGATTAGAACCTACCCCGAACCCGCCTGAGGGCACTGTTTATACGCTTTGCTATTGTCCTTGATTTATATGCAAGCAGAGTTCAAAGTAGGTTATGTTGTGAAACATAATCGTTTGTCAACTTAGAACACGCGTTTTTAACGTTCGTTTCAGTAATATTACCATGAAAACAGTTTCGTCCTTTAATCGACGACTTCTTTAAATCTAAAAAAGTCCAATTATTGGCCTAAAAACTCAACAGCCAAAAAGCACAACATATAGTGAGTGCAGAGCACTTATTTGAATTATTTTGAACAATCTTTTTAATGAAGTGAACGGTTTTATTGTTGAAATATAGGCTTCAAAATCAGTTTTGTTCAGATTATTTGGGTAAGTCTTTTTATCTTTTTTTCTTTTTTTTTCTAAAGAATTCGATTCTAGTTGACGCGGGTTAAGTCTGCTTTCATTTTGTTTTATTTTTTCAAACAGAAAAGATATAAAAAGTCACCACAAAAACAAAAATCAAAACCCGCACGTTTTTGAGAGAAAAAAAGGGAGCGTAAAATGTAAATGTAGAAACTGGTGTTATAAAAATCACAATTTAATTTGAACTATGAGCAGTTTTTAAAAGTCACAATTTATTTGATTAGACTCTTTTAAAGGGGAAAAAAGTTCATAACTTTCTAAATGAATTCGGTGTTGATGTCAAAATCGGTTGTCCTTATTGGCTACTGCGTTTTGTTAGGCCAATGCTTGGAACAATTTCCTTTTGGGTCCAAAAAAATCCCGTCTATGGGAAGAAGGAAGAAAATGTGTAACGTTCGCCCAAAAACTTTACAGTGACGGAGCGTAGAAAAGTACCTATAGACGATTGGCCTGCGTCAGTTACCTAAATTATACTCGTTTTTCACCGTCTCGACCTAGACAGTTGACTTCTGGTCTGTTTCGGGCGAAGCAAAAAATTTTTATTTTCAGGCAATCAGTCAAACGACTTTTAATCTTCCTCCGCTTCCACACTCTTCCAGTAATAACGTCCTTATCGCTCTAACTTCGTGGCACGGGAGGATACTGCTCCTTCATTCTTCCCCACTGAAGCCTCCTTTCCTTTTATCGACTTCTTAAGACCAAATCAACTTTTTCCCTTGAAAAATTCGGGCGGCGGGCCAAGCTTGCAGAAAGCTAGGAGTGATTGCTCGCCGAGTCTTCCAAAACGAGATTTTTGAAAATTAGAAACATTTAATTCAATAACCTGGAGAATACCTTTTAGGCCCTGCACGGAGGGGCAACAAGATCAAGTTGATATTTCGGTCGGAGTTTTTCCGGTAGAAGACGTAATGTCTTCCTTTCAGAAAAAAAATGCAATTTGCACCATGCGAAAAGATATTGTGAGTACTTTCGCACTGTTTTTGTGCATTGCCCTATCTTCGAGGCAAATACAGAACACGTGGTCTGCTTGAAAGCTGGAGAAACAGGGTTTTTCTGCGCAGAAAACGTCGTTCTTTGAATACGGTTCTTTTTTCTTCTTCTTGAAGACGTTGCATTCGCATAACGGATGTTTACCAATGCACTGGGGGCCTTGAGGATATTCAGTCTTGTTGGGCTTAACACTGGAAGCCAAAACTCGGTTGGGAGTTTTAGCCTTGACGCGCTCGGTGGTTATTGTTTTTACCAGAACCCGTTTTTATGCGCTCGAGCGTTTCGACATTTTGTTCTTCAAACAATTGTTGAAATCAAGGAGACGAGGGCAAAACCAGTTAGTTTTGACCGTGTACGACGACCAAGACTCCTTCATGTTCAGATAATTTACATAAAACTTGATTCAAGATGGCAGTTCTTTTCAGATTGACCTCATATGACAACTATTAAAACATACCAATGATACTTGAAATAACACAAGCATAATTATTAATGCTTTCCAAATTGTGCCTTTCGCCTGATTGAACACTGTTAGGTTTTTCGAGGTGGGCGCTTACGACGGTGTGAGATTGCCTAAACGTTCGTTCAAGGACTCGTAGTGCATCCCTGCTCATCCGATCTCAGTATGTGAAGTCGGCTTTTGCCAATTTAGTTTTTTCAGATACCAACATTTTCAGGTGCGTCAGCTTGTCGTCAGCCCAGAGAGTTGATTGAGAGTTCTTTGCAAATAAAGAATCCTTATTGCTCGATGGCGAACTTTCGGCTGAGTCTTGAACGGATATCGATTGTCAGGACGGATTGACATATATCGGGACAGTTTTGTGTACGCACGTTGCGGCTGGATTCAAAAACAACGGCTGATGAACGAATAAACGAGAAATATCCGGCACAATCGAAGATTTTAAGGGTACTTGCTCGTGTGGCGGAGTATGATAGTATATCGCTCCACCGCCATTGTACGGGAAAGATACCAGTTTTTGAGGGGCAACAGTTTCTACCGCCTCAATTACGTGCGATGACTTACTCAAAGCTAACAAATTACAATCTGCAAGGGTCTGTGTTGCAGTTATAGCTAAGCACGATGCAATTTCGAGTTTCTGAACTGACTGAAGTAGATGGGATGACCTACAGGGGTTTTGCCGAAACAACTGCAGTATGTGGAGGTAAATTTAAATAGAAAGCTGACGCAATACTTTCAAAATAGCAGACCCGGAAGGCTCAGCATTAACCCACTGATTTGGAACTGCACACAGGCGTGGTTGTATCTCGTTTTGATTTCTAATTGACAAATGAATGCTTTTATTGTGCTGAATATCAGTGCTGGCATCAATTTGTCGAGGTGATCTAGGAATCATGGGAGGGAATTCAGCCCCATGAATAATCGCTGAAGTCATTCAATCCACTTGGGCGTTACTCATAGGAACAACATCCACAGGGGCGTTAAACTGAATCATATTCAATCTAGAAGTGTACGCAGTTGGTTCAGTTCCGGTCACTACTGTTTTTAAATTCTGCACATTTTCACCCATGTTTACGTGCGTTTTTTTTTATTGTTTTCCTATGAGAGCTAACCGAGCTGGCAAACAAGTCAACATAGTCGGAGTCTTTATCCGATTCAGCTTCAGCTATTTTGGATTCAACATACTTTTTCTATTCTTCTCGCGGATTTGTTTTTCTTCTAACCTTTGATTGAGTTCTAGTAAACGCATTGATGCTTGATTTTCCATCCTTGATGATCTCGAAGAGGCTACTTACCCCGAACGCAAGGAAACGGACCTTGCTTAACCTTCAGATCTCGCATAATTCCGAGCTTTCTGATTTAACTCACTGTGTTTTTTGCCAACAGAATTGACTTATCTCCTTGGTTTTGAATAAAAAGCCTTTTTCCGGGAAATTATTTGGTTTTTGATGTAATTCTGAACAATCCCTTTTTTTGCTCTCTATGGCTTTTTGTATGAAGTTATGAGCATTGAGGAGCTCATTTTTCAAATTACATCTTGGCTCAAGAAATTGTTCTAGTTTCCGGGCTAGATCCGGTTTCATTGTAAAAAAAATGTTACAAACTGCTATTCAATTGAAGCGAGGGGCGTATCAAACCTTAATTCAATACCAAACAAAACAAAACAAGGTTGAAAAACTGTAAAACCATTAAAAAATTTTATACAACCACCACATAACCAAGTTTCTCAGATAAAGACCAAGCTTCATGATGGTGAGACAAGCTTTAAGCGAAGATAAAACCATTAATGGTTTGATACCAAAGAAGGCAGCAGCGGATTTACTAAACTCACAAAATATTCGAGTAAAATAAGGGGGCGTCACAAAAACTATGTCAAAGTCCGTTTACATAACATCAAACAAAACTTACTAAATGGATCAATGATAAACATGCAGATCACAAAACATCGAGATCGAGTGTTTCTTCCAGTTTATTGAGAGAGAGATTTCTGGAAAATTTTTACTTCAGTTGAAATTGCTAAGCAAAACAAAAAAGTTTTTGGGGGAGTTCGAACGAGTTTAAGGAACGTATATTTACGTTCCGTCAAGTTCGGCTCATATTTGACTTTTAAATAGGAAACAACACAGGTGGGATTAGAACCTACCCCGAACCCGCCTGAGGGCACTGTTTATACGCTTTGCTATTGTCCTTGATTTATATGCAAGCAGAGTTCAAAGTAGGTTATGTTGTGAAACATAATCGTTTGTCAACTTAGAACACGCGTTTTTAACGTTCGTTTCAGTAATATTACCATGAAAACAGTTTCGTCCTTTAATCGACGACTTCTTTAAATCTAAAAAAGTCCAATTATTGGCCTAAAAACTCAACAGCCAAAAAGCACAACATATAGTGAGTGCAGAGCACTTATTTGAATTATTTTGAACAATCTTTTTAATGAAGTGAACGGTTTTATTGTTGAAATATAGGCTTCAAAATCAGTTTTGTTCAGATTATTTGGGTAAGTCTTTTTATCTTTTTTTCTTTTTTTTTCTAAAGAATTCGATTCTAGTTGACGCGGGTTAAGTCTGCTTTCATTTTGTTTTATTTTTTCAAACAGAAAAGATATAAAAAGTCACCACAAAAACAAAAATCAAAACCCGCACGTTTTTGAGAGAAAAAAAGGGAGCGTAAAATGTAAATGTAGAAACTGGTGTTATAAAAATCACAATTTAATTTGAACTATGAGCAGTTTTTAAAAGTCACAATTTATTTGATTAGACTCATTTAAAGGGGAAAAAAAGTTCATAACTTTCTAAATGAATTCGGTGTTGATGTCAAAATCGGTTGTCCTTATTGGCTACTGCGTTTTGTTAGGCCAATGCTTGGAACAATTTCCTTTTGGGTCCAAAAAAATCCCGTCTATGGGAAGAAGGAAGAAAATGTGTAACGTTCGCCCAAAAAATTTACAGTGACGGAGCGTAGAAAAGTACCTATAGACGATTGGCCTGCGTCAGTTACCTAAATTATACTCGTTTTCACCGTCTCGACCTAGACAGTTGACTTCTGGTCTGTTTCGGGCGAAGCAAAAAGTTTTTATTTTT
>NC_087069.1:3104099-3390337 GCF_963678635.1 Symsagittifera roscoffensis
CGTTGGCTTCTAACCATCGTACCTCCAGCATGGCACTAACCACCAAACTCGACACTGGCTGGTTTTGGCCTGGCAACCCCGTGGAGTACAACTCCTCCACGTCCCATACTTACACAAGACTCCCGCGCTTGGTATACCATAACGTCTGCGCCAGGCAGTGACAAGGATACTCCCCATGGGTCATTAAGATGTTCCTTCGGGTCCGGTACCCTGAAGCTCCCAGTAATGGTTCCACTTCTGTCATAATCCGATGTACGTCGTCTTTTTCATCAATGGTACGGCATTTGGTGGGTAACACTCCGCTCACCTTCTTCTTATGGAATTCACTCACATTACTCTCACTCAACCTCATAAAATTCTTGTATGACTTCTAGTAAACGCATTGATTTCTTCATTTTCCTTCCCGATCTCGTCTGTGCTTAATTTAGCCAACAAAGACTTTTTTCGTTGACTGTAAGCCATTCAGACTGCTTTACTCTTATTTGAGACCCTAAACAGATGTGAACTTCAAATTTTTCGGAAGCTCTCGAAAAGGCTTCTTACCCCAAACGCAATGAAACGGACCTTGCTTAACCTTCAGATCGCACATCTTGATGATTTAACTCACTGTGTTTTTTTTTCGCCACCAGAATTGACTTATCTCATTGGTTTTGAATAAAAAAGCTTTTTTCCGGGAAAACGTTTGGTTTCTGGATGTAGTTCTCAACAATCACTTTTCTTTTTGCTCTCTATGGCTTTTTGTATGAATTTATGAACATTGAGGAACTAATTTTTCAAATTACACCGAGGCTCAAGAAATTGTTCTAAATTCCGGGCTAGATCCGGTTTCATTCTGACAAATTGTTACAAATTACTATTCAATTCAAGCGAGGGGCGTATCAAACCTTAATTCACATCAAAATTAAACGAAACAAGGTTGAAATACTGTGAAACAATTGAAAATTTTTATACAACTACAAAAAAAATCAAGTTTCTCAGCTAAAGACCAAGCTTCTTGATGGTGAGACGAGCTTTAAGCGAAGATAAAACCATTAATGGTTTGATACCAAAAAACGGCAGCGTCGGATATACTAAGCTCACAAAATATTCGAGTAGAATTAAGGGGCGTCAAAAAAATTAAGTCAAAGTCCGTTTACATAACATCAACAAAACTTACTAAATGGATCATTGATAAACATGCAGATCGCAAAAGATCGAGCCCGAGTGTTTCTTCCAGTTTTTTTTGAGAGAGTTTTCGGGAAAATTTTCACTTCAGTCCAACCCGGGACAACCCGTTTTGACACAACCCGTTTTTGGACAGAAGAAAAGTTGTCAACCAAGGTCGGACATGGCCTTTTTTTGAACTAGTTTAAACTGCTAAGCAAAACAAAAATGTTTTTGTGGGGTTCGAACGAGTTTAAGGAGCGTATATTTATGTTTCGTCAAGTTCGGCTCATATTTGACTTTTAAAAAGGAAACAACACAGGCGGGATTAGAACCTACCCCGAACCCGCCTATGGGCACTGTGTATACGCTTTGCTATTGTCCTTGATTTATTTGCAAGCAGAGTTCAAAGTGGGTTGTGTTGTGAAACATAATTTTTTGTCAACTTAGAACACACGTTTTTTTAAACTTTCATTTCAGTAATAATAACATGAACAGTTTAGTTCATTAATCGATGACATCTTGGCTCTTTTTCCTAAACACGAGCTTCAATATATTAGTGTAACGAGTGGTTTTACGAGGTTAAGAATGAAAACCAAATATGGCCTGGCTTTGGAGCATTCAACTAATCGTTCAAGAGAAGAGGAAGTTTTGTTGCATAGGCTCCGGGTGAATCGATGTAATAACCTAGCTAAAACTGAGCATCTCTTTGGTCGTATTGAATCTTCGCAGTGCCGTCAGTGTAATAGTGAAGAAGTTGAAGACACAGAGCACTTCATCCTGAAATGCGATAAATGGAATGAAGAGAGAATGTTAACTTTGGGCTCAAACCCATTATCTCAGTTTTGCAAACAAATCCGGACAAAGTTTTACTGTTTATTGGCCAAACAGGACGTTTACGTCCCTCATATCATTTATGACGAGCTCCATCAACAACAACAACAAAACCAAATATGTTTGTCGTGGCCTTATTAGTCTGCATGTAAATTTTTATAACAATTGGGCAATGTGGTCATTAAATTTACATGAAAAAATTTGCAGATGGGGGGGGGGGAAGGAAAAAGAGCCGACATCTTTAATCCAAAAAGTATTCCAATTATTGGCATAAAAACACAACAGCCAAAAAGCACAACATATAGTGAGTGCAGAGCACTTATTTAAAATATTGTGAACAATTTTTTTATTGAAGTGAACGGTTTTATTGGTGAAATATAGGCTTCAAAATCAGTTTTTTTTCAGATTATTTGAATGAATCTTTTTCCCTTTTTTGCTTTTTTCTAAATTATTCGGTTCTAGTTGACGCGGGTTAAATCTGCTTTCATTTTTTAAAATTTTTTTTGACGAAAAAGATTTAGAAAGTCACCACAAATTCAAAAATCAAAATCCACATGATTTTGAAAGAAAAATTTGCGGGAGCGTAAAATATAAATATACAAACTGGTGTCATAAAAATCACAATTTAATTTGAACTACGAGCAATTTTTAAAAGTCACAATTTAATTTAATTAGACTTAAATTAAGGGGAAAACTTTCAAACTTTCCAAATGAGTTCTGTGTTGATCTCAAAATCGGTTGTCCTTATTGGCTACTGCGTTTTGTTAGGCCAATGCTTGAAACAATGTCCTTTTGGGTTCAATAAAATCCCGTCTATGGGAAGAAAATGCTTTCATGGGACCAGCACTCGCATGTATTTCTATGACGCGTTTCATTACTGCGGAGACAAGTAAGTTGTTTGACAATTTTCTTATAATTACATTCACCGCACAACAATTTTTCTAGTCTCATTTTTCCAGAACCCACTTAGTTTGATTTCAATTTAGGCTCGTCTCCTTTTCCTACCTTTTCCCTCTGAAAATTTAAAACAAGCAAATCAATTAAAATTGGCAGTCTTCATGTAGAAAAATAGTGTGAAACTAAGCCACTTGTTCATATTCAAAGTTTTCGCTTTAAAACATCGTAGGTAAATTAACATAGCTTGAATAACTTGAATTTCAAAAAATGGAGGATACAGAAAAAAGCTTCAGTTTGCTTATATTTGATTTAATAGCTGAAAGTGTTATGTTTATCCAGGGGAGCGGAAGTGTTTCAACCAGCATCGCTAGATGAGATGGAGCTTCTTCGAAAGTTCTTCAAGGACAACCTGGGCTCTGTATTCTCTTCTGGCTATTGGATAGGATATGTCAAAGAACCTTTGCGGAACAAATGGATGAACGTCTACACGGCTGAGCCCATTCCTAAAGGAAACAACAACTTATCTTTTCCTGCCTGCTAACCTAACGGCGACTGTTTTTCTAGATAGAAAAATTTTATAGACTATCTAGCCTATTTTTCGTGTATTTTATGTGCAGAAAAAATCTATTTATTTTCTAGTTTAGAAAAACAATTTCTGGAAAGAAAAACCAAAATCAATTCATGGCTCAACCGCAACGAGATAAACATGCTTGGAGTATTCAAAATAACACTAGCAATACAATGCAAACTAACAATTGTTAGCGCAAGTATTATTCTGCTAAAACTATCAATCTGGTTCAAGACTAATAGCATAGTGGTTAGAGCATACGCCTAGAAAATTGAATGTTCGAGCCCCACCATGTATCTTGGCGTTTATTTTTAAATCTTTGGTCCTGAGGTCAAGTGATACTGCAAAAAATTTTGTATCGTTCTAAGAGTTCTTTCATTAGAGCAGGAAAATATGCCTGCTCATCACCAGGTAAATGGTGGGGGGGAGGAGAACCGAACAATCCTGGTGAGTACTGCAGCAGGTTAAAGAACGAAGTCCTAGGCTCTGGTGTGAACGACGTTTGTTGTGACCGCCGAGGGACAAACCCTCCACTGCCAGTCATTTGTCAATACCAACTTTGATAAGTTGCAGGAACCAATATGAAATAAAAAGTTGTATCATCATTTGTTCCCCAGCTATCAGACAATCAAAATGGCAATTTTTCATACTAGACTTTCGCCATAAAAAGTTTTGGTTTGTTTATACAACCAACAGAATAAAACGCAACTTTGTTGGCTCTACAACCCACAAAGTTGAACAAAATTAAACGCAAGTTTACGTTTGTACTCTCAAAAACAAAAACACTTTTTTTCAATGTCCAGATTGGACAAAATTTATTGAGAAAATGGTCAACATTTTCACATCTACCTTCTGCAAATGATTTTAAGCTACACTCTCTGAAAGTTTCAAAATTTGATTTGTATTAGCTAGCAGTTTTTACAGGTCTGAAAATGCCAGTTTTCATCATATGTCATAAGATATTATGGTAGTGAATAAGCGGAGCAGAAAAAGCTGATCAGGCGACGTAAAATAATTTAAACGAGTAAATTTTATTGTTCAGTGTGATAACTTTCCTAAGCTCTGTTGTTTCGTACAATTTCACACCATTAGAAACACCTATTAAAAATAATTAAAACTGGCTTGATTCAAATCAAATTTCAGACAGTGTATTTTAGATCAGTAGCAGCAGGTCGATGCAGAAATTTTGTTCAAAGTTTGAATAAATGTTAACCAAATCAGTTCACGAATCAAAGCATTTCTATTGGATGAGAAAAAAAATATTTTGCAATTGAAGTTGGGCTCCTAAAAGCAATTATAAAGGGTAATTTCTATGAAAAAAATTAGATTGATGTTTTTTAAACTATCAATTATTTGCGCTGGAAACTTTGACAGGTGATTTTTGAAAATATTTTCTGAAATGTTTCAAAATTTTACAAAAATGGTAAAATGTAGTTTCCGAGCCAACATTTGTAAATGCAATTAAAAGTGTCACAGAAGTTTTCATTGTGCAAAAAAAATGTGAATAGCAGAAACAGCATGTAACTTTGCAACTTTGAATTACTGCGAGGAAGGAGAGGATCTAAGCTAGGCCCCAGCTCTTTTTACTTTTCCCCCCACCTCACACGAGCTTCAATATATTAGAGTAACGAGTGGTTTTACGAGGTTGACTATGAAGACTGAATATGTTGGTCGTGGCCTTATTAGTCTGTATGTGAATTTTCATAACAATCGGACAATGTGGTCAACAAAATTACATGTTAAAATTTGCAGGTGGGGGGAAAAGGAAAAAGAGCCTAGGCCCCTTACAGTTTCTTTTGGCTCTTTTACAGTTCCCCCCTTTCAAATTCATTTTTGAAAAGTCTATATAACGTTGTCATACCGCAATGAAATTTAGCGTGGTGAACAAATCGACAATTCTGAACATTTTTGTTTTCTTCTTAACAGCGTAAAATCACGCATTTAGCCGTAATTACACGTAAAACAAACATAAAACTTAGTCTTTTTAAAGGGGGGGGGGACTGGAAAAGAGCCTTTCTTTTATCCAAAAAAAAATCAAACAGTCTTGAGAAAGTAAATTTCAAAATCTGAGTAATTTATTTTTCGCAGCGGAGTGAATTTTTGTGTTTTTGAATGCGGAGAAACTTTAAGGGCCGACCTTAGATCTTCAGTTTTCTCACGAAAACATCAGGTCCAAAAAATCAAACTGCTGCTGTTACCGCGAACGCTTTTATCCATCATATGACAAAGTTCCATCATATTTAGAGAAAATAAAAACAATGTGAAAAAAACTTCTGTTCTTTTTATCGATTGTCTCAGTTGAAAACAAAATTACCATATGTAACGTGACTATAACTATCAATAGCTACGCTTAAATCTTTAACAATTTGAGCTAGTGTTGTTAGAATTTTTTCAAATATAAACATTTTTTTGCCGAAAAACTGTCACAGCAAAGACAAATCTTGCTATGGGTCATCATTTCGTGGTCAATAAAAAAGTCTCCAATCATGAGATGCCTTCTCACCTTCGGCTCATCTGAATTAAATGTTTCATTCCAATACAAAGTGTCATAATAGAAACATAATAGTTAAAATTTCAAACATAACCTAGTAATATGTGTTTCCAACGTTATGAATTTATAAGAAACAACAGAGCTTAGGAAAGTTATCACACTGAACGATGAAGTTTACTCGTTTAAATTATTTCACATCGCCTTATCAGTATTTACTACTCATCTATTTGGGGATGTAGATAAGGTTGAGTCTGCTGCAAAATTCTGTAAATGACCACTGGCACTTTGTCTCGAGGCTCACTGACGTGACGACGACGCGCGATGAGGATATCGATCTTGAGTCCGGGAAGTATTTGCCATTCTTGCGACAACTGAAAATCAAAATTTAGTTTGATCAGAAGACTCGAATCAGAATTGCAGGAAAGTAAAAAAAATCATACTCGAGTAAAATTGCTATTCGCAATTTTACGGAAACCCTCAATTCGAGTAGAGCTGTCTTGTTCCCGATAGAGAACACCAAGAAATTAACAAAGAGTGCCATCGCTGGGTGAGAGAAAACCTTGCTTGGGCAGGCGCACGAGTGAAGCTGCCCACTGGTTCAGAAAACTAATCTTCTTGAGTTAAAACTGCTTATTACCAAAAACATCTAGAGTTGCGTCACTTACATTATTTACCTAAATCTAGAATCGCGCCACAATGTGAGTACTTAATTTAAACTCTTGAGTGCATTTTGCGTGATTCTGTTTAGATAAGGCGAGCTTTAGGTTGATCCATCTGAAACAATAGACTAGAGCTTCGATCCCTGTTTTTGATGGCAGTCGTGTTTTTTAGGTATTTAGCGACCTAGCCATGGAGCGTTCTTATTTCGAGAACAGGGGTATTTTGGTAGTGGCCTTTGAGCTTTAA
Organism: Symsagittifera roscoffensis; assembly: GCF_963678635.1. Classification (NCBI taxonomy): domain Eukaryota; kingdom Metazoa; phylum Xenacoelomorpha; order Acoela; family Convolutidae; genus Symsagittifera; species Symsagittifera roscoffensis. The sequence goes on from NC_087069.1 coordinate 3,110,939, forward strand.
CATGATCTTGTAGTCTCATGTCTTACGCGACCCGAAATGGCTCCGACTGAATGAAGTATAAAAGCACAAGAGATAATGAGGGAGAAAGAGGATTCGCCTGTAGGCATTCACACACGTCCGTGTGGGGAAGACGCGAACACAGCACAATTGAGTTGGAAGATATTAGATCATTCAAACAACGCAATGAAACATTGGATTTGCTGCATATTAGGAAACTGAGGCCAGGGAATGTGCCAGTTGGTCATATTTGGATGTTTGACCTTGATTTGGAAATTCGATCTTAATTTTGGGAGAAATAAATTTTCAAAACACCGAATCGACCTTGTTATGCTTAAGTTTCTCCCGAAAACTGAAAATCAGAAATTAATTTGGTCAGAGGACTCGAATCACTAGAGATAAGAGCAGGAAATTTGATAAAAAACCACACCAGAGTGAAATTGATATTCGCATTTTCACAGAAAACCATCAATTCGAGTAGTAGAGCTGTTTTGTTGTCGACAGCGAACAACAAAATTTCAGACGGGAATGCAATCGGTGGGTGAAAGAAAAACTTGTTTCGTAGGCAGACAGGTGAAGCTGCCCAATTGTTCAAATACTAAATTATTTGCGTTAAAACTTGTAATTACGAGAACATTTAGAGTGCTTTGCTTATATTACTTACCTAATTCTAGAGTACTTATTTTAATTTCTCGAGTTCATTTTATAAGATTATGTTGAGATAAGGCGAGTTTTAGGTTGATCCATCTGAAAAGGATCAAAGGTCCACTGTCTAATAAAAACTTATAATTTACTAAGCTTCCAACCCTGTTTTTAATGACGTTCACAAGTTTTAGGCTTCTAGAGACCTAGCATTGGAGACTTTCCTATTTCTTGAGTGGGGGTTATTTTTGAAGTGGCCTTTAAGCGGTTAGACGATTTTGTGGTCTCATGATTTACGCGAACCTAATTGGCTCCGACTGAATGAGGTATAAAAGAACAAGAGATAATGAGGGAGAAAGAGGATTCGCCTGTAGGCATTCACACACGTCCGTGTGGGGAAGACGCGAACAGAGCACAATTGAGTTGGAAGATATTAGATCATTCAAACAACGCAATGAAACATTGGATTTGCTGCATATTAGGAAACTGAGGCCAGGGATTGTGCCAGTTGGTCATATTTGGATGTTTGACCTTGATTTGGAAGTTCGATCTTAATTTTGGGAGAAATAAATTTTCAAAACACCGAATCGACCTTGTTATGCTTAAGTTTTTCGCGACAACTGAAAATCAGAAATTAATTTGGTCAGAGGACTCGAATCACTAGAGATGAGAGCAGGAAATTTGATAAAAAACCACACCAGAGTGAAATTGATATTCGCAATTTCACAGAAAACCATCAATTCGAGTAGTAGAGCTGTTTTGTTGTCGACAGCGAACAACAAAAATTCAGACGGGAATGCAATCGGTGGGTGAAAGAAAAACTTGTTTCGGAAGGCAGACAGGTGAAGCTGCCCAATTGTTCAAATACTAAATTATTTGCGTTAAAACTTGTTATTACGAGAACATTTAGAGTGCTTTGCTTATATTACTTACCTAATTCTAGAGTACTTATTTTAATTTCTCGAGTTCATTTTATAAGATTATGTTGAGATAAGGCGAGTTTTAGGTTGATCCATCTGAAAAGGATCAAAGGTCCACTGTCTAATAAAAACTTATAATTTACTAAGCTTCCAACCCTGTTTTTAATGACGTTCACAAGTTTTAGGCTTCTAGAGACCTAGCATTGGAGACTTTCCTATTTCTAGAGTGGGGGCTATTTTTGAAGTGGCCTTTAAGCGGTTAGACGATTTTGTGGTCTCATGATTTACGCGAACCTAATTGGCTCCGACTGAATGAGGTATAAAAGAACAAGAGATAGTGTCCCTGACACTTCAGCCAATGGTAATAGGGCTATTTTGCTTAGCCTCATATGTGACATAAACAGACGACTGTTACATAGTGTTTTTATGGCGCTCCTGGGTGGGCCCGAACCAACTACTTTTCAGTTAACAGCTGGTTAACAGACGTAACATGCCGCACCTGGGTGTTTTACGATATCAAGACTACATGATCGAACCCACTTGACGTAATTCCGGTATACATGCCCATTCTAGAGCACTGGGGGTATGGTTTCACTGGAACGTGTCCACCTCCTGGTATTACCGTGATAGCTTTTTAGGTAAACTTGCGAAAAATTCTTTGTGCGCTTTCCAATACGAGGCTCAGCTAACCGAGTGTGGAGGGCCACTAGAGGAACAAAAAAAAACGGGTAGAAACAAAAAGTGAAACAAAAAGCGAATAAAAGAAGAAAACTAGTAAGAACAAACCATAAAAACTGAAAAAGGACATTGAATTTGATTTCCAGATTAGTTGGATCGGGACCTTTATATTAACTATTAGTATAATCATACTTTTTCCCAATAAGGCCGATCGTTTCGATCAAAACAGAAAGTATTGAGTAGGGGTGCCAGAATTCGGGGCGTTGAATGAGTTTTCACATAGCCTTGCAATCTTGAAGAACCACTGGGAGACTTCACTGGAGTAGGCAACCAGACGGAAAGCAAAGTGGTTCGTAGGACTGGGGTCTGGGATAAAAGAGGAAGCTACAGGGAAGAGACTATCGGTAGTGCGACTAGAGCAGTGGGACAACAAGAGAGGATCACCGGTGTGTGCTGTTTGGTCGAACGTGTTATCCACCTTAAAATCCACTTTGTGCTATAGGAGATAATAAAAAAAAGTGAATAAGCGGAACCCCACAGTTTTAAGGAAACGTTTTTACTTGAACAGAACTTGGAAACAGGTTCTAGATGTTTCTTTTGAGTGGTTCAGCACCCATGCCGCTTAAGGTGTTTTTCGGCTTGAGTTGGGGGCTAGAAAGGGGGAGGCTAGAAGGTGGGTTGGTTAGGATAAAGGGCGGTGGTTTGAAATTGTAAAAAGGGGTTCCCATTACAGTAAATATACAATCGACATCGTCGATTCAGTTACTTTAGACAAACCAGAGTCTACACAGACCACCAAGAAGACTCAAAACAAGAATTGGAACGCGAACGTAGCCTAGAGTAAACTCGAGTTAAGGTAGATGATGTGGCCGGATGGGTCGGGGATTGAAAATAGACATTAGTTATCGGAAACTCAGAAGCAACGTCAAAGTAATTAAAAACCCAACAGCAACGTTAAAGGGAGCGGAAGAAAGCGTTACAACCAGTTATCAGATAAACTTTTTTGAAAGACGGATTCGTCAAGTTTTAATCCAAAAATTTATAATTATAGAGATTTTACTCCAGATTTTGAGTTTTTACTGAGAGTTTAAAAAAAAATTGGGTCATTTTCAACCATAACTTGTGTGTAACAAACCAACTGGCTTTTAAATTGCATTAGATTGAAGAAAAACAGGACATTTTATAGAAACTTAGATAAATTATGGTGAGAAATTTAGGAGTGGGGTCATTTTAAACGAATTCCTAAGGCAGTTCTGGGATAGTAGATTAAATGTCCCAACACTTGATTCCTGGAATAGTAAATCAAGGGTCTCAACATTTGAGTAAACTACGCGTCCCAACACATGAGTCCTGGGATAGTAAATTACGGTCCCAACACATGGATAAACTACGGGACCAAAAACTTGAGTCCGGGGATAGTATATTAAATGTCCCAACACTTGAGTCCTGGGATAGTAAATTAAGGGGCCCAACACTTGAGTAAAAAAAAGTTTTCAAGTCCTGAGTCCTGACATAGTAAAATAATAGTCCCAACACTTGAGTATATAAGGGTCCCAACAATTGAGTCCAGGGATTTTAAACTAAGGGGTCCAGCACTTGAGTCCTTGTATAGTGAATTAAGTTTACCAACACTTAGTCCTGGGATAGAAATTTAGATGTTTCAATACTTGAAACAATTAAGGCTCTCAACACTTGAGCCCTGGGATAGTAAATAGGGTTCCCAAGACTTGAGTAAATTGAGGGATCCAACACTCGAGTCAATTAAGGGTCCCATCACTTGAGTCCTGAGATAGTCAATTAAAGGTATCAAAACTTGAACCCTTGGATAGTAAATTAAGTGTTCCAACAGTTAGTTCTGAGATAGTAGATTAAGTGTCCTAACACTCGGTCCTGGGATAGTAATTTAAGTGTCCTCAAACTTGAGTCCTGGTATAGAAAAATAAGTGTCCCAACAGTTGAGTCCTGGGATAGTAAATTAAGGGTCCCAACACTTGAGTAAATTAAGGCTTCAAACACTTGAATCCTGGGATAGTAAATTGAGGGTCCCAACATTTGAGTGAATGGAGGGTCCCAATACTTGAGTAAAATAAGGGTCCAATCACTTGTTTCCGGGGATAGTAAAGTAAATTTCCCATCAATTAGACCTGGGATAGTAAAATAAGTGTCTCATCACTTAGTGCTGGCATAGTAACTATAGTGTCCCAACACTTGAGCCCTCGATTAAAAAAAAAATTCCGAACACTCGAGTCCTCGGATAGTAGACTAAGTGTCCCTACACGACGTCCTGGGTTAGTAGATTAAGTGTCCCAACACTTAGTCCTGGGATAGTAGATTAAGTGTCCCCTTACTCAGTCCTGTGATAGTAAATTAAGTGTTCAAACACTTAAGTAAACTAAGGCTCCCAACACTTTAATCCTGGGATAGTAAATTAAGGGTCCCAACACTTGAATGAATTAAGTGTTCCAACGATTGAGTAAAACAAGGATCTAGTCATTTGAGTCCTGGGATAGTAAAGTAAGTGTCCCATCACTTAGTCCTGGGATAGTAGATTAAGTGTCTCAACACTCAGTGCTGGGATGGTAACTTATTTGTCCTAAAACTTGAGTTCTGGTATAGTAAATTAATTGTCCCAACAGTTGAGTCCTGGGATAGTAGATTAAGTGTCCCAACACTTAATCCTGAGATAGTAGATTAAGGCTAACAACACTTAGTCCTGGGATACTAATAAAGGTCCCAACAGTTGAGTCCTGGGATAGTAGATTAAGTGTCCCAACACTTGATTCCTGGGACAAGATTAAGTGTCCCAACACTTAGTCCCGGGATAGTAGAATAAGTGTCGCAACACTTAATACTGAGATAGTAGATTAAGGGTAACAACACTTAGCCCTGGGATACTAATGAAGGTGCCAACAGTTGAGTCCTGGGATAGTAGATTAAGTGTCCCAACACTTGAGTCCCGGGACAAGATTAAGTGTCCCAACACTTAGTCCCGGGATAGTAGATTAAGTGTCGCAACACATTGTCGTGGGATAGTAAGCTTAGTGTCCCAACACTTGAGACTTGGGATAGTAAATTAAGGTTCCCAACACTCGAGTCCTGGGATAGTAAATTAAGTGTCCCATCACTTAGTCCTGGGATAGTAGAATAAGTGTCCCAACACTCAGTGCTGGGATGGTAATTTAATTGTCCTAAAACTTGAGTCCTGGTTTAGTAAATAAAGTGTCCCAACAATTGAGACTTGGGATAGTAAATTAAGGGTCCCAACACTCGAGTCCTGGTATAGTAAATAAAGTGTCACAATAATTGAGTCCTGGGATAATAGATTAAGTATCTCAATACTTGAGTACTGATATAGTAGATTAAGTGTCCCAAAACTCAGTCCTGTGATAGTAAATTAAACTTCCTAAAATTTGAGTCCTGGTATAGTAAATTAAGTGTCCCAACAGTTGAGTCCTGGGATAGTAGATTAAGTGTCCCAACACTTAGTCCTGGGAGAGTAGATTAAGTGTCCTAACACTTAGTCTTGGGGTAGTAAGCTTAGTGTCCCAACACTTGAGTCCTGGGATAGTAAATTAAGGGTGCTAACACTTGAGTCCTGGTATAGTAAAATAAGTGTCCCAACAATTGAGTCCTGGGATAGTAGATTAAGTGTCCCAACAATTAGTCCTGGGATAGTAGATTAGTTGTCCCAACACTCAGTCCTGTGATAGAAAATTAAGTGTCCTAAAACTTGAGTCCTGGTATAGTAAATTAAGTGTCCCACAAGTTGAGTCCTGGGAAAGTAATTTAATGGTTCCAACACTCGATTAAACTAAGGCTCCCAACTCTTTAATCCTGGATAGTAAATTAAGGGTCCTAACACTTGAGTAAATTAAGCGTCCCAACGATTGAGTAAAACAAGGATCTAGTCATTTGAGTCCTTGGATAGTAAATTAAGTGTCCCATCATATAGTCCTGGGATAGTAGATTAAGTGTCCCAGCACTCAGTGCTGGGATGGTAAATTATTTGTCCTTAAATTTGAGTCCTGGTATAGTAAACAAATGTCCCGATGGTTGAGTCCTGGGATAGCAGATTAAGTGTCCCAACAAATGATCCACAGATAATAGATTAAGTGTCTCAATACTTAGTCCTGGGATAGTAGATTAGTTGTCCCAACACTCAGTCCTGTGATAGAAAATTAAGTGGCCTAAAATTTGAGCCTGGGTATAGTAAATTAAGTGTCCCACAATTTGAGTCCTTGGATAGTAAATTAAGGGTTCCAAAACTTGATTAAACCAAGGCTCCCAACTCTTTAATCCTGGATAGTAAATTAAGGGTCCTAACACCTGAGTAAATTAAGGGTCCCAACGATTGAGTAAAAGAAGGATCTAGTCATTTGAGTCCTTGGAGAGTAAATTAAGTGTCCCATCACTTAGTCCTGGGTTAGTAGATTAAGTGTCCCAACACTCAGTGCTGGGAAGGTAAATTATTTGTCCTAAAATTTGAGTCCTGGTATAGTAAATAAATGTCCCCATTGATGAGTCCTGGGATAGCAGATTAAGTGTCCCAACAATTGATCAAGAAATAATAGATTAAGTGTCCCAATACTTTGTCCTAGGATAGTAATAAGGGTCCCAACAATTGAGTCCTGGGATAGTAGATTAAGTGTCTCAACACTTGAGTCCTGGGATAGTAGATTAAATATCCCATCATTTAGTCCTGGGATAGTAGATAAAGTGTCACAAAACTTAGTCCTGGGATAGTAAGCTTAGTATCCCATCATTTAGTCCTGGGATAGTAGATTAGATGTCTCAACACTTAGTCCTGGTATAGTAAGCTTAGAGTCCCAACATTCGAGTCCTGGTATATTAGATTAAGTGTTCCAACACTTGAGTCCTGGGACAGTAGATTAAGTGTCCCAACACTCAGTCCTGTGATAGTAAATTAAATTTCCTAAAAATTGAGTCCTGGTATAGAAAATTAAGTGTCCCAACAGTTGAGTCCTGGGATAGTAGATTAAGTGTCTCAACACTTGAGTCCTGGGATAGTAGATTAAATATCCCATCATTTAGTCCTGGGATAGTAGATAAAGTGTCACAAAACTTAGTCCTGGGATAGTAAGCTTAGTATCCCATCATTTAGTCCTGGGATAGTAGATTAGATGTCTCAACACTTAGTCCTGGTATAGTAAGCTTAGAGTCCCAACATTCGAGTCCTGGTATATTAGATTAAGTGTTCCAACACTTGAGTCCTGGGATAGTAGATTAAGTGTCCCAACATTCAGTCCTGGGATAGTAGATTAATTATCCCAATACTTAGTCCTGGGATAGTAAGTTTAGTGTCCCAACACTTGAATCCCGGGATAGTATATTAAGGGTCCCAACACTTGAGTCCTGGTATAGTGAAATAAGTGTCCCAATAATTGAACCCTGGGATAGTAGATTAAGTGTTCCAACACTTGAGTCCTGGGATAGTAGATTAAGTGATTAAGTGTCCCAACAGTTAGTCCTGAGATTGTAGACAAAGTGTCCCAACACTCAGTCCTGGGATAGTGAACTAAGGTTCCCAACACTTGAGTCCTGGGATAGTAAATTAAGGGTCCCAACACTTGAGTAAAATAAGGGTCCAATCACTTAAGTCCTGGGATAGTAAAGTAAGTGTCGCAACACTTAATCCTGAGATAGTAGATTAAGGTTAACAACACTTAGTCCTAGGATACTAATAAAGGTCCCAACAGTTGAGTCCTGGGATAGTAGATTAAGTGTCCCAACACTTGAGTCCTGGGACAAGATTAAGTGTCTTAACACTTAGTCCTGGGATAGTAGATTAAGTGTCCCAACACTCAGTCCTGTGATAGTAAATTAAATTTCCTAAAACTTGAGTCCTGGTATAGAAAATTAAGTGTCCCAACAGTTGAGTCCTGGGATAGTAGATTAAATGTCCCAACACTTAGTCCTGGGAGAGTAGATTAAATTTCCTAAAATTTGAGTTCTGGTATAGTAAATTAAGTGTCCTAAAACTTGAGTCCTGGTATATTAAATAAAATGTCCCAACAATTGAGTCCTGGTATAGTGAAATAAGTGTCCCAATAATTGAACCCTGGGATAGTAGATTAAGTGTTCCAAAACTTGAGTCCTGGGATAGTAGATTAAGTGATTAAGTGTCCCAACAGTTAGTCCTGAGATTGTAGACAAAGTGTCCCAACACTTGAGTCCTGGGATAGTAAATTAAGGGTCCCAACACTTGAGTAAAATAAGGGTCCAATCACTTAAGTCCTGGGATAGTAAAGTAAGTGTCGCAACACTTAATCCTGAGATAGTAGATTAAGGGTAACAACACTTAGTCCTAGGATACTAATAAAGGTCCCAACAGTTGAGTCCTGGGATAGTAGATTAAGTGTCCCAACACTTGAGTCCTGGGACAAGATTAAGTGTCCCAACACTTAGTCCTGGGATAGTAGATTAAGTGTCCCAACACTCAGTCCTGTGATAGTAAATTAAATTTCCTAAAACTTGAGTCCTGGTATAGTAAATTAAGGGTCCCAACACTTGAGTAAAATAAGGGTCCAATCACTTAAGTCCTGGGATAGTAAAGTAAGTGTCGCAACACTTAATCCTGAGATAGTAGATTAAGGTTAACAACACTTAGTCCTAGGATACTAATAAAGGTCCCAACAGTTGAGTCCTGGGATAGTAGATTAAGTGTCCCAACACTTGAGTCCTGGGACAAGATTAAGTGTCTTAACACTTAGTCCTGGGATAGTAGATTAAGTGTCCCAACACTCAGTCCTGTGATAGTAAATTAAATTTCCTAAAACTTGAGTCCTGGTATAGAAAATTAAGTGTCCCAACAGTTGAGTCCTGGGATAGTAGATTAAATGTCCCAACACTTAGTCCTGGGAGAGTAGATTAAATTTCCTAAAATTTGAGTTCTGGTATAGTAAATTAAGTGTCCTAAAACTTGAGTCCTGGTATATTAAATAAAATGTCCCAACAATTGAGTCCTGGTATAGTGAAATAAGTGTTCCAACACTTGAGTCCTGGGATAGTAGATTAAGTGATTAAGTGTCCCAACAGTTAGTCCTGAGATTGTAGACAAAGTGTCCCAACACTTGAGTCCTGGGATAGTAAATTAAGGGTCCCAACACTTGAGTAAAATAAGGGTCCAATCACTTAAGTCCTGGGATAGTAAAGTAAGTGTCGCAACACTTAATCCTGAGATAGTAGATTAAGGGTAACAACACTTAGTCCTAGGATACTAATAAAGGTCCCAACAGTTGAGTCCTGGGATAGTAGATTAAGTGTCCCAACACTTGAGTCCTGGGACAAGATTAAGTGTCCCAACACTTAGTCCTGGGGTAGTAGATTAAGTGTCCCAACACTCAGTCCTGTGATAGTAAATTAAATTTCCTAAAACTTGAGTCCTGGTATAGAAAATTAAGTGTCCCAACAGTTGAGACCTGGGATAGTAGATTAAATGTCTCAACACTTAGTCCTGGGAGAGTAGATTAAATTTCCTAAAACTTGAGTCCTGGTATAGTAAATTAAGTGTCCTAAAACTTGAGTCCTGGTATATTAAATTAAGTGTCCCAACAATTGAGACTTGGGATAGTAAATTAAGGCTCCCAACACTCGAGTCCTGGTATAGAAAATTAAGTGTCCCAACAGTTGAGTCCTGGGATAGTAGATTAAATGTCCCAACACTTAGTCCTGGGAGAGTAGATTAAATTTGCTAAAAGTTGAGTCCTGGTATAGTAAATTAAGTGTCCTAAAACTTGAGTCCTGTATATTAAATAAAGTGTCCCAACAATTGAGTCCTGGTACAGTGAAATAAGTGTCCCAATAATTGAACCCTGGGATAGTAGATTAAGTGTTCCAACACTTGAGTCCTGGGATAGTAGATTAAGTGATTAAGTGTCCCAACACTTAGTGCTGAGATTGTAGACAAAGTGTCCCAACACTCAGTCCTGGGATAGTGAACTAAGGTTCCCAACACTTGAGTCCTGGGATAGTAAATTAAGGGTCCCAACACTTGAGTAAAATAAGGGTCCAATCACTGAAGTCGTGGGATAGTAAAGTAAGTGTCGCAACACTTAATCCTGAGATAGTAGATTAAGGGTAACAACACTTAGTCCTAGGATACTAATAAAGGTCCCAACAGTTGAGGCCTGGGATAGTAGATTAAGTGTCCCAACACTTGAGTCCTGGGACAAGATTAAGTGTCCCAACACTTAGTCCTGGGATAGTAGATTAAGTGTCCCAACACTCAGTCCTGTGATAGTAAATTAAATTTCCGAAAACCTGAGTCCTACTATAGAAAATTAAGTGTCCCAACAGTTGAGTCCTGGGATAGTAGATTAAATGCCCCAACACTTAGTCCTGGGAGAGTAGATTAAATTTCCTAAAACTTGAGTCCTGGTATAGTAAATTAAGTGTCCTAAAACTTGAGTCCTGGTATATTAAATAAAGTGTCCCAACAATTGAGACTTGGGATAGTAAATTAAGGGTCCCAACACTCGAGTCCTGGTATAGTAAATAAAGTGTCCCAACAATTGAGTCCTGGGATAATAGATTAAGTGTCCCAATACTTGAGTACTGCGATAGTAAACTAAGTGTCCCAACACTCGAGTCCTGGGATAGTAGATTAAATGTCCCAACAATTGAGTCCTGGGATAATAGATTAAGTGTCCCAACACTTGAGTACTGAGATAGTAGATTAAGTGTCCCAAAACTCAGTCCTGTGATAGTAAATTGAATTTCCCAAAACTTGAGTCCTGGTATAGTGAAATAAGTGTCCCATCATTTGAGTCCTGAGATAGTAGATTAAGTGTTCCAACACTTAGTCATGAGGTAGTAGATTAAGTGTCCGAGCACTTAGTCCTGGGATAGTAAGCTTAGTGTCCCAACACTTGAGTCCTGGTATAGTAAAATAAGTGTCCCAACAATTGAACCGTGGGATAGTAGATTAAGTGTCCTAACACTTGAGTCCTGGGATAGTAGATTAAGTGATTAAGTGTCCCAACAGTTAGTCCTGAGATTGTAGACAGAGTGTCCCAACACTCAGTCCTGGGATAGTGAACTAAGGTTCCCAGCACTTGAGTCCTGGGATAGTAAATAATGGGTCCCAACACTTGAGTAAAATAAGGGTCCAATCACTTAAGTCCTGGGATAGTAAAGTAAGTGTCGCAACACTTAATCCTGAGATAGTAGATTAAGGGTAACAACACTTAGTCCTAGGATACTAATAAAGGGCCCAACAGTTGAGTCCTGGGATAGTAGATTAAGTGATTAAGTGTCCCAACAGTTAGTCCTGAGATTGTAGACAAAGTGTCCCAACACTTGAGTCCTGGGATAGTAAATTAAGGGTCCCAACACTTGAGTAAAATAAGGGTCCAATCACTTAAGTCCTGGGATAGTAAAGTAAGTGTCGCAACACTTAATCCTGAGATAGTAGATTAAGGGTAACAACACTTAGTCCTAGGATACTAATAAAGGTCCCAACAGTTGAGTCCTGGGATAGTAGATTAAGTGTCCCAACACTTGAGTCCTGGGACAAGATTAAGTGTCCCAACACTTAGTCCTGGGATATTAGATTAAGTGTCCCAACACTCAGTCCTGTGATAGTAAATTAAATTTCCTAAAACTTGAGTCCTGGTATAGAAAATTAAGTGTCCCAACAGTTGAGACCTGGGATAGTAGATTAAATGTCCCAACACTTAGTCCTGGGAGAGTAGATTAAATTTCCTAAAACTTGAGTCCTGGTATAGTAAATTAAGTGTCTTAAAACTTGAGTCCTGGTATATTAAATTAAGTGTCCCAACAATTGAGACTTGGGATAGTAAATTAAGGCTCCCAACACTCGAGTCCTGGTATAGTAAACAAAGTGTCCCAACAATTGAGTCCTGGGATAATAGATTAAGTGTCCCAACACTTGAGTACTGAGATAGTAGATTAAGTGTCCCAAAACTCAGTCCTGTGATAGTAAAATAAATTTCCTAAAACTTGAGTCCTGGTATAGTAAACTAAGTGTCCCAACACTCGAGTCCTGGGATAGTAGAATAAATGTCCCAACAATTGAGTCCCTGGACAGTAGATTAAGTGTCCCAACACTCAGTCCTGTGATAGTAAATTAAATTTCCTAAAAATTGAGTCCTGGTATAGAAAATTCAGTGTCCCAACAGTTGAGTCCTGGGATAGTAGATTAAATGTCCCAACACTTAGTCCTGGGAGAGTAGATTAAATTTCCCAACAATTGAGTCCTGGGATAATAGATTAAGTGTCCCAACACTTGAGTCCTGGGACAGTAGATTAAGTGTCCCAACACTCAGTCCTGTGATAGTAAATTAAATTTCCTAAAAATTGAGTCCTGGTATAGAAAATTCAGTGTCCCAACAGTTGAGTCCTGGGATAGTAGATTAAATGTCCCAACACTTAGTCCTGGGAGAGTAGATTAAATTTCCCAATAATTGAGTCCTGGGATAATAGATTAAGTGTCCCAACACTTGAGTCCTGGGACAGTAGATTAAGTGTCCCAACACTCAGTCCTGTGATAGTAAATTAAATTTCCTAAAAATTGAGTCGTGGTATAGAAAATTCAGTGTCCCAACAGTTGAGTCCTGGGATAGTAGATTAAGTGTCCCAACAGTTAGTGCTGAGACTGTAGACAAAGTGTCCCAACACTCAGTCCTGGGATAGTGAACTAAGGTTCCCAACACTTGAGTCCTGGGATAGTAAATTAAGGGTCGCAACACTTAATCCTGAGATAGTAGATTAAGGGTAACAACACTTAGTCCTAGGATACTAATAAAGGTCCCAACAGTTGAGGCCTGGGATAGTAGATTAAGTGTCCCAACACTCAGTCCTGTGATAGTAAATTAAATTTCCGAAAACTTGAGTCCTATTATAGAAAATTAAGTGTCCCAACAGTTGAGTCCTGGGATAGTAGATTAAATGCCCCAACACTTAGTCCTGGGAGAGTAGATTAAATTTCCTAAAACTTGAGTCCTGTTATAGTAAATTAAGTGTCCTAAAACTTGAGTCCTGGTATATTAAATAAAGTGTCCCAACAATTGAGACTTGGGATAGTAAATTAAGGGTCCCAACACTCGAGTCCTGGTATAGTAAATAAAGTGTCCCAACAATTGAGTCCTGGGATAATAGATTAAGTGTCCCAATACTTGAGTACTGCGATAGTAGATTAGGTGTCCCAAAACTCAGTCCTGTGATAGTAAAATAAATTTCCTAAAACTTGAGTCCTGGTATAGTAAAATAAGTGTCCCAACACTCGAGTCCTGGGATAGTAGATTAAATGTCCCAACAATTGAGTCCTGGGATAATAGATTAAGTGTCCCAACACTTGAGTACTGAGATAGTAGATTAAGTGTCCCAAAACTCAGTCCTGTGATAGTAAATTGAATTTCCCAAAACTTGAGTCCTGGTATAGTGAAATAAGTGTCCCATCATTTGAGTCCTGAGATAGTAGATTAAGTGTTCCAACACTTAGTCATGAGATAGTAGATTAAGTGTCCGAGCACTTAGTCCTGGGATAGTAAGCTTAGTGTCCCAACATTTGAGTCCTGGTATAGTAAAATAAGTGTCCCAACAATTGAACCGTGGGATAGTAGATTAAATGCCCCAACACTTAGTCCTGGGAGAGTAGATTAAATTTCCTAAAACTTGAGTCCTGGTATAGTAAATTAAGTGTCCTAAAACTTGAGTCCTGGTATATTAAATTAAGTGTCCCAACAATTGAGACTTGGGATAGTAAATTAAGGCTCCCAACACTCGAGTCCTGGTATAGTAAACAAAGTGTCCCAACAATTGAGCCCTGGGATAATAGATTAAGTGTCCCAACACTTGAGTACTGAGATAGTAGATTAAGTGTCCCAAAACTCAGTCCTGTGATAGTAAAATAAATTTCCTAAAACTTGAGTCCTGGTATAGTAAACTAAGTGTCCCAACACTCGAGTCCTGGGATAGTAGAATAAATGTCCCAACAATTGAGTCCTGGGATAATAGATTAAGTGTCCCAACACTTGAGTCCTGGGACAGTAGATTAAGTGTCCCAACACTCAGTCCTGTGATAGTAAATTAAATTTCCTAAAAATTGAGTCCTGGTATAGAAAATTAAGTGTCCCAACAGTTGAGTCCTGGGATAGTAGATTAAATGTCCCAACACTTAGTCCTGGGAGAGTAGATTAAATTTCCTAAAAGTTGAGTCCTGGTATAGTAAATTAAGTGTCCTAAAACTTGAGTCCTGGTATATTAAATAAAGTGTCCCAACAATTGAGTCCTGGTACAGTGAAAAAAGTGTCCCAATAATTGAACCCTGGGATAGTAGATTAAGTGTTCCAACACTTGAGTCCTGGGATAGTAGATTAAGTGATTAAGTGTCCCAACAGTTAGTGCTGAGACTGTAGACAAAGTGTCCCAACACTCAGTCCTGGGATAGTGAACTAAGGTTCCCAACACTTGAGTCCTGGGATAGTAAATTAAGGGTCGCAACACTTAATCCTGAGATAGTAGATTAAGGGTAACAACACTTAGTCCTAGGATACTAATAAAGGTCCCAACAGTTGAGGCCTGGGATAGTAGATTAAGTGTCCCAACACTTGAGTCCTGGGACAAGATTAAGTGTCCCAACACTTAGTCCTGGGATAGTAGATTAAGTGTCCCAACACTCAGTCCTGTGATAGTAAATTAAATTTCCGAAAACTTGAGTCCTATTATAGAAAATTAAGTGTCCCAACAGTTGAGTCCTGGGATAGTAGATTAAATGCCCCAACACTTAGTCCTGGGAGAGTAGATTAAATTTCCTAAAACTTGAGTCCTGGTATAGTAAATTAAGTGTCCTAAAACTTGAGTCCTGGTACATTAAATAAAGTGTCCCAACAATTGAGACTTGGGATAGTAAATTAAGGGTCCCAACACTCGAGTCCTGGTATAGTAAATAAAGTGTCCCAACAATTGAGTCCTGGGATAATAGATTAAGTGTCCCAATACTTGAGTACTGCGATAGTAGATTAGGTGTCCCAAAACTCAGTCCTGTGATAGTAAAATAAATTTCCTAAAACTTGAGTCCTGGTATAGTAAACTAAGTGTCCCAACACTCGAGTCCTGGGATAGTAGATTAAATGTCCCAACAATTGAGTCCTGGGATAATAGATTAAGTGTCCCAACACTTGAGTACTGAGATAGTAGATTAAGTGTCCCAAAACTCAGTCCTGTGATAGTAAATTGAATTTCCCAAAACTTGAGTCCTGGTATAGTGAAATAAGTGTCCCATCATTTGAGTCCTGAGATAGTAGATTAAGTGTTCCAACACTTAGTCATGAGATAGTAGATTAAGTGTCCGAGCACTTAGTCCTGGGATAGTAAGCTTAGTGTCCCAACACTTGAGTCCTGGTATAGTAAAATAAGTGTCCCAACAATTGAACCGTGGGATAGTAGATTAAGTGTCCTAACACTTGAGTCCTGGGATAGTAGATTAAGTGATTAAGTGTCCCAACAGTTAGTCCTGAGATTGTAGACAGAGTGTCCCAACACTCAGTCCTGGGATAGTGAAATAAGGTTCCCAACACTTGAGTCCTGGGATAGTAAATAATGGGTCCCAACACTTGAGTAAAATAAGGGTCCAGTCACTTAAGTCCTGGGATAGTAAAGTAAGTGTCCCATCACTTAGTCCTGGGATCGTAGATTAAGTGTCCCAACAATCAGTCCTGCGATGGTAAATTAAATGACCTAAGACTTGAGTCCTGGTGTAGGAAAATATGTGTCCCAAAATTTTAATCCTGGGATGGTAAACTAAGTTTCCCATCACTTAGTGCTGGGATATTAAAAACAGTGTCCCAACACGTGAGCCCTCGAATAGTAAAATAAATTTCCCAACACTTTAGTCCTCGGATAGTAGAATAAGAGCCCCATCAGTTATTCCTGGGATAGTAAATTAAGGGTCCCAACATATGAGTCCATTAAGGGTCATATCACTTGAATCCTTGGATGGTAAATTAAGTGTCCCAAAATTTGAATCCTTGGATAGTAAATTAAGTGTCCCAACAGTTTGTCCTGGGATAGTAGAATTAGTGTCCCAACACTCAGTCCTGTGATAGTAAATTAAGTGTCCTAAAATTTGACTCAGGTATAGTAAAATTGAGTGTCCCAACAGTTGAGTCCTGGGATAGTAAATTAGGGGTCCCAACACTTGAGTAAACTTAGACTCCCAACACTTGAATCCTTGGATAGTAAATTGAGTGTACCAATACTTGAGCAAATTAGGGGTCCCAACGATTGAATAAAACAAGGGTCTAGTCATTTGAGTCCTGGGATAATAAATTTAGTGTCTCATCACATAGTCCTGGGATTGGAGATTGAGTGTCTGAACACTCAGTCCTGGGATGGTAAATTAATTGTCCTAAAACTTGAGTCCTGGTATAGTAAATTAAGTGTCCCAACATTTGAGTCCTGGGATAGTAGATTAAAGTCCCAACACTTAACCCTGAGATATTAGATTGAGTGTTCCAACACTCAGTCCTGAGATAGTAAATTAAGTGTCCTAAAATTTGACTCAGGTATAGTAAAATTGAGTGTCCCAACAGTTGAGTCCTGGTATAGTAAATTAAGTGTCCCATCACTTGAGTCCTGGGATAGTAAATTAAGGGTTCCAACACCTGAGTAAAATAAGGATCACTACTCGAGTCAATTAAATTCTCATCACTTGAGTCCTGGGATAGTAAAGTAAGGACCCAAAACTAAGGGTCCCAAAACCCGAACCCTTGGATAATAATTTAGGTGATTAATCATCCCAACAGTTAGTCCTGGGATAGTAAATTACGTGTCCTCAAACTTGAGCCCTGTTATGGTAAATTAAGTTTCCCAACAATTGAGTTCTGGAATTGTCATTTAAGGGTCCCAACACTTGAGTAAGTTAAGGCTACCAACACTTGAATCCTGGGATAAAAAATTAAGGGTCCCAACACTTGAGTAAAATAAAATTCTAATCACTTGAGTCCTGGGATAGTTGATTAAGTGCCCCAACACTCAGTCCTGGGATGGTAAATTAAATGTCCTAAAACCTGAGTCCAGGTATACTAAATTAAGTGTCCCAACATTTGACTAAACTACGGGTCCCAACACTTGAAACCTTGGTTAGTAAATTAAGGGTCCCAAAACTTCGGTCCTTGGATAGTAAATTAGGTACCCCAACACTTAGTCCTGGGATGGTAAATTAAACTTCCCAACACTTGAGTCCTGGGATAGTAAATTACGGTTCCAACATTTGATTAAAAAACGGGTCCCAATACTTGAGTCCTGGGGAGTAAATTAAGGGCCCCAATACTTGAGTAAACTAGGTTTCCAAGACCTGAAACCTGGGATAGTAAAATAAGGCTCCCAATATTTGAATCCTGGGATAAAAATTTATGGTCCCAAGACTTGAGTAAAATAAGAGTCTAATCACTTGATTCCTGGGATAGTAGATTAAGTGCCCCAACACTCAGTCCTGGGATGGTAAATTAAATGTCCTAAAACTTGAGTCCAGATATAGTAAATTAAGTGTCCCAACATTTGACTAAACTACGGGTCCCAACACTTGAAACCTGGGTTAGTAAGTTAAGGGTCCCAAAATTTCGGTCCTTGGATAGTAAATTAGGTACCCCAACACTTAGTCCTGGGATAGTAAATTAAACTTCCCAACACTTGAGTCCTGGGATAGTAAATTACGGTTCCAACATTTGATTAGATTACGGTTCCCAATACTTGAGTCCTGGGATAGTAAATTAAGGGCCCCAATACATGAGTAAACTAGGTTTCCAAGACCTGAAACCTGGGATAGAAAGTTAAGGCTCCCAACATTTGAATCCTGGGATAAAAAAATATTGTCCCAACACTTGAGTAAAATAGTCTAATCACTTGAGTCCTGGGATAGTAGATTAAGTGCCCCAATACTTGAGTAAACTAGTTTTCCAAGACCTGAAACCTGGAATAGTAAGTTAAGGCTCCCAACAATTGAATCCTGGGATAAAAAATTATGGTCCCAACACTTGAGTAAAATAAGAGTCTAATCACTTGAGTCCTGGGATAGTAGATTAAGTGTCCCAACACTCAGTCCTGGGATGGTAAATTAAATGTCCTAAAACTTGAGTCCAGATATAGTAAATTAAGTGTCCCAACATTTGACTAAACTACGGGTCCCAACACTTGAAACCTGGGTTAGTAAGTTAAGGGTCCCAAAATTTCGGTCCTTGGATAGTAAATTAGGTACCCCAACACTTAGTCCTGGGATAGTAAATTAAACTTCCCAACACTTGAGTCCTGGGATAGTAAATTACGGTTCCAACATTTGATTAGATTAAGGTTCCCAATACTTGAGTCCTGGGATAGTAAATTAAGGGCCCCAATACATGAGTAAACTAGGTTTCCAAGACCTGAAACCTGGGATAGAAAGTTAAGGCTCCCAACATTTGAATCCTGGGATAAAAAAATATTGTCCCAACACTTGAGTAAAATAGTCTAATCACTTGAGTCCTGGGATAGTAGATTAAGTGCCCCAATACTTGAGTAAACTAGTTTTCCAAGACCTGAAACCTGGAATAGTAAGTTAAGGCTCCCAACAATTGAATCCTGGGATAAAAAATTATGGTCCCAACACTTGAGTAAAATAAGAGTCTAATCACTTGAGTCCTGGTATAGTAAATTAAGTGTCCCAGCATTTGACTAAATTACGGGTCCCAACAGTTGAATCCTGGGATAGTAAAGTAAGGGTCCCAAAACTAAGGGTCCCAAAACCCGAACCCTTGGATAATAATTTAAGTGATTAATTGTCCCAACAGTTAGTCCTGGGATAGTAAATTACGTGTCCTCAAACTTGAGCCCTGTTATGGTAAATTAAGTTTCCCAACAATTGAGTTCTGGAATTTTCATTTAAGGGTCCCAACACTTGAGTAAGTTAAGGCTACCAACACTTGAATCCTGGGATAAAAAATTAAGGGTCCAATCACTTGAGTAAAATAAGATTCTAATCACTTGAGTCCTGGGATAGTTGATTAAGTTCCCCAACACTCAGTCCTGGGATGGTAAATTAAATGTCCTAAAACCTGAGTCCAGGTATACTAAATTAAGTGTCCCAACATCTGACTAAACTACGGGTCCCAACACTTGAAACCTGGGTTAGTAAATTAAGGGTCCCAAAACTTCGGTCCTTGGATAGTAAATTAGGTACCCCAACACTTAGTCCTGGGATAGTAAATTAAACTTCCCAACACTTGAGTCCTGGGATAGTAAATTACGGTTCCAACATTTGATTAAAATACGGGTCCCAATACTTGAGTCCTGGGATAGTAAATTAAGGGCCCCAATACCTGAGTAAACTAGGTTTCCAAGACCTGAAACCTGGGATAGTAAAATAAGGCTCCCAATATTTGAATCCTGGGATAAAAATTTATGGTCCCAAGACTTGAGTAAAATAAGAGTCTAATCACTTGATTCCTGGGATAGTAGATTAAGTGCCCCAACACTCAGTCCTGGAATGGTAAATTAAATGTCCTAAAATTTGAGTCCAGATATAGTAAATTAAGTGTCCCAACATTTGACTAAACTACGGGTCCCAACACTTGAAACCAGGGTTAGTAAATTAAGGGTCTCAAAACTTCGGTCCTTGGATAGTTAATTAGGTACCCCAACACTTAGTCCTGGGATAGTAAATTAAGTGTCCCATCACTTAGTCCTGGGATAGTAGAATAAGTGTCCCAACACTCAGTGCTGGGATGGTAATTTAATTGTCCTAAAGCTTGGGTCCTGGTTTAGTAAATAAAGTGTCCCAACAATTGAGACTTGGGATAGTAAATTAAGGGTCCCAACACTCGAGTCCTGGTATAGTAAATAAAGTGTCACAATAATTGAGTCCTGGGATAATAGATTAAGTGTCCCAACACTTGAGTACTGAGATAGTAGATTAAGTGTCCCAAAACTCAGTCCTGGGATGGTAATTTAAATGTCCTAAAACTTGAGTCCTGGTATAGTAAATTAAGTGTCCCAGCATTTGACTAAATTACGGGTCCCAACAGTTAAGTACTGGGATAGTAATTCAAGGGTTCCAACACTTGGGTAAATTAAGGCTTCCAACATTTGTATCCTGGGATAGTAAATTAAGGGTGCCAAAACTTCGGTCCTTGGATAGTAAATTAGGTACCCCAACACTTAGTCCTGGGATAGTAAATTAAACTTCCCAACACTTGAGTCCTGGGATAGTAAATTACGGTTCCAACGTTTGATTAAATTACGGGTTCCAATACTTGAGTCCTGGGATAGTAAATTAAGGGCCCCAATACTTGAGTAAACTAGGTTTCCAAGACCTGAAACCTGGGATAGAAAGTTAAGGCTCCCAACATTTGAATCCTGGGATAAAAAAATATTGTCCCAACACTTGAGTAAAATAGTCTAATCACTTGAGTCCTGGGATAGTAGATTAAGTGCCCCAATACTTGAGTAAACTAGTTTTCCAAGACCTGAAACCTGGGATAGTAAGTTAAGGCTCCCAACAATTGAATCCTGGGATAAAAAATTATGGTCCCAACACTTGAGTAAAATAAGAGTCTAATCACTTGAGTCCTGGGATAGTAGATTAAGTGTCCCAACACTCAGTCCTGGGATGGTAATTTAAATGTCCTAAAACTTGAGTCCTGGTATAGTAAATTAAGTGTCCCAGCATTTGACTAAATTACGGGTCCCAACAGTTGAATCCTGGGATAGTATTTCAAGGGTTCCAACACTTGAGTAAATTAAGGCTTCCAACATTTGTATCCTGGGATAGTAAATTAAGGGTCCCAACACTTGAAAAAAATAAGGGTCCAATCACTTGGGTCCTGGGATAGTAAAGTAAGTGTCACATTACTTAGTCCTGGGATAGTAGATTAAGTGTCCCAACAGTTGAGTCCTGGGATAGTAAATTAAGTGTCTCAGCAATTAGTGCTGGGGTAGTAAATTAAGTGTCCCAGCACTTACTCCGGGGATAGTAGATTAAGTGTCCCGACTCTTAGTTCTGGGATAGTAAACTAAGTGTCCCAACACTTGATTCCTGGGATAGTAAAATAAGGTTCCCCACACTTGAGTAAGTTAAGGGTCTCAACACATGAATCCTTGAACAGTAATTTAATTTTCCCAACAATTAGTCCTGGGATAGTAGATTAAGTGTCCGAACATTCAGTCCTGTGATAGTGTCCTAGATCTTGAGTCCTGGTATAGTAAATTACGTGTACCGACAGTTGAGTCCCGGGATAGTCAATTAAGTGTTCCATCACTTAGTCCTGGGATAGTGGATTAAGTGTCCCAACACTCATTCCTGCGATGGTAAATTAAGTGTCCTAAAATTTGAGTCCTGGTATAGTAAATTAAGTCCCAACAGTTGAGCCCTGGGATAGTAGATTAAGTGTCCCGACACTTAATCCTGGGATAGTAGACTAAGTGTCCTTACACTTAATCCTGGAATATTAAACTGAGGTTCCCAACACTTAAATCTTGGTATAGTAAATAAAGGGTCCTAACACTTTAGTCATTGTATACTAAAATAAGTGTCCCAAAAATTGATCCTGCGATAGTAAATTGAATGTCCCAACACTTGAGTCCTGGGATAGTAAATTACGGTCCAAACATTTGATTAAATTACGGGTCCCAACACTTGAGTCCTGGGATATTAAATTAAGGGCCCCAATACTTGAGTAAACTAAGGTTTCCAAGACCTGATCCTGGGATAGTAAATTAAGGGTCCCAACATTTCAGTCCTGGGATAGTAAATTACGTGTCCTCAATTTTGAGCCATGTTATAACAAATTATGTTTACCAACAAGTGAGTTCTGGAATTGTCATTTAAGGGTCCCAGCACTTGGGTAAGTTAAGGCTCCCAACACTTGAATCCTGGGATAAAAAACTAAGGGTCTCAACACTTGAGTAAAATAAGGGTCCAATCACTTGAGTCCTGGGATAGTAAAGTAAGTATCACATCACCTAGTCCTGGGATAATAGATTAAGTGTCCCAACACTCAGTCGTGGATGGTAAATTAAGTGTCCTAAGACTTGAGTCCTGGGATAGTAAATTAAGTGTCTCAACAATTAGTGCTGGGATAGTAAATCAAGTGTCCCAACACTTGAGCCCTCGAATAGTAAACTGAGTGTCCCAACACATGAGTCCTCGGATAGTAGGTTAAGTGTCCCAGCACTTATTCCTGGGATAGTAGATTAAGTGTCCCGACACTTAGTTCTGGGATAGTAAACTAAGTGTGCCAACACTTGATTCCTGGGATAGAAAATCAAATTTCCCCACACTTGAGTAAGTTAAGGTCCCAACACATGAATCCTTGGATAGTAAATTAAGTGTCACAACATTTAGTCCTGGGATACTAGATTAAGTGTCCGAACACTCAGTCCTGTGATAG
The DNA here is from genome assembly GCF_963678635.1 of Symsagittifera roscoffensis. Taxonomy (NCBI): domain Eukaryota; kingdom Metazoa; phylum Xenacoelomorpha; order Acoela; family Convolutidae; genus Symsagittifera; species Symsagittifera roscoffensis. Next base: position 3,133,578 of record NC_087069.1, read on the forward strand.
TCAATTGAGGGTCCCAACATTTGAGTAAACTAAAGGAGGCTCCAAGACTTGAATCCTGAGATAGTAAATTAAGGGTCCCAACACTTGAGTTAGCTAAGGGACCCAGCAATTGAGTAAAACAAGGTTCTAGTCATTTGAGTCCTGCGATGGTAAATTAAGTGTCCTAAAACTTGAGTCCTGGTATAGTAAATTAAGTGTCCCAACAGTTGAGCTCTGGGATAGTAGATTAAGTGTCCCGACACTTAATCCTGGAATAGTAGACTAAGTGTCCTTACACTTAGTCCTGGGGTATTAAACTAAGGGTCCCAACTCTTAAATCTTGGTATAGTAAATTAAGGGTCCTACCACTTGAGTCATTGTATACTAAAATAAGTGTACCAACAATTGAGTCCTGGGATAGTAGATTAAGTGTCGCAACATTTAGTCCTGGGATAGTAGATTAAGAACTCAACACTTAGTCCTGCGATAGTAAGCTTAGTGTCCCAACACTTGAGTCCTGGGATAGTAAATTAAGGGTCCCAACACTTGAGTCCTGGTATACTAAAATATGTGTCCCAACAATTGAGTCCTGGGATAGTAGATTAAATGTCTTAACACTTGAGTCCTGGGATAGTAATAATACCTCAGATCCACAAACAGCAATAAAAGGAGGCGCGTCGATCTCAACAAGGGTACCAAGAGAATTGAATATACAAACGAGTGTAGCACCAGATGCCATGACATGGGCAAACACTTGCGAAATGATGAACCGGACACTCAAACTATTTGCCACGAGAGACACGGAGTCAAGCGAAGAAGTCGAGAAAGACTTTCAAGAAACCAAAAGAGTTTAAGGACGAGTCGGATGGTTGCATAGATACCTGGGTTGAGATAATGAGAGTACATCTTGAGCAAGATAACTTGAATGATGAAAGATAAGCCTGCGCAGCGATACGCAACAATCTGGAGGGCAGGGAACTGAAGTGCGTGGTAGCCAAGAAGGAAGAAGAACGTGATAATGCTAACAAGGCTTTCGAAATTCTGTTGAATCGTTTCGGATCCGGAATGAAGGAACATCAAGCTATGATAAGCTTTGAGAAAAGGAGACACAGGGATGACGAATCGATCGATCGATTTCTGGACAACCTAGAGAGCTTGAGACGGAGAAGTGATCCACAGGAATCGCCTAACAGGAGGAAATTTAGAATTGCTTCAAGGTTCATCAATGGGGTGGAAAGTGACGACTTAAGAACAATGTTGGCGACATATTATACGCTATCGAAAGATAACGCAGCGACCCCAGAGGAGGTGAGACAGAAATCTAAGGAGTACATGCCCAGAGACGACATGGACCAGCGAAGGTCATGTGCAAATTGTGGATCGGCAGAGGATGAAAAGCTTGGGATACACCAGATGAGGACGACATGAGTCAGATGGAGGAAATGGAGTTCCCAATTCTATAGTGGCTTGATCATCAAGATTGGTGCGAGATGCTGCTTCTATAAACAAGAAGGTCAATTCAGAATCTGTCCCCTATTTTGGGAAGCAGTGAAGAATCAGAATCACCCGAAATACAACTTTGCGCTAGTGGTTGTGCAAAAAACCATGAATAGACAGGTTGAGAGTGAATTACAGAACAAAAACGTGATGAATAATGAATTCCTAACAAAGTCTGTGAAGGCTGTGATCAAATAGAGCGATGCCATGGGGGCAGAAGAAAAGTGCGCTGGAGATGAACTATCAGAAGGCGGCAGCAGACGCAATAAACAGAGTAATCCAGACTTGGCAAAAAAGATGGTCGGGCAAAGGCTGAAACAGGAAATCGAAAAGCAGCAAAGAAACTAGACATTTTCAGCTGCAAAGCCCGAACCTGAGACAAGTAGCAATCTGAAGATCAAAGGCAACTGCAAAACCTTGAAAGAGGAAACTGGAAAATCTTTCGGGATCACGAAAATAGGGGCAAGAATAATTTCAATAATCACCGTTGGTGGCAACGAAGTAACGAGGATTCTGAGCGAACCAAGTGACCAAACATTGATGCACACAGATGTATATGCAGTCTATTTGCGTACTATTAGCCTCTGACTCCTTCGAGAGCAATCAGAGCGCTACTGCCGAGAGAAGGCGGAAAATTGGTAAGAATAGAGAGAGCAGATACACAGAGGCGTATGGTCCACACGAGGGCATGATAAACATAGATGGAATCAATATCCATACAAAGACCTTGATAACGTGCAACGAGAACCTGGTGGGCAAAATCTATGTGGATCGAAAGGAACATAAAATGAGATCGATTGGGCATTGTGCCATGCTAGAGGAAGGCGCTATGCACTTGGGAACAAAAGCAGACGTGTCCGCATATGCACTAGATACAAATGGAAAAACACTCCATTGGAGGGAGGATTGGATAAGGCAGCTGTCGTAAGCTTGATACCAATAGACACATGGAGACGGATGGGATTTGACAAAGAAGACCTAATAGACTCCAGAATCCGGTCTTCAGCGGCAAACAAGGGGACGCTAAGGGTCTTTGGCAGATATATTAGCCTTAAGTTCGGGGGAATGCAATATGTGGATGAGTTTACTTATAGTGGAAAACCTAGACGAGTCGGATTAGTTCATTTTAGGCAGGGATTTCATCAGGATATTGGAAGTAACGACGTTAACATTAACAATGCAATGTTCAGGATTAGAAATCCTGAAAGCAAGTACGTTATAAAACCGGTAAATTCGTTAATGACAAAGGAGAGCAAAGCTCCAGTTTTCTTGAGTAGGAGGGTGAGGTTGAAAACTAAAAAGGCTGCAATAGTATGTTTGGGAATGAAGAACTACAAAGAACTCGTTTATAGTAAGCAGGTATGCATAGTACCAAATCCAAATAGCCAAATTGCTGCTATTTTGGGAAGATCGTTCTCAATCACCGAGAAGGGCCTCTGCGTCAGTGTCTTTTTGAATTCTTTTGTTAGACCAGTCACAATCCAGAGAGGGAGGAAACTGTGTTACGCATAGTGAAAAATAAACGAATTGACTGAGAATTTTCAAAATATGAAGTTCTTGATTGTCCGAATCATATGGACAATATTTGTATCTTGAGCAAATCGAAGAAAATCAAAGTTTCATCACGTCTTATTAATTCACATAAGACAGATACGGATGATGGACTGTCGAGCTGCTCGAATTTTCCGGAAAAATCCACACCAGAGAAATTGGATATAGATAAACCCTATTACCACAAATTGAACACTTAAGACAAAATAACAGATGGACAGTTCGAAGCCAGTAAGGATGTGTTAGATAGGAATCAGGACGTCTTCTCGAGACACAAAGCGGACATCGGGTGCTATCATTTCGTGATGGCTAAAAAGAAAGGAGACCAACTGAGTTTTTGTTGTGACTTTCATTATCTGAACTCCGTCACGGTGAAGGATGTCTATCCCATACCTAGAATCGATGAGTACCTCTTGAAATTAGGAGATGCAAAGTTTTTCAAGTTTCGTGATTTAAGGTCTTCTTTTTGGCAGGTACCACTGAGGAAAAAGTACAGGGACAAGACAGGATTTACTTGCGAACTGGGGCTGTTTCAAGGGAAGAGGAGGCCCTTTGACCTTTGCAATGCCACATCCACGTTCCAACGACTGATGGCACATGCACTGTCAAGTGTAACGAAGAAATATGGTAATTTGGTAATGTGTTACGTGTATGACGTGGTGATTAAAACGCCATCCCTGGAGAATCATATCGAGCGATTAGACGAAGTGCTTGCTTCTATGAAAAGTGCAGGATTGAAAAGCAAGACCTCGAAATATGAGATCTTGATCTATTCGATAAAAAACGTCGGGAGGATGGTAGATAAGCATCGCATCTGACCAGATCCAGATGCTGTAGCAGCAGTCCTGACATGGAAGTCGCCAAACACTGAGCATCAGTTGATGAGCTTTCTTTGTTTTGCAAATTACTATAGAGAATTTGTCAAGGTTTATGCGGGCAAGAAGTTCACGTGTAATAACGTAGCAGAGGAGTCCCTTCAGAGAATAAAACGAGAGTTGTGTCTCCGGGATTCAGCATGCCTACGAAGAAGGGCTCGTATGTCCTAGACACAGAAGCTTCAGTAGTGGCGATTTCTGGCATACTCCATTAAGAGCAAGAATGGAATGGCAAGACTGTCTTGAGACCAATAGCCTTGCAGTGATCACTTTTGTGGAAGAAATACAGATCATACCTGGCAGTGAGCCGTTCAAGCTACGGGTTGACAACAGAGCACTCTCTTGGCTGACAACATACTCAATAGAACAAAGCTACATCGGGAGATGGATAGTACAACTAGAGGGCTATAACATAACAATTGAACACATGACAAGGAAATTGCAGACAACTTGAGTAGGAAAACGGAATTTTACGAGAGGCAAGAGCAAATAAAAGCCGACAGGCCTGAAATAAAAGATGTATTTTCAGTCATGGACAGGCAAATCTATGTCAGCTAACCACTCACAAGATAGCTCGACAAGTCGGAAAAACAGATCGAAGATCACCCTCAGCTACATACCGATTACCGGGAGACAAGGATCCCAGAGAGAAAATCAAGCATGCTGGTAAAAAACATTGCTCAAGTCGAAACTAGTCAGAGATATGTTGAAGGCGAATGGTTATGACCTAGATGAAGTTAAGAAAGGAGAGCGGCAGTTGAACAACATCTAATGAGCCTGCTTCAAAAGCTAGCCGACGACAAACCCGTGGTCACGAGTAAGAAGGATAATGAACCGGAAGTCACAATAATTAGGAGAACCAAAATGGGCTCGTGCAAAGACAATCAGTTGGAGGGAAGAGATCCAGAGGGTAAAGAAGTGTTACCAACATACGTCCAGAGTATCCCAGAGGAGGTTCTCATGGAGACAACGTTGGGGAGGAAAAAGTGTCATTTAGGGAGGAGGCAGAGGAGCACCGAGCAGATCAAAAGTCCGGGGAGTGTTTGATGGACAAAGAAATAGGTGTAGCAGAAAATGTATCAGGGGAGTCAGAAAAAATGGACGAAGATTCGACGGAAAGTGAAGATGAGCAAGACAGTCTGTGCGTGATACTAGCGGAAACGAAGAGGAGTAACCAGTATAGAGAAATGCAGATAGACTCCTCGTCTGGGCAATACAACCTAGAGTATGATGATGCAATTGGAGGAGAAGAACTAGAAATGATAGCAGTATCAAGGAAACCCTTCAAGGAGCTGTCATGCAGTTCTAAAATGAGGACAAACCTAGGGCCCGAGAGTGACAGGGAAATCTTGAGCGATATAGTATGTGTCAAAATAGGAGAAGATATCCACAATCCGGGAGAAATTACAGGGCAAATGATGGCGCTGAAAGAGTATGTGAAGGCCAAGTACACGCTATCAGACTTGATTCGGGCACCGAAGAATGACAAGATGATCAGCCATATCTCCAAATGGGTACGTACAGGGGCAAAAGGGAAAGGGTATCTGGAAGAAGACAGCTATAAGATCTTAAGCCAGTTCTACAAGGAAGGAAGGGGGTTACTCTCTCACACGGCTGATGGAGTGCTGCCCTGCAAGAGAAGAGATGAAGAAAAAACACTTCTCAAACATAACCTCATCATACTAGCGCAGCTGTATCAGACAGAGTTGCTTTTCAGTTAGCATGATCGAATGGGACATCAAGAAAAAGACAAAGTGCAACAAAGAATACTGCACCGGTTTGATTGGCCAGAAATGAGGAAATCTTGCGAAAGATGTGTCAATGCATGTTTGTCATGTCTGCAAGTGAAAGACTGAGGAAGATAAAAATCCCACTCAAGTAGCTTGAAAGCTCAGATTTCAATAAGGTCGTGCAGTTAGACCATCAAAAAATCTGCATGATAGAATCAGGATATGATCAAATACTGATAATCATAGACCACTTCAACAAACTTGCGGAAGCAGTACCGCGTCAAGCGGCCTCTGCTGAAAAAACTTGCAATCACCTAATTACACGCTTTTTTTTATCAGATACGGTTATCCCATGCACATTCAATCAGACAACGAGAAGGCCTATGAAAAGAGTTGATGAAAACATCTCACATTGCCCAAACAAACTCGACGACTTACCACCCACAGACAAATGGACTGCTGGAAAAACAAAATAGGACATTAGTGAATATGTTTAGAGTGTACTGCTCGAGGTACAAGACGGATTGGGATAAATGCTTGCCACAAGCGATGGGACCATACAACATCACACAACACTCGACAACGGGGATCAGTCCTTTCATGATGCTTACTTTTTTCTGCCCAGAATACTAGGGCAAAAGACTTCACCCCAAGCCTACGCGAGGGATACAATTAAAATACAACATGAGCTGAATGAAATGTGCAGAAAGAACCCAGCTCAAGTGCAGATGCGAAGACGGAAAAAGTACGATGAAAAAATACTACAGGCAGAACCTACACTATGGGACAACATGTCTGGGTGTTTCAGAATCCCTCCAAAAGTAACAAAAAAGTTATTAAAGAAATGGACATGACCATTCATGATCAAAAAAAGTACACCAGTAGGGTCGGTTCTACCACTTGAGCACAAGGCGCGCCTCAAAACATGGAAGGAGTAGAGTACCTGATAGTGGAACCGGCATGTGATGTGAACGAGAAGGACACCAGAGAAAAGAGCGACGGCAACGAGAACACGAGCATGGTTGAAAATGAAAAGATAGACGTCCACTCGCATGATATATTTTTCGCAGAAGAGGATTGGGATGAACTTGATCAGAACGACGAGCCAGAGTGAATAGAACCAGACAAGCCCATGTCCATGTAAAAAAGATGAGGGGGCGCAGAAATAAAAGCATGATATACAATAGGTATGGTGATGACTTCCTGATTGACAAGATGAAACCAGAAGAGCTAAGGGCAGACTTGGTGAGCATGGGTGACTTAGTCACAGATAAAGAGTGGCAGATCATTAGCGATAATGTACACTTCTGGCAAGAGTATCATAGTGTGACAGAAAGAGATGTGCCATTCCACCGGATTGACACAGCCGAACCCTCCGACTAGCGAGAAAAAGAGCATTAGCGTTGCTAGTTACGCACTAACAGAAAAGGAGGGTCGGAATATTCTAGAAGTATTTCAAATTCGAATTGCAGCGGAAAATTTCTGAGAAATAAAGAAAGTGGCGATATTTGGCAGAAAAAGTGAACGAAACAGAACAACCGAATTGACAAGTGAAGAACGGTCAAGAGAAAGCGAAAGAAAACAAGAAGCCTCTCATCGTGACGATCACGCACAAAAACACGTATAGCGAAAGCCGATAAGAAGAAAGGAGGCTTCAGTGGGATAGTCGGAAGGATCAGTACCATAATATGCCACGAAGTTGGAGAAATAACAACATTATTTCTGGAAGAGCACGGAATCGGAGGCCCGGCGCCCAGAGACTGTTGTATGTTGAGAGACTGTGATAAGCCGACTTTTTAGCTGCTTTAATGCCCTGAACGCTTGAATTAACCCCAATATTGTTTGTAATTTCAGAGCATGAGTAGCTAGCAAGAGGATAGGGTCAATCAATCTCCAATGGATTTAGTATATATCTGTCACTAATAACATAGTAAAGTAGGATATTCGATTACTGTTCCTAATGGTGGTCATCTAGTCTGGGGATCCGAGATCCAGCTATGTGATTATCCTCGCATGCAAACGGATGCTGATCAAAAGTCGTTTGACTGATGGTCTAAAAATGGTAATTTTTACTTAGCACTAAACAGACCAGAAAATCAACTGGCTAGATCTAGACGAAGAAAAACGAGTAGAATTTATGTAACTGATGCCGGCCAGTCGTCATTAGGTGCTTTTTCTACGCTCCGTCACTATGCAGTATTTGGGTGAATGTTACAAGAAACGGATCTAGAACAGAGTGAAATAGAAAAAAGTGAGGATATAAACTTGAGGATTCTAGAGTGGATACATGGCCTGCCAGCCGACGAAAAGGAGACACAAAGCATTCAGCAAGTCGACATATCCGCAGACACAAGTTATAAGTAAGGGAAAAGACGTAAGGGAAAAATACAGAAGGGAAAAGAACCCCGTGTTTGGCTGGACAGCGAAGAACCGACCGTTAGACATACCATCAGATAACTTCAGCTCGGCATCATCGAGAAATTTTTAGTCCGGAGAGTGGGGGTAGGACTTACCCACACAAAAAATTTAATGATAAAAAAGTTTAATATTTAACGAGAAACCTGTGAATTGGAACCTTAGCAGGAGGAACTTGAGCCTACCATTGGAAGAAGTTTCGAGACCAAGTTTGAAATACCAAATGATTACTCGGAGAACACCTTGATCAAGGACATTTGCATAGGGGCAGACTCGCGTGTACTCAAGACTCAAGCCCCAACTCAAGACATTTTGTATCCACTCGAGACTCAAGCAAGGCTCAAGTCGGACATCTTGTCTATTTCATTTTGTCGGACAGAACCACTGCGATCTGCATAACAGCATACATGAGCTTCAACGCCAGACTGGAGGCCTATTTCAAAAGAGAACACCAGAGTGTGGAGTTCTTGTTCAGAAAGAGACTAGGATTGAGAGGCCTGGCGGCGCACTCACCCTCCGTTTCACATGCGCAGGCAAACACATGTGCTTTTTGTTGAGGAGGGTCAGTGAGAGGACAGTGGTGGACACTGGCCATGTGGTACTGGCCTTGACACGACTAAGGGACTTTCTAGTGGAATGGGGGATAGAAGAAATCTCAATACCAGTTTACCATCCGAATAGAAGCAAATTGAAGCCCCGGGAGCTGTATGCTGTCCTGCACGTGGTCTTTGCGGAAACAGAAATAACACTACATCTACACAAGAAATATTTTTTGAGCATTGCTTGAGTCTTGAGTGGATACAAAAGTCTCAATTTGGGGCCTGGGTCTTGAGTACACGCGAGAATCTCGAGCTGAAAAGGGCGGTACAAGGCAGGAGATTAGTTTTTAATCTAAATAGCATGACAACCAAACTATCCAAGTTTTTTATCAAAATTGCACGAAGCTGAAACATATATTCTGATCTGCATGATTTCAATAGCTAAATGAAACATTCCATCAAAGACTGTTCAAATGAGGTTTTAGAAGCTTGGGGGGTTTATATTGGTGATATGAAATGGACAGGTTCAAAGTTCAGTTTTGTATTCAGGTTGAGTAAGATTTGTAATAAACAAGAATCAAACAGAAATTTCCGAATTCAAGAGCACGATTATCATCTGTGAGGATTCAGTAATTCACGCTGTACTACAATTTTTCTTGAGTATCTCAATGGTACGGCATTTCTTGAGTGAGAATCTGGTCTGGTTGTTTCTTGAGTATTGAACTGGTGAGGTATTTTCTTGAGTATTGAACAATATACAATAATGGCTGATCGTTTCTGGAAGTCGATGCCAGCAGCTCTAAAAAAGCCCACACTTGACGAGTTGTACAGGCGCCTAAGGGATTTGGACCACTATCAGGTGGACGAGAAGATGGCAGTTATGCTCAATGCCATCTTGCAGCTAGAATCTCAAGAATGAAGGGAGTCAGCGACAGAAGCAGTGCTGATGTTGGTTGGGCTACACATCAAAAGGAATACCAAATCAGGAGCAGACAACGTTGCTGTCATGAAGCAGCGAGGGAGGCTTAAGAGGACTCGAATTGACGATTGAGTCTCGGCTTGTTTTTCCTACCAATCAGGCAAGACATGAGAAACAAGACTGAAACTAGCAGCAAACTTTTGTCAATCATATGATCTCAACAAACTGAGGAGCTATATCAGGACATGAGTCTGTTCTTGAATGCGATAAGGCTGAGCTTGACAGGGATCAAGTTAAACATGAAAAACATGAAGTCATTCTTGAAAGAGACTTGTTAAAGCTGAGTTGGAACAAACCCGGAGAAAACATGAGACCACAGCAAACTGCGACCAACTGAAATCGGAGCTTGAGCGACTGCAGAGAAAACAGCAGGAAATGGGGAGTGGCGAAGAACGCAAAGTGAAAACACTAATTGAACCCCTGATGGCGGCGAGATCTGGACCAGATTCAAAGATGAGGCCCCCAGAGCGAGCGGCCATTTCAATCTCGATAGAATAGCTCAAGAACAGATGAGCGAGAACCTTGAGAGATGGACTCCTCCGGAACCCACTTTTTCCTTGCAACATCTTAAATCGGGCCGGATGAGGCCACTGATGGTGGATGTCGCGCTAACTGGCCTGACGACTAGTTCAACTGAGGATAGCCAAGCAAGTGCGTGAACATCATCGCGTCTTAAGGAGCTGCAGGAGAGGTTGTAGACAAGGAATCCTGAGAGTCCCGCATTGAAAGCCGAACCACCTAACTGGAGAGAGCAACCAGCAGGGAGCGTCCTGATTTCAAATTACAAGAAAAACACTGAAGGAACATATCATCGACACCGTAGGGAAGATTGGACGGCTGCACAGTGTAAGAGTCGGGCGGCTTTCCACGACGCAGCCTGGGCGGAATATTTTACGCAGCCTTGGATACCCAAGGGCACGATCCACTTGAAATTAGGGGACAGCCTCATCAGGGTTCTAACAAGGATCCAAGCGAGTTGGTAAGTTGGAATCTTGAGTTTTCGGGAATATCAATGCCCCAGATGTTAGTGAAGAAGATTCACACGGTCACCATGATGATGTGGAATAACGCCGGCTCTATAGACTAACCGAGGAAAAAGATGAGGTTGTCAGAAAAGGTGAGCTGTCTCCTGCAGAAGGTGAGGATCTACTTGAACCCTACAATACTTATAAGCTATACGGTAGCTGCAACATTATGCAGGACAAAAACGTGATGAACATAAATGAAAGAGTGCGCCATTTTAAGGAGGTAATACGAGATACACAGAAAAAAGTATCCTACCATAGACGTTTCTTGATGACGCGGGGATGATGGAGAGTTCCTAACTGAATGGCTGCTCCTCTGATCGACCTCCTCTGATGGCAACCACTTTGATCGACCTAAAGGTGTGGAGTGGTTGAACAGTATCTTCCAGAAACATATCAAGAGTCTAGATATCAGAGCCGTTCAAGCTACGGGTTGACAACAGAGCACTCTCTTGGCTGACAACATACTCAATAGAACAAAGCTACATCGGGAGATGGATAGTACGACTAGAGGGATACAACATAACAATTGAGCACATGACAAGGAATAAGCACCAAATTGCAGACAACTTGAGTAGGAAAACGGAATTTTACGAGAGGCAAGAGCAAATAAAAGCCGACAGGCCTGAAATAAAAGATGTATTTTCAGTCATGGACAGGCAAATCTATGTCAGCTAACCACTCACAAGATAGCTCGACAAGTCGGAAAAACAGTTCGAAGATCACCCTCAGCTACATACCGATTACCGGGAAACAAGGATCCCAGAGAGAAAATCAAGCATGCTGGTAAAAAAACATTGCTCTAGTCAAAACTAGTCAGAGAAATGTTGAAGGCGAATGGTTATGACCTAGATGAAGTTAAGAAAGGAGAGCGGCAGTTGAACAACATCTAATGAGCCTGCTTCAAAAGCTAGCCGACGACAAACCCGTGGTCACGAGTAAGAAGGATAATGAACCGGAAGTCACAATAATTAGGAGAACCAAAATGGGCTCGTGCAAAGACAATCAGTTGGAGGGCAGAGATCCAGAGGGTAAAGAAGTGTTACCAACATACGTCCAGAGTATCCCAGAGGAGGTACTCATGGAGACAACGTTGGGGAGGAAAAAGTGTCATTTAGGGAGGAGGCAGAGGAGCACCGATCAGATCAAAAGTCCGGGGAGTGTTTGATGGACAAAGAAATAGGTGTAGCAGAAAATGTATCAGGGGAGTCAGAAAAAATGGACGAAGATTCGACGGAAAGTGAAGATGAGCAAGACAGTCTGTGCGTGATACTAGCGGAAACGAAGAGGAGTAACCAGTATAGAGAAATGCAGATAGACTCCTCGTCTGGGCAATACAACCTAGAGTATGATGATGCAATTGGAGGAGAAGAACTAGAAATGATAGCAGTATCAAGGAAACCCTTCAAGGAGCTGTCATGCAGTTCTAAAATGAGGACAAACCTAGGGCCCGAGAGTGACAGGGAAATCTTGAGCGATATAGTATGTGTCAAAATAGGAGAAGATATCCACAATCCGGGAGAAATTACAGGGCAAATGATGGCGCTGAAAGAGTATGTGAAGGCCAAGTACACGCTATCAGACTTGATTCGGGCACCGAAGAATGACAAGATGATCAGCCATCTCTCCAAATGGGTACGTACAGGGGCAAAAGGGAAAGGGTATCTGGAAGAAGACAGCTATAAGATCTTAAGCCAGTTCTACAAAGAAGGAAGGGGGTTACTCTCTCACACGGCTGATGGAGTGCTGCCCTGCAAGAGAAGAGATGAAGAAAAAACACTTCTCAAACATAACCTCATCATACTAGCGCAGCTGTATCAGACAGAGTTGCTTTTCAGTTAGCATGATCGAATGGGACATCAAGAAAAAGACAAAGTGCAACAAAGAATACTGCACCGGTTTGATTGGCCAGAAATGAGGAAATCTTGCGAAAGATGTGTCAATGCATGTTTGTCATGTCTGCAAGTGAAAGACTGAGGAAGATAAAAATCCCACTCAAGTAGCTTGAAAGCTCAGATTTCAATAAGGTCGTGCAGTTAGACCATCAAAAAATCTGCATGATAGAATCAGGATATGATCAAATACTGATAATCATAGACCACTTCAACAAACTTGCGGAAGCAGTACCGCGTCAAGCGGCCTCTGCTGAAAAAACTTGCAATCACCTAATTACACGCTTTTTTTATCAGATACGGTTATCCCATGCACATTCAATCAGACAACGAGAAGGCCTATGAAAAGAGTTGATGAAAACATCTCACATTGCCCAAACAAACTCGACGACTTACCACCCACAGACAAATGGACTGCTGGAAAAACAAAATAGGACATTAGTGAATATGTTTAGAGTGTACTGCTCGAGGTACAAGACGGATTGGGATAAATGCTTGCCACAAGCGATGGGACCATACAACATCACACAACACTCGACAACGGAGATCAGTCCTTTCATGATGCTTACTTTTTTCTGCCCAGAATACTAGGGCAAAAGACTTCACCCCAAGCCTACGCGAGGGATACAATTAAAATACAACATGAGCTGAATGAAATGTGCAGAAAGAACCCAGCCCAAGTGCAGATGCGAAGACGGAAAAAGTACGATGAAAAAATACTACAGGCAGAACCTACACTATGGGACAACATGTCTGGGTGTTTCAGAATCCCTCCAAAAGTAACAAAAAAGTTATTAAAGAAATGGACATGACCATTCATGATCAAAAAAAGTACACCAGCAGGGTCGGTTCTACCACTTGAGCACAAGGCGCGCCTCAAAACATGGAAGGAGTAGAGTACCTGATAGTGGAACCGGCATGTGATGTGAACGAGAAGGACACCAGAGAAAAGAGCGACGGCAACGAGAACACGAGCATGGTTGAAAATGAAAAGATAGACGTCCACTCGCATGATATATTTTTCGCAGAAGAGGATTGGGATGAACTTGATCAGAACGACGAGCCAGAGTGAATAGAACCAGACAAGCCCATGTCCATGTAAAAAAGATGAGGGGGCGCAGAAAGAAAAGCATGATATACAATAGGTATGGTGATGACTTCCTGATGGACAAGATGAAACCAGAAGAGCTAAGGGCAGACTTGGTGAGCATGGGTGACTTAGTCACAGATAAAGAGTGGCAGATCATTAGCGATAATGTACACTTCTGGCAAGAGTATCATAGTGTGACAGAAAGAGATGTGCCATTCCGCCGGATTGACACAGCCGAACCCTCCGACTAGCGAGAAAAAGAGCATTAGCGTTGCTAGTTACGCACTAACAGAAAAGGAGGGTCGGAATATTCTAGAAGTATTTCAAATTCGAATTGCAGCGGAAAATTTCTGAGAAATAAAGAAAGTGGCGATATTTGGCAGAAAAAGTGAACGAAACAGAACAACCGAATTGACAAGTGAAGAACGGTCAAGTGAAAGCGAAAGAAAACAAGAAGCCTCTCATCGTGACGATCACGCACAAAAACACGTATAGCGAAAGCCGATAAGAAGAAAGGAGGCTTCAGTGGGATAGTCGGAAGGATCAGTACCATAATATGCCACGAAGTTGGAGAAATAACAACATTATTTCTGGAAGAGCACGGAATCGGAGGCCCGGCGCCCAGAGACTGTTGTATGTTGAGAGACTGTGATAAGCCGACTTTTTAGCTGCTTTAATGCCCTGAACGCTTGAATTAACCCCAATATTGTTTGTAATTTCAGAGCATGAGTAGCTAGCAAGAGGATAGGGTCAATCAATCTCCAATGGATTTAGTATATATCTGTCACTAATAACATAGTAAAGTAGGATATTCGATTACTGTTCCTAATGGTGGTCATCTAGTCTGGGGATCCGAGATCCAGCTATGTGATTATCCTCGCATGCAAACGGATGCTGATCAAAAGTCGTTTGACTGATGGTCTAAAAATGGTAATTTTTACTTAGCACTAAACAGACCAGAAAATCAACTGGCTAGATCTAGACGAAGAAAAACGAGTAGAATTTATGTAACTGATGCCGGCCAGTCGTCATTAGGTGCTTTTTCTACGCTCCGTCACTATGTAGTATTTGGGTGAATGTTACAAGAAACCGATCTAGAACAGAGTGAAATAGAAAAAAGTGAGGATATAAACTTGAGGATTCTAGAGTGGATACATGGCCTGCCAGCCGACGAAAAGGAGACACAAAGCATTCAGCAAGTCGACATATCCGCAGACACAAGTTATAAGTAAGGGAAAAGACGTAAGGGAAAAATACAGAAGGGAAAAGAACCCCGTGTTTGGCTGGACAGCGAAGAACCGACCGTTAGACATACCATCAGATAACTTCAGCTCGGCATCATCGAGAAATTTTTAGTCCGGAGAGTGGGGGTAGGACTTACCCACACAAAAAATTTAATGATAAAAAAGTTTAATATTTAATGAGAAACCTGTGAATTGGAACTTTAGCAGGAGGAACTTGAGCCTACCATTGGAAGAAGTTTCGAGACCAAGTTTGAAATACCAAATGATTACTCGGAGAACACCTTGATCAAGGACATTTGCATAGGGGCAGACTCGCGTGTACTCAAGACTCAAGCCCCAACTCAAGACATTTTGTATCCACTCGAGACTCAAGCAAGGCTCAAGTCGGACATCTTGTCTATTTCGTTTTGTCGGACAGAACCACTGCGATCTGCATAACAGCATACATGAGCTTCAACGCCAGACTGGAGGCCTATTTCAAAAGAGAACACCAGAGTGTGGAGTTCTTGTTCAGAAAAAGACTAGGATTGAGAGGCCTGGCGGCGCACTCACCCTCCGTTTCACATGCGCAGGCAAACACATGTGCTTTTTGTTGAGGAGGGTCAGTGAGAGGACAGTGGTGGACACTGGCCATGTGGTACTGGCCTTGACACGACTAAGGGACTTTCTAGTGGAATGGGGGATAGAAGAAATCTCAATACCAGTTTACCATCCGAATAGAAGCAAATTGAAGCCCCGGGAGCTGTTTGCTGTCCTGCACGTGGTCTTTGCGGAATCAGAAATAACACAACATCTACACAAGAAATATTTTTTGAGCATTGCTTGAGTCTTGAGTGGATACAAAAGTCTCAATTTGGGGCCTGGGTCTTGAGTACACGCGAGAAACTCGAGCTGAAAAGGGCGGTACAAGGCAGGAGATTAGTTTTTAATCTAAATAGCATGACAACCAAACTATCCAAGTTTTTTATCCAAATTGCACGAAGCTGAAACATATATTCTGATCTGCATGATTTCAATAGCTAAATGAAACATTCCATCAAAGACTGTTCAAATGACGTTTTAGAAGCTTGGGGGGATTATATTGGTGATAAGAAATTGACAGGTTCAAAGTTCAGTTTTGTTTTTAGGTTGAGTAAGATTTGTAATAAACAAGAATCAAACAGAAACTTCCGAATTCAAGAGCACGATTATCATCTGTGAGGATTCAGTAATTCACGCTGTACTACAATTTTTCTTGAGTATCTCAATGGTACGGCATTTCTTGAGTGAGAATCTGGTCTGGTTGTTTCTTGAGTATTGAACTGGTGAGGTGTTTTCTTGAGTATTGAACAATATACAATAATGGCTGATCTTTTCTGGAAGTCGATGCCAGCAGCTCTAAAAAAGCCCACACTTGACGAGTTGTACAGGCGCCTAAGGGATTTGGACCACTATCAGGTGGACGAGAAGATGGCAGTTATGCTCAATGCCATCTTGCAGCTAGAATCTCAAGAATGAAGGGAGTCAGCGACAGAAGCAGTGCTGATGTTGGTTGGGCTACACATCAAAAGGAATACCAAATCAGGAGCAGACAACGTTGCTGTCATGAAGCAGCGAGGGAGGCTTAAGAGGACTCGAATTGACGATTGAGTCTCGGCTTGTTTTTCCTACCAATCAGGCAAGACATGAGAAACAAGACTGAAACCAGCAGCAAACTTTTGTCAATCATATGATCTCAACAAACTGAGGAGCTATATCAGGACATGAGTCTGTTCTTGAATGCGATAAGGCTGAGCTTGACAGGGATCAAGTTAAACATGAAAAACATGAAGTCATTCTTGAAAGAGACTTGTTAAAGCTGAGTTGGAACAAACCCGGAGAAAACATGAGACCACAGCAAACTGCGACCAACTGAAATCGGAGCTTGAGCGACTGCAGAGAAAACAGCAGGAAATGGGGAGTGGCGAAGAACGCAAAGTGAAAACACTAATTGAACCCCTGATGGCGGCGAGATCTGGACCAGATTCAAAGATGAGGCCCCCAGAGCGAGCGGCCATTTCAATCTCGATAGAATAGCTCAAGAACAGATGAGCGAGAACCTTGAGAGATGGACTCCTCCGGAACCCACTTTTTCCTTGCAACATCTTAAATCGGGCCGGATGAGGCCACTGATGGTGGATGTCGCGCTAACTGGCCTGACGACTAGTTCAACTGAGGATAGCCAAGCAAGTGCGTGAACATCATCGCGTCTTAAGGAGCTGCAGGAGAGGTTGTAGACAAGGAATCCTGAGAGTCCCGCATTGAAAGCCGAACCACCTAACTGGAGAGAGCAACCAGCAGGGAGCGTCCTGATTTCAAATTACAAGAAAAACACTGAAGGAACATATCATCGACACCGTAGGGAAGATTGGACGGCTGCACAGTGTAAGAGTCGGGCGGCTTTCCACGACGCAGCCTGGGCGGAATATTTTACGCAGCCTTGGATACCCAAGGGCACGATCCACTTGAAATTAGGGGACAGCCTCATCAGGGTTCTAACAAGGATCCAAGCGAGTTGGTAAGTTGGAATCTTGAGTTTTCGGGAATATCAATGCCCCAGATGTTAGTGAAGAAGATTCACACGGTCACCATGATGATGTGGAATAACGCCGGCTCTATAGACTAACCGAGGAAAAAGATGAGGTTGTCAGAAAAGGTGAGCTGTCTCCTGCAGAAGGTGAGGATCTACTTGAACCCTACAATACTTATAAGCTATACGGTAGCTGCAACATTATGCAGGACAAAAACGTGATGAACATAAATGAAAGAGTGCGCCATTTTAAGGAGGTAATACGAGATACACAGAAAAAAGTATCCTACCATAGACGTTTCTTGATGACGCGGGGATGATGGAGAGATCCTAACTGAATGGCTGCTCCTCTGATCGACCTCCTCTGATGGCAACCACTTTGATCGACCTAAAGGCGTGGAGTGGTTGAACAGTATCTTCCAGAAACATATCAAGAGTCTAGATATCAGAGCCGTTCAAGCTACGGGTTGACAACAGAGCACTCTCTTGGCTGACAACATACTCAATAGAACAAAGCTACATCGGGAGATGGATAGTACGACTAGAGGGATACAACATAACAATTGAGCACATGACAAGGAATAAGCACCAAATTGCAGACAACTTGAGTAGGAAAACGGAATTTTACGAGAGGCAAGAGCAAATAAAAGCCGACAGGCCTGAAATAAAAGATGTATTTTCAGTCATGGACAGGCAAATCTATGTCAGCTAACCACTCACAAGATAGCTCGACAAGTCGGAAAAACAGTTCGAAGATCACCCTCAGCTACATACCGATTACCGGGAAACAAGGATCCCAGAGAGAAAATCAAGCATGCTGGTAAAAAAACATTGCTCTAGTCAAAACTAGTCAGAGAAATGTTGAAGGCGAATGGTTATGACCTAGATGAAGTTAAGAAAGGAGAGCGGCAGTTGAACAACATCTAATGAGCCTGCTTCAAAAGCTAGCCGACGACAAACCCGTGGTCACGAGTAAGAAGGATAATGAACCGGAAGTCACAATAATTAGGAGAACCAAAATGGGCTCGTGCAAAGACAATCAGTTGGAGGGCAGAGATCCAGAGGGTAAAGAAGTGTTACCAACATACGTCCAGAGTATCCCAGAGGAGGTACTCATGGAGACAACGTTGGGGAGGAAAAAGTGTCATTTAGGGAGGAGGCAGAGGAGCACCGAGCAGATCAAAAGTCCGGGGAGTGTTTGATGGACAAAGAAATAGGTGTAGCAGAAAATGTATCAGGGGAGTCAGAAAAAATGGACGAAGATTCGACGGAAAGTGAAGATGAGCAAGACAGTCTGTGCGTGATACTAGCGGAAACGAAGAGGAGTAACCAGTATAGAGAAATGCAGATAGACTCCTCGTCTGGGCAATACAACCTAGAGTATGATGATGCAATTGGAGGAGAAGAACTAGAAATGATAGCAGTATCAAGGAAACCCTTCAAGGAGCTGTCATGCAGTTCTAAAATGAGGACAAACCTAGGGCCCGAGAGTGACAGGGAAATCTTGAGCGATATAGTATGTGTCAAAATAGGAGAAGATATCCACAATCCGGGAGAAATTACAGGGCAAATGATGGCGCTGAAAGAGTATGTGAAGGCCAAGTACACGCTATCAGACTTGATTCGGGCACCGAAGAATGACAAGATGATCAGCCATCTCTCCAAATGGGTACGTACAGGGGCAAAAGGGAAAGGGTATCTGGAAGAAGACAGCTATAAGATCTTAAGCCAGTTCTACAAAGAAGGAAGGGGGTTACTCTCTCACACGGCTGATGGAGTGCTGCCCTGCAAGAGAAGAGATGAAGAAAAAACACTTCTCAAACATAACCTCATCATACTAGCGCAGCTGTATCAGACAGAGTTGCTTTTCAGTTAGCATGATCGAATGGGACATCAAGAAAAAGACAAAGTGCAACAAAGAATACTGCACCGGTTTGATTGGCCAGAAATGAGGAAATCTTGCGAAAGATGTGTCAATGCATGTTTGTCATGTCTGCAAGTGAAAGACTGAGGAAGATAAAAAATCCCACTCAAGTAGCTTGAAAGCTCAGATTTCAATAAGGTCGTGCAGTTAGACCATCAAAAAATCTGCATGATAGAATCAGGATATGATCAAATACTGATAATCATAGACCACTTCAACAAACTTGCGGAAGCAGTACCGCGTCAAGCGGCCTCTGCTGAAAAAACTTGCAATCACCTAATTACACGCTTTTTTTATCAGATACGGTTATCCCATGCACATTCAATCAGACAACGAGAAGGCCTATGAAAAGAGTTGATGAAAACATCTCACATTGCCCAAACAAACTCGACGACTTACCACCCACAGACAAATGGACTGCTGGAAAAACAAAATAGGACATTAGTGAATATGTTTAGAGTGTACTGCTCGAGGTACAAGACGGATTGGGATAAATGCTTGCCACAAGCGATGGGACCATACAACATCACACAACACTCGACAACGGGGATCAGTCCTTTCATGATGCTTACTTTTTTCTGCCCAGAATACTAGGGCAAAAGACTTCACCCCAAGCCTACGCGAGGGATACAATTAAAATACAACATGAGCTGAATGAAATGTGCAGAAAGAACCCAGCCCAAGTGCAGATGCGAAGACGGAAAAAGTACGATGAAAAAATACTACAGGCAGAACCTACACTATGGGACAACATGTCTGGGTGTTTCAGAATCCCTCCAAAAGTAACAAAAAAGTTATTAAAGAAATGGACATGACCATTCATGATCAAAAAAAGTACACCAGCAGGGTCGGTTCTACCACTTGAGCACAAGGCGCGCCTCAAAACATGGAAGGAGTAGAGTACCTGATAGTGGAACCGGCATGTGATGTGAACGAGAAGGACACCAGAGAAAAGAGCGACGGCAACGAGAACACGAGCATGGTTGAAAATGAAAAGATAGACGTCCACTCGCATGATATATTTTTCGCAGAAGAGGATTGGGATGAACTTGATCAGAACGACGAGCCAGAGTGAATAGAACCAGACAAGCCCATGTCCATGTAAAAAAGATGAGGGGGCGCAGAAAGAAAAGCATGATATACAATAGGTATGGTGATGACTTCCTGATTGACAAGATGAAACCAGAAGAGCTAAGGGCAGACTTGGTGAGCATGGGTGACTTAGTCACAGATAAAGAGTGGCAGATCATTAGCGATAATGTACACTTCTGGCAAGAGTATCATAGTGTGACAGAAAGAGATGTGCCATTCCGCCGGATTGACACAGCCGAACCCTCCGACTAGCGAGAAAAAGAGCATTAGCGTTGCTAGTTACGCACTAACAGAAAAGGAGGGTCGGAATATTCTAGAAGTATTTCAAATTCGAATTGCAGCGGAAAATTTCTGAGAAATAAAGAAAGTGGCGATATTTGGCAGAAAAAGTGAACGAAACAGAACAACCGAATTGACAAGTGAAGAACGGTCAAGTGAAAGCGAAAGAAAACAAGAAGCCTCTCATCGTGACGATCACGCACAAAAACACGTATAGCGAAAGCCGATAAGAAGAAAGGAGGCTTCAGTGGGATAGTCGGAAGGATCAGTACCATAATATGCCACGAAGATGGAGAAATAACAACATTATTTCTGGAAGAGCACGGAATCGGAGGCCCGGCGTCCAGAGACTGTTGTATGTTGAGAGACTGTGATAAGCCGACTTTTTAGCTGCTTTAATGCCCTGAACGCTTGAATTAACCCCAATATTGTTTGTAATTTCAGAGCATGAGTAGCTAGCAAGAGGATAGGGTCAATCAATCTCCAATGGATTTAGTATATATCTGTCACTAATAACATAGTAAAGTAGGATATTCGATTACTGTTCCTAATGGTGGTCATCTAGTCTGGGGATCCGAGATCCAGCTATGTGATTATCCTCGCATGCAAACGGATGCTGATCAAAAGTCGTTTGACTGATGGTCTAAAAATGGTAATTTTTACTTAGCACTAAACAGACCAGAAAATCAACTGGCTAGATCTAGACGAAGAAAAACGAGTAGAATTTATGTAACTGATGCCGGCCAGTCGTCATTAGGTGCTTTTTCTACGCTCCGTCACTATGTAGTATTTGGGTGAATGTTACAAGAAACGGATCTAGAACAGAGTGAAATAGAAAAAAGTGAGGATATAAACTTGAGGATTCTAGAGTGGATACATGGCCTGCCAGCCGACGAAAAGGAGACACAAAGCATTCAGCAAGTCGACATATCCGCAGACACAAGTTATAAGTAAGGGAAAAGACGTAAGGGAAAAATACAGAAGGGAAAAGAACCCCGTGTTTGGCTGGACAGCGAAGAACCGACCGTTAGACATACCATCAGATAACTTCAGCTCGGCATCATCGAGAAATTTTTAGTCCGGAGAGTGGGGGTAGGACTTACCCACACAAAAAATTTAATGATAAAAAAGTTTAATATTTAATGAGAAACCTGTGAATTGGAACCTTAGCAGGAGGAACTTGAGCCTACCATTGGAAGAAGTTTCGAGACCAAGTTTGAAATACCAAATGATTACTCGGAGAACACCTTGATCAGGGACATTTGCATAGGGGCAGACTCGCGTGTACTCAAGACTCAAGCCCCAACTCAAGACATTTTGTATCCACTCGAGACTCAAGCAAGGCTCAAGTCGGACATCTTGTCTATTTCGTTTTGTCGGACAGAACCACTGCGATCTGCATAACAGCATACATGAGCTTCAACGCCAGACTGGAGGCCTATTTCAAAAGAGAACACCAGAGTGTGGAGTTCTTGTTCAGAAAGAGACTAGGATTGAGAGGCCTGGCGGCGCACTCACCCTCCGTTTCACATGCGCAGGCAAACACATGTGCTTTTTGTTGAGGAGGGTCAGTGAGAGGACAGTGGTGGACACTGGCCATGTGGTACTGGCCTTGACACGACTAAGGGACTTTCTAGCGGAATGGGGGATAGAAGAAATCTCAATACCAGTTTACCATCCGAATAGAAGCAAATTGAAGCCCCGGGAGCTGTTTGCTGTCCTGCACGTGGTCTTTGCGGAATCAGAAATAACACAACATCTACACAAGAAATATTTTTTGAGCATTGCTTGAGTCTTGAGTGGATACAAAAGTCTCAATTTGGGGCCTGGGTCTTGAGTACACGCGAGAATCTCGAGCTGAAAAGGGCGGTACAAGGCAGGAGATTAGTTTTTAATCTAAATAGCATGACAACCAAACTATCCAAGTTTTTTATCCAAATTGCACGAAGCTGAAACATATATTCTGATCTGCATGATTTCAATAGCTAAATGAAACATTCCATCAAAGACTGTTCAAATGACGTTTTAGAAGCTTGGGGGGATTATATTGGTGATAAGAAATTGACAGGTTCAAAGTTCAGTTTTGTTTTTAGGTTGAGTAAGATTTGTAATAAACAAGAATCAAACAGAAACTTCCGAATTCAAGAGCACGATTATCATCTGTGAGGATTCAGTAATTCACGCTGTACTACAATTTTTCTTGAGTATCTCAATGGTACGGCATTTCTTGAGTGAGAATCTGGTCTGGTTGTTTCTTGAGTATTGAACTGGTGAGGTGTTTTCTTGAGTATTGAACAATATACAATAATGGCTGATCGTTTCTGGAAGTCGATGCCAGCAGCTCTAAAAAAGCCCACACTTGACGAGTTGTACAGGCGCCTAAGGGATTTGGACCACTATCAGGTGGACGAGAAGATGGCAGTTATGCTCAATGCCATCTTGCAGCTAGAATCTCAAGAATGAAGGGAGTCAGCGACAGAAGCAGTGCTGATGTTGGTTGGGCTACACATCAAAAGGAATACCAAATCAGGAGCAGACAACGTTGCTGTCATGAAGCAGCGAGGGAGGCTTAAGAGGACTCGAATTGACGATTGAGTCTCGGCTTGTTTTTCCTACCAATCAGGCAAGACATGAGAAACAAGACTGAAACTAGCAGCAAACCTTTGTCAATCATATGATCTCAACAAACTGAGGAGCTATATCAGGACATGAGTCTGTTCTTGAATGCGATAAGGCTGCGCTTGACAGGGATCAAGTTAAACTTGAAAAAGATGAAGTCATTCTTGAAAGAGATTTGTTAAAGCTGAGTTGGAACAAACCCGGAGAAAACATGAGACCACAGCAAACTGCGACCAACTGAAATCGGAGCTTGAGCGACTGCAGAGAAAACAGCAGGAAATGGGGAGTGGCGAAGAACGCAAAGTGAAAACACTAATTGAACCCCTGATGGCGGCGAGATCTGGACCAGATTCAAAGATGAGGCCCCCAGAGCGAGCGGCCATTTCAATCTCGATAGAATAGCTCAAGAACAGATGAGCGAGGACCTTGAGAGATGGACTCCTCCGGAACCCACTTTTTCCTTGCAACATCTTAAATCGGGCCGGATGAGGCCACTGATGGTGGATGTCGCGCTAACTGGCCTGACGACTAGTTCAACTGAGGATAGCCAAGCAAGTGCGTGAACATCATCGCGTCTTAAGGAGCTGCAGGAGAGGTTGTAGACAAGGAATCCTGAGAGTCCCGCATTGAAAGCCGAACCACCTAACTGGAGAGAGCAACCAGCAGGGAGCGTCCTGATTTCAAGTTACAAGAAAAACACTGAAGGAACATATCATCGACACCGTAGGGAAGATTGGACGGCTGCACAGTGTAAGAGTAGGGCGGCTTTCCACGACGCAGCCTGGGCGGAATATTTTACGCAGCCCTGGATACCCAAGGGCACGATCCACTTGAAAATAGGGGACAGCCTCATCAGGGTTCTAACAAGGATCCAAGCGAGAATCTTGAGTTTTTCGGGAATATCAATGCCCCAGATGCTAGTGAAGAAGATTCACACGGTCACCATGATGATGGGGATTAACGCCGGCTCTATAGACTAACCGAGGAAAAAGATGAGGTTATCAGAAAGTGTGAGCTGTCTCCTGCAGAAGGTGAGGATCTACTTGAACCCTACAATACTTATAAGCTATACGGTACCTACAACATTATGCAGGACAAAAACGTGATGAACACAAATGAAAGAGTGCGCCATTTTAAGGAGGTAATACGAGATACACAGAAAAAAGTATCCTACCCTTGACGTTTCTTGATGACGCGGGGATGATGGAGAGTTCCTTACTGAATGGCTGCTCCTCTGATCGACCTCCTCTGATGGCAACCACTTTGATCGACCTAAAAGTGTGGAGTGGTTGAGCAGTATTTTCCAGAAACATATCAAGAGTCTAGAGACAGATTTTCTGGAGGCTGGACAATTAACCTTTGGTCCACCCCGAGGCCTCTTTTCTTCTCAGTCAGGCCAGGAGGAGACAAGTTGGGGGGGGGGGGGGATAATCGAATCTAGAGATAGTCCAGTGAGCAGCAGGAGAACACAGTCGGGGTCAACACCCCTGGATAAGGACGTGACGGAATCGTCTATGCCACAGAGCTCGGTAGTGTCGTCAGTGTAGGTGGTAGAGAAGGACAAAGAGAGAAAGATGATGGCAGAAGGCCCGAGAGAAGCTAGTAAAGCCAGGTATCTGGAGAGAGAGAGAGAGAGAGAAAAAACCTGGATTTGGAAGAAGTGGCCTGCAGGCGAGAGTTTGTGGATATCCTGAGCTCAAGAGGCTATCCCATGAAGATCTAAACAGTCACTATTGTGTAGACTGGTTGAAGGCACATGATGCACCATTTTCTCGAGAAAAGATCTTGGAGACAGCGGATTTGTTCGGATTTCCGAATAGATCGGATTTTGGCCCTGTCAACTATCGACCTCTGAAGTAGCTGTGTAGCACAGGTTTGATTGCAGAGCCACCGAAACACCGTATGGGCATAGCTAGAATCAGAGTAGCACTTCCTGCTTAAGTGAGAGCCGTGGAGAAACTTCTCGAGCCCAAGATTATGGGACTCCCTGACACTGACTATACCTGCCCGAAGTTGTCTGAGGACCCACGATTCGGAGAACCATGTGAAACTTGTCAGCTGGCCACAGCTCTGACTGCATATGATCGCTCAGACCATGAGGCTGTTAGAGTAGTGATCGTGATCGCCGAAGCTGTTCTGGCCTGAAACTGTGGTGCATCTGTTGCCAGGGGTGGAACTTAACCAGATGTTAAGTCTGGTCGTAGCAAGGAAATCAGAAACGCCTTGTGAACCTGAGTTGTTGCTGTTTGCAGGGATGAACAATCAGCTGACGTTGTTTGCCTCAATGAACGAGATACAAGAGTTGGTGGCGGCTCGACTGAAGTCGAAAACGAAAGTGGTGTTCACTTCGTCACCCGGATACTCAAGTATGCCACCCGCTCTTCAATTGGTGAACGCAATATTAGTCCTGATTGCGCAAAGCAGCGGTTTGCGTATGTTGATGGCAGTTCCGAACCGAGAATTGGAACCAGCGAATTTGAGGCTTCTGAAATCGGAAAGGGCAGCGGCCTGGGCGGAAGTGTCCCGTATCTTGAGAGGCTTCTACGAGCCGGCAAGTATCTTGATTGTGTTGGATGAAGTGTTGTGTCAAGAGATATCAAATCTGGTTACTCTACTCAAGTTGAACCAAAAAAAAAAAATGACCGTCCTGGATTGGCCACATGACCGCAAACCTGTGGTTCCGGAGCGTGGAGCTCACAATTTTAGGCTCTACCGGCAAACAACGAAGGAACGTGACGGGCGCGGAGAAACAGCTGGAATGAATGGTATATCGCTTAAACCAGGAGAGATGAAGATGGTCATTTCTGAGGCCAAGGTTAGGAAATGTGACGGACAAAACGAAGAAAACAGCACCTTCATTAATGAAGCAAGTGGGTAAATTCATGCAGAGTCAACTTGAACAGGCAGAGAGAAAGCGGAAGACAGAGGGATGTTCGTTACTTTTGCAAGCGAAACGACCATCAGTAGTTTTTGGAAGGATGATGCCACAAGAGGGTGAGAACTTGACTATGGGAAAACCATATAAAATCCTAGGATTCCTGAGCCCGCATTTCCTATGTGAACGAAATAATCCTATGTGAACGAGATATTTCCTATGTGAACGAGTATATGAACGGAATATTCTGGGCGGGGAAGACGCTTTTCGACGCGCTCATCCTTGACCTCTTGAGCTCGCCGATCAACGTGTTGTTGGCCTTGTATTTAGTGTTTATAGATACCTGTTCAACATGGGGCCAGCCTTCATGTTCAGTATGGGTGTAGAGACTCTCAGAATCGACCGATACTTGACGCTAGTCCTCCTGTGTTCCATCACCTGATGAAATATGTGGGTCCAATGGCCATGAATAGAGCTCACCCGAGTCGTGAGAATAATTTCTACAAGTGTATTGCTGGATTAAAGAACCTTCTAATGGAATACCTCATGATGCAGGATCGGCACTTGACGGGGAAGATACAGTTCAAAAGACCAGGGAAGAAGTCAAAGAAATGAATGGCGGCATGCCCCTTCTGACCGATCTGTGCTTGGTATGCGGTCGAATCCCCTAGGAGTAGTCAGAGGACTGGGGGAGGTGGTGATCTGCGTCTACGGACCCTAAGTAACTCATGCTTTTTCGGATACCTTGGTAACGTCATACTGACACTCGATAGCCTACGTGAACTTGAGCAGCACCCTGGACGGCGCAGTTCTGAACTTGGTGCAAACAGGAACACCTGAGAAAACAGATGAGTGAGACAGTGCTGTTTGGGTAAATGAGGAATCCCGAGTTGACGGTGTTAAATTTTAGAGGCCATTTATAATGCAAGACGGGAGGAAAGTGAGGGAGCCTGATCGAGGCCTATCCGAAACTTTGGAACTTGTATCCCCTTGTAAAACAAACCAGAGAAGTCTTGAGAATACCGACTTGATAAGAAAGGAACTGGAGATGATTCTGGAGTGGGACGTGCTACCGGCCAAAATCCCGGAGTTCCCAACGGTGTTTGCAGGGATGAACAATCAGCTGACGTTGTTTGCCTCAATGAACGAGATACAAGAGTTGGTGGCGGCTCGACTGAAGTCGAAAACGAAAGTGGTGTTCACTTCGTCACCCGGATACTCAAGTATGCCACCCGCTCTTCAATTGGTGAACGCAATATTAGTCCTGATTGCGCAAAGCAGCGGTTTGCGTATGTTGATGGCAGTTCCGAACCGAGAATTGGAACCAGCGAATTTGAGGCTTCTGAAATCGGAAAGGGCAGCGGCCTGGGCGGAAGTGTCCCGTATCTTGAGAGGCTTCTACGAGCCGGCAAGTATCTTGATTGTGTTGGATGAAGTGTTGTGTCAAGAGATATCAAATCTGGTTACTCTCAGAATCGACCGATACTTGACGCTAGTCCTCCTGTGTTCCATCACCTGATGAAATATGTGGGTCCAATGGCCATGAATAGAGCTCACCCGAGTCGTGAGAATAATTTCTACAAGTGTATTGCTGGATTAAAGAACCTTCTAATGGAATACCTCATGATGCAGGATCGGCACTTGACGGGGAAGATACAGTTCAAAAGACCAGGGAAGAAGTCAAAGAAATGAATGGCGGCATGCCCCTTCTGACCGATCTGTGCTTGGTATGCGGTCGAATCCCCTAGGAGTAGTCAGAGGACTGGGGGAGGTGGTGATCTGCGTCTACGGACCCTAAGTAACTCATGCTTTTTCGGATACCTTGGTAACGTCATACTGACACTCGATAGCCTACGTGAACTTGAGCAGCACCCTGGACGGCGCAGTTCTGAACTTGGTGCAAACAGGAACACCTGAGAAAACAGATGAGTGAGACAGTGCTGTTTGGGTAAATGAGGAATCCCGAGTTGACGGTGTTAAATTTTAGAGGCCATTTATAATGCAAGACGGGAGGAAAGTGAGGGAGCCTGATCGAGGCCTATCCGAAACTTTGGAACTTGTATCCCCTTGTAAAACAAACCAGAGAAGTCTTGAGAATACCGACTTGATAAGAAAGGAACTGGAGATGATTCTGGAGTGGGACGTGCTACCGGCCAAAATCCCGGAGTTCCCAACGGTCAGACGAAGGACTCTGAGGATGAATAGTCCGATGCTGGTGCCATCAGTGCAGGCTAGAGAAGGGGTAGTACGACAACAGAAGGTGTTCACGCAAGGCTGGGATACTCAGCAAGTACGTATTCCGCACGAACGAGATAAAGTTAAGCCGGTGGACTACCAGGGCTAAGAAAATGAGGGGCTCGATGCCCCGAGATGCTACGTACGAGTGTTAAAAAGAGTACCCGAGAAGGCCGGGTTCGAAAACAAGGATCTAGTGTATAGTGACGGCCGAATAATAGTGGAAGAAGGACACTTGCCCCTAAGGGCAGAATCAAGATGCGACACGAGGAAACATCTGGCGCCCTTTTGACTAGAGGAAACACAACTACAACATGAGGGACGCAGAATGGATGCAGCGGGAGCTCACTATGTGCCCCTCGCAGAGTACAAGCTATCTGCCCCAGGTACGTTTTCGCCTATATCGATCTATACTCCTGGAGACAATTGATCCTCCCGGCGGAAATCAGGATTGGAAATGCCTTGAAGCGGGAACAATCTGAAGTGATAGAAGGGGAGAGAATGGATGAAACTCTCTGTGAACCCGAGGCAGACGAGGACATCGGGGCCAACCCAGGTAAAGATATAGTGCCTGGGAGTTCCAGTCCTGGCACCACTTGTGAGTTGCTCAGAACTTGAGTGGTGAAGAATGGGCAGACACAGCGACACCACCTTTGGGATCTGCAACAGCCGGCTACTTAAGTCACAATGAGGTTGAAGAAAAATAGGCCCTATAACCTTTGGCTTAAGAGTCAGGGACACTATCTCTTGTGTTTTTCTACCTCAAATGGTCGGAGCCTATTCTATTCACTTGCGACATGTGACTAAAACCCGCGTTACAGCTTTAAGGCCACTACCAAAATACCCCCCACTCTAGAAAATAAGAAAGCTCCCATACTCAGGTCTCAAAATACCTTAAATACAGGGTCGGAACCTTATGTGTAGTTATTTTTTAGTAAACAGTAGACTTTATTAAAAACTCTCCCTAACTCAACATAACAATACAAAACAAACTCAAGAAAATTAAATTAGGCACTCACATACCGACACGACCTCTAGAATTGAGTTACTAAATAATAAAGCAACTCTAGAAATGATTCGGTAAATTATTTTAACTTGAGAAGTTTGAAAATGCAAATTTTCACTCAAGAAACAAGTTTTTTGTCTGAACCATTGGGCAGCTTCAGCTGTCCACCTTTTCACCGAAGGTTCACTCAAATTTTTTTCTTCTCCTCTCGCAATCACTTTCCGTTTTCTGCCAAGAACAAGACAGCTCTACTCTCGTTCAAATTATGTATTCGAAATTGCGAATAGAAATTTCCCGCTGCTGTTTTTGACTACTTTCCCGCGATGGTAGTTCGAATCTTCTGATCTTATTTTTCTGGTGTTTTCATTTGTCGCAAAAAACTTGACATGCTCAATTCTAATTTTTGAAAATTTACATTTCAACCCTAAATCAAGACTAATTGTTTTCTCAAGGTCAAACTTCCAAACATGACCGACTAGAACTTTCTCCCCGGACTCAAGATCGATGTCCTCATCGCTTGTCGTCGTCTGTCAGTGAGCCCCAAGAATGTTGAGTGCGCCTCAAGAGACAGTGCCAGTGGC
This sequence comes from Symsagittifera roscoffensis, assembly GCF_963678635.1. Lineage (NCBI taxonomy): Eukaryota > Metazoa > Xenacoelomorpha > Acoela > Convolutidae > Symsagittifera > Symsagittifera roscoffensis. The sequence continues at coordinate 3,163,553 of NC_087069.1, forward strand.
CATTTACAGAATTTTGCAGCAGATTTATCTAGACTTTAGCTACACCCCAAAAATCACAACCATTCAAAATTGTCACATTATCGCTAAAGACCAATCAAAATCTGCATGCACCTGCACCCTGAATTTCCGCTTTGTAAGCTATTAATCAAAATATTAATTTGTTTTACCCATACAGAAAATTGTCATAAAGCTATTTGATTTATTTAGTAGATATAATATACTAGTAACAATAATTTTATTAAAGTTTCTTTTCCGTGCCCTCAGATTTCATTCACGACTCAAGAACCAATCCTTGAATACCCTCTTCAGTTTGTACCCTTTATTTTTGAGGTACTGTGTTCTGACACAATCGACATCGTAATCTGCCTTGCCAATTCTTCTTCGTCATTGGAAATGATTACGTTTTCTTCCCATGCCTTCAGCTGTTTGTAAGCCCGCATCCACTCCCTTTGCTCTTGTAGCCTCTTCGCCTGATTCGGCAGACTCTTCACTTTAGATTCCCTATTCAAGCAAAACGAATTGTGCAAACTCAGGCTCGCGGTTTTTGCCAAGTCCTCCTCCAATATCGATTCCCTCGCTTTGGTGTTATCCCCAGACACTCTACCAGCACTTTTCCAACTCGTGGTGATGTCATAGCGAGGGGTTAGCAAGGGCCTCTTGAAAGCTTCCGGCCATATCTCGGCCAGGAATTGTCGATACTGTTGCTGATGCTTCTTTATGTGATCCTTCGTCGCCGTGTACAACCAAGACCTCAACGTCGCTCTAAACCATGGGAAGAATCTTATGCGACTCCACACGTGCCTCGCCTCCATAGGTATATAGAATACTTTGCACGCAGTCTCAAACAACTCAAGCCTCCGGTTGTACTCAATGGCATGTATTGATTCCGCTGTTGGTGCCGTCGACTCTCGATGTTTCGTCACGTTTTCCTCGATCCACCGCAACGCCAGCATCGAGCTGACCACGAAAAGGGTGACCTTCTGCTGATAGTCGGGTAACACGATTGACCGATTTTCTTCCATTTCAAGCAGAGGTTCGAATGCTCCGGATACCGCACTGTCCTGTCTGTGCCAGACAGTGTCATGGGCATTCCCAGTGCGTCAGGTTGATACTCCGGAGGTTGCGTTCTCCCGAAGCTTCCAACAGAGGTTCAAACTCCATCATTTTCTCATGTGTCACGTCATTATCTTCTATGGCTGAGGCACTAATCATCGCTCTACCGATCGTGTTCTGTCTCTCGAAATCACTTGTGTTTTCGATTTCTAAGCTCAAGAGTTCCTCGCCCCAGATCTCACTCATGTTCTCTCTTTGATCCCCCGGCACAGCTCCCAGGATTTTCTTCAACAGTCTATGTGAGTGATGCGACATTCGAGCCAGGCGTACACACTTGGGTATCGAGAAGGTTTTGTCAATTAATATCCTTTGACTGGTTGCCTCCACCATTGCCATGTGTAATGGGTAGTCGCTTCCACACAGATTGGCCATTACCGAGCCCACCATAGACTTCGCATTAATTGGCAAGATGTAGGCTTCACTCATGGGAAATCCCATCTCCGCCTCAAGACCTGCCTTACATCCTCTAATGTGTTTCTCGACCGTTTGTAACACTCCAGGCCATGACTCTACGCTCAACGCCGTCACTAAATGATGTTTGGATTCTAGCATCTCCAGTAATTGCAAGCTGCTCATCCTCGAGAAGGATCCCAACGCCGTCGCTATGTTCACTGTGGTGCTCGCATAGCATCCAGCCACTACCTGCACCTCACTCTTTTTATTCTCCGTGATGTCAACAAACCACGTGGCTGATTCCTCCTTCTAAAAAGAGTGTATTCTGATGCAGGCTCGTCCGTCACGAGAAAGCTCTCCACCTCCACGCACTAGGTCCAGACAACTACCCGGTTCCATCTCCTCCACTTACTTGTTCAGCTTTCTCGTTGTTTCCTCCGATTCCTTTCGATGATGTATGATGAGTTTGTCGCCACGTTCAGATACCCCAAGTCCTCATCCTTCGCTGGTGACAGTCTCACTTGCTCCGTGACTTCTTCAATCAAACTCGCATGGGGATGTGGACACCAAAAGGGTCTCAGCAACTTCCAAACAGTCCCCAAATTCGTAATCAACATTTCGTTTCCATTTCCCATCTTTAGTTCCACCTTCTTGTTCGAGCGCGGCGCGCTGATCACCTCTGGCATCTTCTCAAGTAGCAGGCCTAGACTTGGCCTTTTTTTTCCGTCGGGTCAATCTCAGTGATTTTCTCCGTCCAGATTTTTAGCAATTCCGCCACCTCAAACTTCATGTAAGCGTTTCCGGCTTCCGAATCCACGAAAGGGTTATAAGCTATTCCCATCACTCTAGACACATATTGATACTGGAACGGGTTACTATTACGAAATTTTATCTCTATAAAATATGAAATACTAACCAATCAAACTCTATAAAACTAACAACCTATTTAATTGTTAAGTGTTGAAACTACTTGATTGACAAAAACTTAGTAGATATGTCTATACGCCTCAATATATCAGATCCAATAGTCCAAACAATGCGAGAACTACCCGGTTTTGGGAGAAGATGTCGAACAAGAGACGACGTACGATTAGGAAGAAATCTACCAAATGGTTTCATGATAATTTGACAAATAAGAGATCAAATTTCTGTATTTAGGATACTATCAGCAGTAAATTTAAATTTTCATTTACTGGCATAATACTTGACGAACTATCTTCAATAACCTTTCAAGGCGCTAAACCTAAAAAATATACATTCACGACTGATAAAAACAGCACTTGTCGTTTTTTTTAAATCAGCTGTAAATTTAATAACATCTTGGAAATTTTTTTATTGAGTATGCAAATACAAAAATTAGTTAGTGAAAATCATAAAATGTTAGTATATATAAATCATCTCATCATCCCAGCTTCATCATCTAAAACATAACAGCGAATTTCAAAAACTAAAAATCATCAAAACTAAAATTTAACCTTAACCCTCTAATCTTAAACTATCAAGGCTTATCCTTGCTTTCACTTAAATTAATTTCATTTAAATCAAAGATCAACAAGGCTTTCCTTGGATCTGTAAACTAAACTATATCTAAATTTTTAAATTTCTAAATATCACAATCTCTGATCATTAAGGCCTATCCGTGGATCAAATAGAACAACTTTGTTCCCCCCTCCAAATTTAATTAATGTCTAACGACCCCAAACGTCGATTCACTATCCAACCCTTATCAGCGACCCAGAATTAACAAACATTTTTCAAAAAACTAGCCATTCTAATTAAGATAAACAGTGAAGACTTTCAATTACATATCCTTCAGTTGATTCCCCTCCTCTTAGAAGACCCAGGCTAAAACACTTGAACTTAGTACGTCATAAAACAGTATGTAACGAAATACTTGCATTCTAATTATACCTGAACCTTGTTGATCAATTTACTATTCTCCAACGGATCACAGATCACAACCCCTAAGTAGGACTAGGTAGGTCTATCTTAGCTTAGAATTAGTCAGGAGAAAGTACAAATCACTGGAAGTACAGGAAACGATATACGCTTTTCTCTCTAACCCAAATATACGACCCAAACTAAGCTAACCACAGAAAACTGTAAAAACTAACGGCTTAAGACAATAGAATCACTAATCCAGATTTTGCATACATTATCCTAAACCTTATGTCAAGAGATGATTTAGAAAACAAACAAACAATCATAATACACAATTGTTTAATTAACGACGACAAATACGACCTCGTAATTACACCACACAGACAATCAGTAGGATACCTAAGAACAAAAAGGCAAACGATAAGAAAGAAATTAATTAACAAACAAAAACAAATTATTACAAAAATATTTTCCAAAAGAAGAAACGCACTCTCAGAATCAGAAACAACCGCAATACAAGAACTTCACAATTGAAAAGACTCAATAAACAAAAACCATCAAACTGACGACCAACTATACTTTACTGACTCAGGAACCACAACACCAGCATCAAAAAAAAAGAAAAAGGTAAGCGAAAAAGAAAAAAAATGCTAGACAAACAAACCAATAGGTTTGTACAGTTGGAATCAACCAATACACATTAACAGTAATACAACACAAAAATGATTCAAAATGAAGATAACCCAGAACATTAAGTACTTCCATTTGTAATATCTCCACTAACTGAACCTCGAGGACAGGTACAATTTTGTCAAAAATTAATTGCAAACTTATTCGAAAAAGGAGAAAGTCCGTGCACAAAAAAATTTTCCGATGTAAAAATCAAAAGACAACTTCTCGATCACTATCACAAAGGTATTGAAGTCTCACATTACACATGGAATCTACACAATAGAAATCAGATCACCAAAAGATAGATATCTCGTTCAAACTGATGATGTAGTTATTGATTTTTCAAACGTTTGTACACAATACATCAGAAGCATACAACACCAAAACTCACAAAGAGCAATTTCGATATTTATAAACGATGTATTCTCACTTATCCATAGCCATTTACCTGTTGAAGTACTGAATGAACCTCAAGGCGATTCACCTACTCAAACATCTCGACATACAGTTGTACGACAGGAAATACATATATTTTCAAAATTTTTAAATGCAATCCGAGAACATCTAACAAAAAATGAGGTAACGCATCATGTTAAACACGATTTACAAAAAATCTTAGCATTGTTCATAATCGATTATTTCAGTCACAGTATTGACCTTATCGAACGAGCAAGAAAAAATTTCAGACCACAAAACACAGATGACGAAACTGTACTAGCAGAAAAATCAGATTATGTTTCGGACCCTGAATGGTCTAATGAATCATTTATTAATATACCAACAAATATATCAACTCAAGCAATTAGCACTATCTCTATTAATAAAGTGTATGTTAGAGTATACCCACTTACAGTTGACGCAACACCTATAAACTATATTTCATTTTTCCATGAAAGAAAAGGAAATAATAGTTTAACTTCTACATTTATATATAATGATAACATAAAGGGAACAAGAAATTTTACACAAAAAATAACAAATCCCATCTTATTTTGTAAGCACAGGAATTGTTGAACAACGAAGCATTTAACCTATTCAACCCAACTTTATAACTCCAAAATTAAAAAATCCAACGCTACAAAAAACAATCATACAATCCACAGTAAAACCCTTCGTTGCACAAAAATATTCGCAAATGGATTATCCAACGGTCCAACGGGTAACAAAACCATCAAACAAACAGCAAACATCACATAGAAATGATTTTGCAGAACTTAACTATAACTATGTAAATGGACCAAAAACAACAATAACTTCTAAAACAAAAACTCAAAACTCCTTCGTTTCACAAAGTCAAATTATACCACAACCGACTTTAAACTCAGTGAATTTTATTGATCAAACACGATCCCCACAAAAAGAAAGTGAAAATTACCCATTTTTCCAACAAAAAAAATAATACAAATAGATACCATACCAGAAATCAACCTCATTATTATCCATAAAATTATTTTCCATCAGAGGATGAGAAATACTATAATCAAAATCATCAGCGATTTTACTCAAGCCAAAGACCTGCCTCTTACAGTATTGACCAACCATATATTTTCGAACCATACACACGAAACGAACAAATACGACAACCTAGAAACAATCCAACATCTTACAACAATACTTTTCAACAACAAAATCCAGTTAACACACAATCATACCAACAAACTCAAATGCATAACAAAACTCCACTGCCATATTATTTACAACAACATGAAAAAACAAAAAGTCAACTTACAATTTTTCCGCAAACGCCACAGGCCGCAGAATCACTGAAAAAGACTATGAATCCATACCTGATGGGTGGATCATCAATAACATCAAATAAACCACTATTGGTGTTCACAGGCACAGATCCTGAATACTCTGTAGAGGATTATCTAAATGCAGTCACAGCAAATTTAATTTTAAATAAAGGACTTGAAGATGTAAAGACGCCACTTCATCAAAATTATATACATCGACGCACAGCTTTAATCCAAACCACACTTGACGGCGCAGCCCAAAAATGGTTTTCAGTTTACCTATAGAAAAAAAATCAGAAGATGTAGGATCAGTTTGTTCACCACGTTCAGATTCCCCAAGTCCTCATCCTTCGCTGGTGACAGTCTCACTTGCTCCGTGACTTCTTCAATCAAACTCGCATGGGGATGTGGACACCAAGAGGGTCTCAGCAACTTCCAAGCAGTCCCCAAATTCGTAATCAACATTTCGTTTCCATTTCTCATCTCTACTTCCACCTTCTTGCTCGAGCGCGGCACGCTGATCACCTCTGGCATCTTCTCAAGTAGCAGACCTAGGCTTGGCCTTTCCCTTTCCGTCGGGTCAATCTCAGTGGTTTTCTCCGTCCAGAAATTTAAGAATTCTGCCACCTCAAAGTTCATGTAGGCGTTTCCGGCTTCCGAATCCAAGAAAGGGTTATAATCTATTCCCATCACCCTAGACACATATTGATACTGGAACCAGATCTAAACTAGTGTTTATCACTGGTTATTATTATGAAATTTTATCCCTATAAAATATTAAATACTAACCAATCATACTCCATAGAACTAACAACCTATTTATTTGAAAAGTTTTGAAACTACTTGTATGACAAAAATGTAGTAGATATGTCTCTACGCCTCAATAGATCAGATCCAGTAATCCGAACAATACGAGAACTATTTTGGGAGAAGACGTCGAAGAAGAGACGACATACGATTATGAAGAATTCTACCAAATAGTTTCACGATAGTTTGACAAAAAAGAGATCAAACTTTTGTATTTAGAATACTACCAGCAGTAAATTTAAATTTTCATTTACTGGCATAATACTTGACGAACTATCTTCAATAACCTTTCAAGGCGCTAAACCTAAAAAATATACATTCACGACAGATAAAAACAGCACTTGTCGTTTTTCTTAAATCAGCTGTAAATTTAATAACATCTTGGAAAATTTTTTATTGAGTATGCAAATACAAAAATTAGTTAGTGAAAATCATGAAATGTTAGTATATATAAATCATCTCATCATCCCAGCTTCATCATCTAAAACATAACAGCGAATTTCAAAAACTAAAAATCATCAAAACTAAAATTTAACCTTAACCCTCTAATCTTAAACTATCAAGGCTTATCCTTGCTTTCACTTAAATTAATTTCATTTAAATCAAAGATCAACAAGGCTTTCCTTGGATCTGTAAACTAAACTATATCTAAATTTTTAAATTTCTAAATATCACAATCTCTGATCATTAAGGCCTATCCGTGGATCAAATAGAACAACTTTGTTCCCCCCTCCAAATTTAATTAATGTCTAACGACCCCAAACGTCGATTCACTATCCAACCCTTATCAGCGACCCAGAATTAACAAACATTTTTCAAAAAACTAGCCATTCTAATTAAGATAAACAGTGAAGACTTTCAATTACATATCCTTCAGTTGATTCCCCTCCTCTTAGAAGACCCAGGCTAAAACACTTGAACTTAGTACGTCATAAAACAGTATGTAACGAAATACTTGCATTCTAATTATACCTGAACCTTGTTGATCAATTTACTATTCTCCAACCCTTGATCACAGATCACAACCCCTAAGTAGGACTAGGTAGGTCTATCTTAGCTTAGAATTAGTCAGGAGAAAGTACAAATCACTGGAAGTACAGGAAACGATATACGCTTTTCTCTCTAACCCAAATATACGACCCAAACTAAGCTAACCACAGAAAACTGTAAAAACTAACGGCTTAAGACAATAGAATCACTAATCCAGATTTTGCATACATTATCCTAAACCTTATGTCAAGAGATGATTTAGAAAACAAACAAACAATCATAATACACAATTGTTTAATTAACGACGACAAATACGACCTCGTAATTACACCACACAGACAATCAGTAGGATACCTAAGAACAAAAAGGCAAACGATAAGAAAGAAATTAATTAACAAACAAAAACAAATTATTACAAAAATATTTTCCAAAAGAAGAAACGCACTCTCAGAATCAGAAACAACCGCAATACAAGAACTTCACAATTGAAAAGACTCAATAAACAAAAACCATCAAACTGACGACCAACTATACTTTACTGACTCAGGAACCACAACACCAGCATCAAAAAAAAAAGACAAAGGTAAGCGAAAAAGAAAAAAAATGCTAGACAAACAAACCAATAGGTTTGTACAGTTGGAATCAACCAATAAGACACATTGAAAATTACACATTAACAGTAATACAACACAAAAATGATTCAAAATGAAGATAACCCAGAACATTAAGTACTTCCATTTGTAATATCTCCACTAACTGAACCTCGAGGACAGGTACAATTTTGTCAAAAATTAATTGCAAACTTATTCGAAAAAGGAGAAAGTCCGTGCACAAAAAAATTTTCCGATGTAAAAATCAAAAGACAACTTCTCGATCACTATCACAAAGGTATTGAAGTCTCACATTACACATGGAATCTACACAATAGAAATCAGATCACCAAAAGATAGATATCTCGTTCAAACTGATGATGTAGTTATTGATTTTTCAAACGTTTGTACACAATACATCAGAAGCATACAACACCAAAACTCACAAAGAGCAATTTCGATATTTATAAACGATGCTTTCTCACTTATCCATAGCCATTTATCTTTTTAAGTATTGAATGAACCTCAAGCCGATTCATCTACTCAAACATCTAGACATACAGTTGTACGACAGTAAACACATATATTTTCAAACTTTTTAAATTCAATCCGAGAAGATCTAACAAAAAGTGAAGTAACGCAACATGTTAAACACGATTTACAAAAAATCTTAGCATTGTTCATAATCAATTATTTCAGTCACAATATTGATCTTCGAACAAGCAAGAAAAAATTGTAGACCACAAAATACAGTTGACGAAACTGTACTAGCAGAACAATCAGAAGATTACGTTTGGGACCTTGAATGGTCTCATGGATTATTTGTTATTATACCAACAAATATATCAACCCAGACAATTAGCACTATCTCTATTAATAGAGATTATGTTAGCGAATACCCACTTAAAGTTGACGCAACACCTCTAAACTATAATTCATTTTTCCATGAAAGAACAGGAAATAATAGTTTAAATTCTACAATTATATATAATGATAACATAAAGAGAACAAGAAATCTTACACAAAAAATTAACAAACCCCATCTTATTTTGTAAGCAAAGAAATTGTTGAACGACAAAGCATTTCACCTATTCAACCCAATTTTACAACTCCAAATTAAAACACCCACCGCTACAACAAACAATCATACAATCCACAGTAAAACCCTTCGTTGCACAAAATATTCGCAAATGGATTATTCAACGTTCCAACGGGTAACAAAACCATCAAACAAACAACAAACATCACATAGAAATAATTTTGCAGAACATAATTATAACTATGTAAATGGACCAAAATCAGCAAAACCTTCTAAAACAAATACTCAAAACTCCTTCTTTTCACAAATTCAAAATATACCACAACCGACTTTAAACTCAGTGAATTTTCATGATCAAACACGATCATCACAAGAACAAAGTGAAAACTACCCATTTTTCCGACAAAGAAAATAATACAAATAAATACCATACCAGAAATCAACCTCATTATCATCCACAAAGTTATTTTCCTTCAAACTATGAAGAATACTATAATCGAAATCATCAGCAATTTTACTCAAGCCAAAGACCTCGTTCTTACAGTATTGACCAACCATATATTTTTGAACCATACACACGAAACGAACAAATAGGACAGCCTAGAAACAATCCAACATCTTACATCATTACTTTTCAACAACGAAATCCAGTTAACACACAATCATACCAACCAACTCAAATCCAAAACGAAATTCCAATGCCATCCATATTTTTTACAGCAACATGAAATTACAAAAAGTCAACTTACAATTTTTCCGCAAACGCCACAGGCCGCATAATCACTAAAAAGGACTATGAATCCATACCTAATGCGTGGATCATCAATAACATCAGATAAACCACTAATGGTATTCACAGGCTCAGATCCTGAATACTCTGTAGAGGATTATATAAATGCAGTCACAGCAAATTTAACTTTAAATATAGGACCTGAAGCAGTAAACACGCCTTTTCATCAAAATTAGATACATAGACGCATAGCTTTAATCCAAACCACACTTGACGGCGCAGCCCGGAAATGGTTTTCAGTTTACCTATAGAAACAAAATCAGATTGGAGAAGATTCACACAAGAATTCTCAAAAATGTTTGATTCAGAAAGAAACAAACAACATCAAAGAGTTTTGTGCAATCAAATTCGTAGACTACCAAATGAAACAATTAAGTAATTTCCAGTAAGAATAAAAACACTAGTCCGAAAAGCATACTAAAGCTCTTGATTACAAAAATACAAAGATGACAGAAATCCTAATCATGACTGTAACCCTCAATTGCGAAAGATAGCTATAAAAAAGAGAACATCACATCCTTCCTCAATCCGAGAACCAGCTTTAGACTTTAGAAAACTAGTAGATAAACTAGAGCAAGCAGAAATCACTATGAACTTGGAAGAAACGGAAAACTTGAAGCTACAATATGTGAACAACATCCAAACTACTACTTCACAGATAAACAATATCAACCACTCTGATAAAGAATTATCCGAAAAAATCACTGACACGGAAACAGCATTGCTGAATGCAGACAAAAACAACAAGATAACCAAAATAAACCACAAAAACATAGAGAAAACAACAAATCAATTCATCAATACATGAAAAAAGACCAAAATTACCCAACAAAATCTTTCATAGCAATAATAGTTCAGGAAAACCACTTCCAAATAACTCCAATTACTCTAGACATCAATCACCCTATAAAACGAATTATAGAGGTTGATCACTATACCAAAGAAATTCACGAAATTTTCACGAAACAGATATAGTCGATCACATAGTCAAAATCAAAAAATTTTTTCAGGATCAAATTCAAACCAACCTGAAATTTTGTTTGCTGTCAGTTTCCATTAAAAATCTACTAACAAAAATTATACAAATAATCGATGTAGAAACTCTTCATACAATCGACATATAAACTATTCCAACGATAGGAATAGACGCTATTCGAATAATCAAAACCCTAGATATCAAAATAATCGATCACGCGATTATTCTAACAACAGATCAAAATATAACAATAATCAAAATAGATCACGCGATAATTCACAGAATAGAAATTCGAGTTATTACAAAAGACAAAGAAACTACTCTCAGTCACCACATAGAAATAACACACGTTATCAAAATTCACAACAAATTTATAGGAGTAGTACACCTAAACATCAATTGCAAGTAAACCAGGTACAAACACTCAACCAGACTCCTCTGGTATTGACAATAACGAAAGCACAGAATTGCAATTAAATCACATCCCTTGCGAATCCACAGATAGCGAAAGTGATACAGAAAACACAACTTCAATTAACATGATAAATGTTGAAAATGACTATGAACCTAATATATACAAACAACCGATATAAACTCACATATATGAAAACTATGATCAATTTCTTTTAAACTATTATACAAGACCAATATCCAATAACAAAAACAGAGAAAAAAATAGAAAAAATAGTAGAAGAAATAGCAGAAAAAAACCCAGAGAATGCTCCAACACAAATAAAGTTTATCAAACAGACCAACAGAACAACAGGTACAAAAGGAAAAAATATGGCAGTCCCACTTCTTTAAGAAAGTCCAAAATCTAAGCAATTACAAACACAGACCTTGAAATAGATTTTTCAATAGATTCCGGAGCAGAATCAATTATCATCAACATTACCACTTGGAATTAAATAAAAATTCTACGCCCAAAACTATTATCCTCCAAAACAACAAGCAGACTAGCAACCGCACACGGATCAACCATATCAACCATCACTTCGTAAACTGTTCAGAGTAACACTTCCATCTATCAATTACATGAAAGACTCAAACTCCGATATGATTTATTTACACATCTAAAACAATTCTACCTATAAAATAACCCTACCTCTAGGACTCTTAGATTTATGTGAAACTAACTCAACAATTTCTCCAACAAAAGAAATAGCGTATAGAATAAATATTATTTAACAACTATTAGATATATGTCAATCAACAATCCTTGACAAAGAAATGTCAATTAACAATATTTTAAGCAGTGAAAAACGAAACACAGATTCTTTCACAAAGACACCCTATTTTAAACCAACATTTCAACTATCAAAATACACGGAAGAACAACAAAAGTTCCTAACAATGTTTAATTTTCAACACTCTCACATAATACAACTAGAATTCGAACAATTAGCCGACTAAAATTTAAAATACCCAAAAACTTAAGGAACATCTAAATTTGATGTTAGAAAAGTAAATTCACTATTACTTTTAACTCTAACACCTGATGCAGTTTTCAAAAAACAACGAGCAAGTAAAGTCCCAATTCACTTGCAAGACAAGGTAACCGATTACTTGAAATTTTAGAACAATATGAAACCATCTCTCCCGTAAATAAAGAAAAACAGCAAAAAATTAACACAATCGTAAGTCCCGTTATCATCTTAGCAAAAGGACAGTAATTAAAAGTAGATCTAGATGCAAGGTACCTCAATTCACTAATTGATGAATCTAAATGTAATTGGCCTATCGAACCAATCCAAATAATTCTCACAATTTAAACTGTTAATATTTCACAACAGCAGATCTGAATAGTGCATATAATCAAATGCCGCTAGATGAACAATCAAGACGATTAACACAATTCGTTATTGAAAATCAACCTTACGAGTTCAACAGATTATTCTTTGGAATTTCCATAGGACCAGTAGTTTTTTCAGCATTTATGTGTAAAATTTTCAGACCACTAATACTAAAAAAAAGCTCCATCAAACATTTAGACGATGTTTTTGTGCAATCACAAACAAAAGACAAAAAATTCGTTTTCTTAGAAAATTCTCATCAAAATTTGTTACAAGAAAACATGAAAGCAGCACCAGATAAATCACACTTTTTTCTAGTACGAGTGAAATTCCTTGGACATATTATAGGAAAAAAAACTATAACCCCCTTCAAATCTCGCATTTTCATTTACTGACACAATACTTGAAGAAATATCTTCAAAACCTTTCAAGGCGCTAAACGTAACAATTGTACATTAACGACTGATAAAAACAACACTTGTCGTTTTCCTTAAATCAGCTGTAAACATAATGACATCTTGAAAAATTTTTTATTGAATATGTAAATACAAAAATTAGTTAGTACAAATCATAAATTGTTAATATATTTAAATCATCTCATCATCCCAGCTTCGTCACCTAAAACATAACAGCGAATTTCAAAAACTAACAATTATCAAAACTTAAACTTAACGTTAACCCTCTAATCTTAAACTATCAAGGCCTATCCTTGGATCAAATAGAACAACTTTGTTCTCCCCCTCCAAATTTATTTAGTGTCTAATGACTCCAAACGTCGATTCACTACCCAACCCTTATCAAGGACCCAGAATTAACAAAAAAATTTCAAAAACTAACCATTTAAGTAAGATAAACAGTGAAGACTTTCAGTTACTCATCCTTCACTTGAATCACCTCCTCTTAGATGACCCAGGCTGAAACACTTGGACTTAGTACGTCATAAAACAGTATCTAACCAACTACTTGCATTCTAATTATTTCTGAACCTTGTGGATCAATTTACTATTCTCCAACCCTTGATCACAAATCACAACCCCTAAGTAGGATTAGGTAGGTGTATCTTAGCTTAGAATTAGTCACGAGAAAGTACAAATCATTGGAAGTACAAGAATCCATATACGCTTTTCTCTCCAACCCAAATATACGACCCAAACTAAGCTAACCCCAAAAAAATGTATGAACTTACAGTTTAAGACAATAGAATCACTAATCCAGATTTTGCATCCATCACCCTAAACCTTATGTCAAGAGACGATTTAGAAAACAAACAAACAATCATAATACACAATTGTTTAACTAACGACAACAAATAGCTCGTAATTACACCACAAAGTTAATCAGTAGGATACATAAGAACAAAAAGACAAACACTAAGAAATAAATAAATTAACAAACAAAAACAAATTATTAGAAAAAGATTTTCCAAAAGAAGAAACGCACTCTCAGAATCAGAAACAACCGCAATACAAGAACTTCACAATTGAAAAGACTCAATAAACAAAAACCATCAAATTGACGACCAACTATACTTCACTGACTCAGAAACCACAACACCAGCATCAAAAAAAGCTAAGCAAAAAATTTAAAAAATGCTAGACAAGCAATTCAATAGGTTTGTACAGTTGGAATCAACCAATAAGAAGCGTTGAAAATTACACATTAACAGTAATACAACACAAAAATGATTCGAAATGAAGATAACCCAGAACATTAAGTACTTCCATTTTTAATATCTCCACTAACTGAACTTCGAGGATAGGTACAATTTTGTCAAAATTTAATCGCAAATTTATTCGAAAAAGGAAAAAATCCGTGCACAAAAAAATTTCCCGATGTAAAAATCAAAAGACAATTTCTCGATCACTATCTCAAAGATATTGTAGTCTCACATTACACTGGAATCTACACAATAAAAATCAGATCACCAAAAGATAGATATCTCATTCAAACGGATGAATTAGTTATTGAATTTTCAAAAGTTTTTACACAATACATCAAAAGCATACAACACCAAAACTCATAAAGAGCACCTTCGATATTTACAAAAGATGTATTCTCACTTATACCTAGCCATTTATCTAATTAAGTATTGAATGAACCTCAAGGCGATTCATCTACTCAAACATCTCGACATACAGTTGTTCGAAAGGAAATACATAAATTTTCAAAATTTTTAAATGCAATCTGAGAAGATCTAACAAAAAGTGAAGTAACGGATCATGTTAAACACGAATTACAAAAAATCTTAGCATTGTTCATAATCGATTATTTCAGTCACAATATTGATCTTCGAACAAGCAGGAAAACATTTTAGACCACAAAATACAGATGACGAAACTGTACTAGCAGAAAAATCAGATTATGTTTGGGACCCTAAGTGGTCTCATGAATCATTTACTATTATACCAATAATTATATCAACTCAGGCAATTAGCACTATCTCTATTAATAAAGATTATGTTAGAGTATACCCACTTACAGTTGACGCAACACCTCTAAACTATAATTCATTTTTCCATGAAAGAAAAGGAAATAATAGTTTAAATTCTACATTTATATATAATGATAACATAAAGGCAACAAGAAATTTTACACAAAAAAAAACAAACCCCATCTTATTTTGTAAGCAAAGAAATTGTTGAACAACGAAGCATTTAACCTATTCAACCCAATTTTACAACTCCAAAATTAAAAAACCCAACGCTACAAGAAACAATCATACAATCCACAGTAAAACCCCCGTTGAACAAAAATATTCGCAATTGGATTGTCCAACGTTCCAACGGGTAACAAAACTATCAAACAAACTACAAACATTTCAGAAAAATAATTTTGCAGAACATAATTATAACTATGTAAATGGACAAAAAACAACAAAACCTTCTAAAACAATTACTCAAAACTTTTTCTTTTCACAAAGTCAAATTATACCACAACCGACTTTAAACTCAATGAATTTTGATGATCAAACACGATCATCACAAGAACAAAGTGAAAATTACCCATTTTTCCAAGAAAAATAATACAAATAAATACCATACCAGAAACCAACCTCATTTTTATCCACAAAATTATATTCCATCAGATTATGAAGAATACTATGATCCAAATCATCAGCGTTTTTACTCAAGCCAAAGACCTCGGTTTCACAGTTTTGTCCAACCATTTATTTTCGAACCACACACACGAAACGAACAAATAGGACAGCCTAGAAATAATCCAACATCTTACATCAATACTTTTCAAGAACAAAATCCAGTTAACACACAATCATACCAACCAACTCAAATGCATAACGAAATTCCACCGCCATATTATTTACAACAACATGAAATAACAAAAAGTCAAATTAGAAATTTTCCGCAAACGCCCCAGGCCGCAGAATCATTAAAAATGACTATGAATCCATACCTAATGGGTTGATCATCAATAACATCAAATAAACCACTAATGGTATTCATAGGCACAGATCCTGAATACTCTGTAGAGGATTATCTAAATGCAGTCACAGCACATTTACTTTTAAACATAGGACCTGAAGCAGTAAACACGCCAATTCATCAAAATTAGATACATAGACGCACAGCTTTAATCCAAACCACACTTGACGGCGCAGCCCGAAAATGGTTTTTAGTTTTTCTATAGAAATAAAATCAGATTGGAGAAGATTCACACAAAAATTCTCAAAAATCTTTGATTCAGAAAGAAACAAACAACATCAAAGAGTTTTATGACTACCAAATCAAACAATAAAACAACTTACAGTAAGAATAAAAACACTAGTCCGAAAAGCATACTTAATACTCATGATTATAAAAATAAAAAGGTGACAGAAAACCTATTGATGACTCTAAACTTCAATTGCAAAAAATTGCCATAAAAAAGAGAGAATCACATCATTCCTCATTCCGAGAACCAGATTTAGACTTTAAAAAACTAGTAAATAAACTAGAGCAAGCAGAAATCACTATGAACTTAGAAGAAACGGAAAACTTGAAGCTACAAAATGTGAACAACATCCAAACTACTACTTC
Source organism: Symsagittifera roscoffensis (assembly GCF_963678635.1). Classification (NCBI taxonomy): domain Eukaryota; kingdom Metazoa; phylum Xenacoelomorpha; order Acoela; family Convolutidae; genus Symsagittifera; species Symsagittifera roscoffensis. The sequence continues at coordinate 3,180,367 of NC_087069.1, forward strand.
ACAGATAAACAATATCAACCACTCTGATAAAGAATTATCCAAAAAAATCACTGACACGGAAACAGCATTGCCGAATGCAGACAAAAACAACAAGATAACCAAAATAAACCACAAAAACATAGAGAAACCAACAAATCACTTCATCAATACATGAAAAAAGACCAAAATTACCCAACAAAATCTTTCATAGTAATAATAGTTCAGGAAAACCCCTTCCAAATAACTCCAATTACTCTAGTTAACAATCACCCCATAAAACGAATTATAGAGGTTGATCACTATACCAAAGAAATTCACGAAATTTTCACAAAACAGATATAGTCGATCACATAGTCAAAATCAAAATATTTATTCAGGATCAAATTCAAACCAACCTGAAATTTTGTTTGATATCAGTTTCCATTAAAATTCTACTAGCTAAAATTATTCAAATAATCGATGTAGAAACTCTTCATACAATCGATATATAAACTATTCCAACGATAGGAATGGAAACTATTCAAATCATCGAAACCCTAGATATCAAAATAATCGAAAACCTAGATATCGAAATAATCAATCACGCGATTATTCTAACAACAGATCAAAACATAACGATAATCAAAATAGATCACGCGATAATTCACAGAACAGAAATTCGAGTTATTACAAAATACAAAGAAACTACTCTCAGTCACCACATAGGAATAGCACACGTTATCAAAATTCACAACAAATTTATAGGAGTAGTACACCTAAACATCAAATGCAAATAAATCAGGTACAAACACTCAACCAGATTCCCCTGGTATTGACAATAACGAAAGCACAGAATTGCAATTAAATCACATACCTTGCGAAACCACAGATAGCAAAAGTGATACAGAAAACACAATTTCAATTAACATGATAAATGTTGAAAATGACTATGAACCTAATATATACAAACAACCGATATAAACTCTTATATATCAAAACTATGATCAATTTCTTTTAAACTATTATACAAGACCAATATCCAATAACAAAAAAAGAGAAAAAAAGAGAAAAAATAAAAGAAGAAATAACAGAATAAAAAACCCAGAGAATGCTCCAGCACAAATAAAGTTTATCAAACATACCAACAGAACAACAGGTACAAAAGGAAAAAATATGGCGATCCCACTTCTTTTAGAAAGTCCAAAATCAGCAATTACAAACTCCAGACCTTGAAATAAATTTTTCAATAGATTCCGGAGCAGAATCAATTATTATCAACATTCCCATTTGGAATGAAATAAAAATTCTACGCCCAAAATTATTATCCTTCAAAACAACAAGCAGACTAGCAACCGCACACGGATCAACCTTAACAAATTATTGAAAAATCCATTTTTTCTTTGTTCCCACCCGAACAATGGAAAAAAACAAACTCATGAGCAAACCATTTAAACATTCGTTCCGCATCACTGATATAGAACATAATAACTTTGGAATACCATTTATTACTAAATATATACCAACGATAATTGTTTCAAATAGTAGAATTCATATAAAAGATAAATAGACAAGAATGAAAAAGACGGCTTTGACATTTTTTCAAAGAATAAACAAACAACGACCATTTTTCTCTAAACTTCACCCCATATACAATTAGGAACAGAACCACCTGACACCACCATCAGGAAATGTGTATAATTTCTCATTCAAACAAGTTCACCAATATGATAAAGAAGAAAATAAAAAACATCTCTTTATGTCTGACCTTGAATTCAGACCAATTCATAAACTTTTCCAAGTAACAATTCCATCTATCAAATACATGAAAGACTCAAACTCCGATATGATTTATTTACACACCTATAACAATTCTCCCTATAAAATAACCCTACCTCTAGGACTCTTAGGTTATTGTGAAATTAACGCAACAATTTCTCCCACAAAAGAAAAAGCGTGTAGAGTAAATATTATATAACAACTACTAGATATATGTCAATCAACAATTCTTGACAAAGAATTGTCAATTAACAAAATTTTAAGCAGTGATAAACGAAACACAGATTATTTCACAAAGACACCCTACTTTAAACCAACATTTCATTTTCAAACATCAAAGTAAACGGAAGAACAACAAAAATTTTTAACAATTTTCATTTTTAACATTCTCAGATAGCACAAGAAGAACTCGAACAATTAGCCGACTAATTATTAAAATACCTAAAAGTTTAGGCAACATCTAAATTCGATGTAAGAAAAGTAATTTCACTATAACAATTACCTCTAAAACCTGATGCAGTTTTCAAAAAACAACGAGCAATTAAAGTCCCAATTCACTTGCAAGACAAAGGTAACCGATTACTTGAAATACTAGAACAATATGAAATCATCTCTCCCGTAAATAAAGAAAAACAGCAAAAAGGTAACACATTCGTGAACCCCGTTATCATCTTAGCAAAAAGAGAGTCCTTAAAAATAGTTCTAGATGCAAGATACCTCAATTCACTAATTGATGAATCTAAATGTAAATGGCCTATCGAACCAATCCTAATAATTCTCACAAAAATAAACGGTTAATATTTCACAACAGCAGATTTGAATAGTGCATATAATCAAATGCCGCTAGATGAACAATCAAGACGATTAACAAAGTTCGTTATTGGAAATCAACCTTACGAATTCAACAGATTATTCTTTGGAATTTCCATAGGACCAGTAGTTTTTTCAGCATTTATGTGTAAAATTTTCAGACCATTAATAGTCAAAAAATTTTCAAACAAATATTTAGACGATGTTTTTGTGCAATCACAAACAAAAGACGAAGAGTTCCTTGTCTTAGAAAAATGTCAACAAATATTATTTCAAGAAAACGTGAAAGCAGCTCCAGATAAATCACGTTTTTTCTAACACGAGTATATTTCCTTGGACATATTGTAGAAAAAAAACTATAACTACATTAAAATCTCGCATAGATGCAATCCAAAAACTCCAACCATTCTCAAATTAGAAGAAAATACAAGGATTTCTTGGAATGTTCAACTTCTTAAGTAAGTACGTATACAAAACGCAACTATACTTCAGACCATTTTATAACATCATTAGACAGCAGAATAATTTTGAATAGACAACAGAACAACAAAAACGATTTGAAGAGATAAAAACTCTTCTCACAGAGCAATTATCAAACACTATTCCAGATCCCGACCAACCATTTTATGCCATGTGCGACGCCTCAAATTTTGGCATCGGCGCAGCATTACTACAATCTCACAATGGAACGAATAAATTGAACCTCATTTCCGCAAACTCTAGACTATTCACACAAGCTGAACTTAGACTCTCTACTCTTATGAGAGAATGCAGAGCCATAACATATACACTTACAGAATATGAAATTTTATTACTTGGATCTAAACATCCAACAGTGTTTTTTACAGACCATAAACGAATCATTTTCCTTTTTACACAAAAATCAAACCCAAACCATAGAGTTTATAGATTTCAACAAATTTTTATGAAAATTCCTACTATACATATAGTTTGGACAGCAGGAAAAAACCTCGCACTACCCGATACTCTCAGTAGAATTACAACACCTGAATTGTTAACAAGACTCACAACAGTTGAAATGCCTCAAAATATAAAACTTTTTCTGGCAAATATGCAATTGATTACAATGCAAATATGCAGTAAAAACTGACATAGACCAATCACAAATTAATAATCTACAAAATTTTTCACTATATCTGGATTGTCAAATCAATCATTACGAAGTAGAATACTAGGAAAATCTATAATCAAACCGGCACTTTACTCTTCATGGATAAAAACAACTCACAGCAAAAAACCAGTCAAACAAATATTATATAAAAAATATCTAATCCCGTTAATAGAAAAAGAAAATCTCACTGATAATAACAATTTATCAGGCCCACCAAATAATGATTCAAAATATACAATCAATCAGGTTTTTAAGCTTCATGACCCAGTCATTAGACAATTAAAATCTTGGCACAAATATAAAACCAAGCCAATCAAAGCCGATACCACTATCCTAGGAAAAAAAAACCCTTCTTAAATATTTGAGACCCAAACCAAAAACAAATCGCAGAAGAAACAAGATTTTAAAGGACAAAGTCTATTTTTCAATCACAGAAGTTCTTTCGATACGAAAGGACCAATATCACCATCCTCAGAAGGAAACTCATATATAATGGTCATAGATGATGCATTCACACACTACTTAACACTTATTCCAGTACCTCATTGTAATGCTTATTATGCATAAGCAACACTTTAAGAACACTGGATAGCAAATTTCGGTTTACCCGAAATCCTTGTCACAGACACGAATTTATAAACAACGACATCATTACACTATGCCACTTATATATCATTAAAAACAAACCACTTACATCTCACGCACTTTGGACTAATGGTTTAGTAGAAGGCATGAACAGTTCACTACAAGAATATCTTAGATGTATCATTAATGGAAATGACACACGATATACTGAATGATCAACTGATGTAAAACTATTCCCACTATCTTATAATCCAAAAATCACAACAACCTTAAGAATATCACCCTATGAAATGGTTTTCAACCAAAAACCACGGAAACCGATAATTTTCACAGCAAATTTTTCAAAAACTGCACAAGTTTATTGCCAGACCACTATAGAATCAATATGTTACAATCTACCGCCGCATACCCACGATGAAGATCACTTTCTTCATCCACAAATTTTAGAAGTAGCTTCCGGTAGACACACCAAATGGATTTTAAACAGAGACAAAAACACAACGGAATTTGACAGAAAGTAACAAAAAAATTGTTATAAAGACAAAATATTAATTCCCAAATAAATTCTCGATTTACCCCAGCTACAAATTTGAAAATCGAAACGTTCGTTTTAATCCTGAAATTTACAACACAAGAACGAGTTTCTAAAAAATTACAACCAATCCGAAAAAGACCGTATCAGTTACTTCCCACTGATGTAACATAATGATAAACCCACTGATGTAACATAATTAAACAAAAAAGAAATCGTTCAACACCAAAACAATCTTTTACCTTATTACCCAAAAGAGTACGCCCTTCGGGAACTTACTCAATTATACTCTTTTACAGGACTTAAAGTTTTTCAAAACGGCTCAGTACAAATTCAAAATTAAAGCACTGATTTGCACCCCATCTAAAAACAATTCGATAAAAAGAACAAAGAACTGCCCAAACAAAAATCAAATAACGTAGACAACAAAAAAATACATAAAACAGACAGACAAAAAATTGAAATTTAGAAGAAAAAATTAAAACACAAAATCAAAAAAAAAATCTCCACATAGACAATCATCGCGACTTCGTAATCAGCCACGAAAAGATTACAATCATTCATCCCACAATCGAAAATATTAAAGAAATTTGATTTTCAGAAACCACTTTAAATTAACTAACATTTTCAACTCTTGAAGATACTTTCATGGACCGGACACTTTCTCAAACTTCATGCTGAAAAGCACTTGAACAAATTAGTTCAAATTCAGCCAATCAGAAGTCTTTTTGAATCATCACGTCATTTTTAACACGACTTCTTAGCCGCCAAACAAACACCATTAAGCCAATCTCTAACTATAACTAAAAGAACTCCAGGTCAAAAATAAGCAAACCGCAAAACACTGACACTTGAAATAATCAATGTTTCAATACTACAACCCTCTCTTATCAAGCAGTACAAAGATCAAAAACTTTGTCCCAACTTAGACTTCAAAAACCCCTCAGGCAAAAAAATTACATTAATCTAAAGAACAAAATGGACATGATCATCTAGCATAAAGTACGAATATCTTTTAGATACCCTCAATCATCCAATAAATAACAACAAAACCAGGAAGACTCTTAAGAGCCCTCCAAACTTTCCTGTCTCAAAAATTGCCGAAATCCAACCCACTTGTCAAAAAAGCAATGAATAGTCCGACCACACTTGAAATTAGCCTCAAAAAAATAAAAAATAATTCGTCAAAGAAATCATTTCTTCAAATGCTCCATTCTCTAACAGTTGACAATTTTCATAATATACTTTCAAACCTTTTTTCAATTCTTCCCAATTTTTTCAAATCTTGTATAATTTTCATATCTGACATTTTAAAAATTTTCATCCTCACCCTGAAAATTTTTTGCGACTTTTTCAACAATTTTTATTCCCTAGCCCAAACCAACGTTAATTTTTCCAAATCATTGACCACCTCCTCAGGTACGATATTTCAAATAACTTTCTAAATGTTCCGACATCTATTCAGTAGATGTTTTTCTTCTTTTTATAATATTTCTCACATTTTCGACATGCCTCATAATGACAATCTGCAAATGTATAAAAAAGGCTATTCTAACCTTTGCATTAGCAACAGTACTTTTAAGAATTTTTATTCAAGATTACTACAAAAAACACAAATTTTCCTCTTAAATAACTAGTTTAAATTTTTTTTCTCCAAAATTGCTAATCAACAACCCCCACATCAGTCCCCACCAACAGTGTTCCAACAACCTCCGACAACACCAACGAATACTCAAACAAATAACGCTCAATCATCAGCACGCATCTCTTTTCAAGACAACCCATACAAACCTGAAGAAAGACACGCACGATTCTCCGAACCACTAGAGCCATTTATTCACCAAGCATCGCCGAGCGAACCACAACACGAACCAGTATAAAATATATACCCAACAAGATCCTAATAGTGCAAGGCACCAAAGTCAAAACCAAAACACACTCGAAATAAACCGAAAAATTGTTCGTCCAAGACGAAATAGAAATTTGCAAAACCCCAGTTCAATTCAACATACCTCATTCACCAACAGCAAATCCTGGAGACATTTCTAGTAGTACAACTCAAAGTACCCCACAGACTTCAACACAAAAAAAAACAGATCGAACATTCCCTCAGATTATTTAGGTTCAACCCCTTCATCTGAACAAACCAGAGAAAACCCCTTTAACCACCCAGCTACTACAGAACAACTCCCTTATTGGATGACATATGTTTTTCCTCAAGGCGAACCGAATTTAGTGAATGACTCAATAGACGTTTCACCCGACTCATCTTTGTCACTACCTGAAACTCTTTCACTCCCTTCAACCCCTTCTTTAACTCAAATTTGACAAACACCACTCCTCCAAATTTTCCTACGATCTCGACGCCAGATATAGAGAAAATTCAACAAGTAACAAAAAACTACGATTAGATTGGAAATTATTCGTAGCACCCCCTCGTTTATTTGGACAACATCAAGAAAGTAACAGATTACACAACTGGGCACAGAACAGCTTACAATATCGACAAGATATCTACAAAGAAATTCAAGAACATAATATACAAATACTTACACAACACAACTTGACACTAAAATTTGAAACCACAGTACGACTAAATAATATAAGTCATCATCCCTTACCCCTAGTCCCTCCGAATATAAGAGCTCAACCTTCACCTCCCCCATTTATAACCACAGAAATAATCTACAAATTCGATTGATACACAAAAAAGACAATTAAATATATCACCTTTTATAATCCATGTTCAGGACTATCGTACACATGTATCTTTTAAAGATACTAATTTTTCAGACTCTTTTCTTTTCTTTCTTTTCGAAACCCGATCATAACAATCCTTCCCCCCGAACAGGACCTCAGGATTTACTAGTCACACACTTTGACTGTGAAGAAAATGAACAAAAAACATTACACAAATATGCAATAAACCAAGTCACTCAATTTGAATCCGAACCACAATCAATCGAAACAACAAATATAATAGCAACACTTTACTCAAAAGCAGCTTACGATCTCCATGATAAAAATTGGATACCACAGATTGGAATAAACAACCCCTCAAATTGTAAAGCAGATACAAAAAATAAAGGATACCTAGAAATTATGTTTTTTGATTGGTAAAAACAACTTGAAAAAGTACAACTAACACGTGATTTAAAAGATGACACTGTAATTTAAGAAGGAATCAGACTCCCTTGCAAAAACGACCAAGAATTGTTTGGTTCCGCAAAGACACCTCTACGACATTTCAAGTAGCAAAAATACACGCTAGAATGATTAAATTTCACCAAAAAAATTGTGAAATCAATGAAGAAGTAGTACTTTATCAACTCATACATAGTAATTTTAGATTTAGAAAATAAATTGACACGTTTACAAATGTACCCAGAAATGGAACTTGCACGTGAACACACCAAACCACTTTACAAAACACAATATTCAGAAATTTTTGCCGACATGAATACAGGAAAATCAATTTCACATGAAAAGGCTACATCTCGTTCATTACTGAAGAAAATTCATCTGTCCCAGTGCACTTTCAAAAAAAATACAGGAAGAGTTGGTGGAAATTGAAACCACAAGACAAAACAGTACACGTTTACCAGAACTATCACTCAGGAACAACACTCAACTTAGCGCAATCCACTATGACATACACTTAGACATGAAATTAGACTACACAATAAGTATTCAAGAAAAAGCTTTGATAGAACTTGAAACACTCCATCAATTATACGAACTTGAACAAACACAAATTTTACAATCACTTGCACTGGCAGTACTTAAAATCCCTTAAGCAGGATGTTTATTGACAGGAAACAGATCGAATTTTTTTGACTACGAAGGAAATAATTTATGGTATTACACTTGCACCAAAAAATATGACCTTTATATGTCTTTAAAGACAAAAGATGCATTAAAAGAATCCTGATATTCTACAAAAATAAAGTACATTTTGTTGATACACTCTCCCGAAGAACTTATTTTTGGGATACAGCAGTCCCAAGTCGATCAAAAATAGCCACAAAGTAGTACAATTAAACCCTGACGAAGATAAATACTATCATCTCACACCATATTCTACACTTATGCAACCACTCAAAAAACTTTCACCAGAAAGCTTTAGAGCTATTGCCCGCAACCCAAATATCGATTTACAATCAATCGACATATACTCTAAATCCGACATTCAACATCACATTCGAACGCAACAATTTCAAGAATTATTAACAAAAATGGACACAATTTGTAAATTTGAAAAACGAATTTCTTGCCTTTCTAGGATGACCCTATTACATCTTAGAAAGGTTGACTATATTATACACAATGTTTTTTTCTAGGATTTCTTTTCTCTCTCTTAAAAGTAATCTACAATACATGCGCAAAACCCACACAAGTAAACAAACCAGCAAGCGTAGCACGCATACTTTTCGCAGGATTTTTTGGAATATTTTCCTCATCAATCAATAGAATACTTTTAGACGCTCAGATAAACGAATAAAAGACCAAGCTATCAACAACACCAAACACATATGACGAATCACGAAACGATAGGAATAAAACGCCTACAGCACCAAAATTGCAAAACCTAAACCATAACCATCCCCTATCATTGGTACCACGAAATTTCAGAAATATCGCCCTAACAGACCTCATAACTTTGAGATCTAATTATCCACAAAGCCCAATTCAACACATAAGAACCCAACAACCCAACATAGAATACAAATAAGAACAAATTATAGAACAACCACATACCACTAATTTTCGTTCTCAGAACAACCATTTTTTTTTAGCCCACAAGGAGCCGCTAAGTTGGATCCCTCCATCGATCAATTTCCCACCCAGCCAACCTCCAGAACAACCTTACCATCATCCCAATTTTTGCTTTACCCCCACCTCAATCACCTCACCGTAACACTTCATCCAGCAGGGAATCAGACACTAAGTCCAACACAACAGTATATAACACTATCTCCCAATTCAACAACTCCAATATCAAAACACCCGACGAATTTGCCGCTTCTGAACCCAGTCCATTTACATTTCCCAACCTATTCATTCCGAGGTCAAAATTTAACCCCCTTCCCCTCCCTCTCAGGTTTCAAATGTGGCACCCATATATTCCACTTTAACCAGTGAACCATCCGATAACAACGACTCAGACAACACAAACATCGCAAGAACTTGATAACTTCATAACACTGCAACAACAATTACAACACCATCAAACACTATGTTCCCCAACTCTCACGATCTAAAACATCTTCCAACCCATCAACCCCAACCCCCTCTTCAAGTTATACCCCTTCACAAAACCCGACTTCCTCATCAACCCCATCCTCCAGTACAACCAGAGCTTACCGAACCTTTAAAAGAAAATTCCCAAATACCCCATTCCCATCTAACCCGGGAGCATCCACATCATTTGTCAATCATCCACTTCACACTAACACCAAAGAATTTCTTAAAACATGTCTACCCTTTTTTGTCACAAAACACATGTTTCCATTCAGACCCCAATGATGAGAAACCCAATTATGTATACTAGCACGTATTATACCCTACACTTTTATGGACTTCAAACTACCACTTTACTAATCCACTACATTGCCACTATAAAACACCACTCATGACAATGAAGTCTGCAGCACCCAACTCTATCTTCTAACAACAGCACTAACCCCAAAACAATTCAAACAAAAAGGATACAGACAATTACTAACCAAATTCACTGCACCTACAGCTAATGATTACTCAATCGATTATTACGATCAAAACATCATACGATCTAACGAAGACATCTTTCTAAACAACGACCCATTTGCTATCCCCCAACTAATAGAAAAATTTTTCATCAAAACCCCATACTCATTCACCCTCAGCATCTTAAAAAAATACGACAACGTCATCTCAGCAGCACTACGTGATATTCATGCTTATGATTCATACTTCAACAAATTTAACCACTTTTCACTAAGCTTTCATTTCCTCACACCCAAAGAACGTAATTTGCACTGTTCACATGAAGTCATGTTACGAACTAAATAAACACACACGTACACTTACTGTAAGTTCATTCAACATCAATACACTCTCAAGACACCAGCACGACAATTGCACCATAGATATCAATACATTAACTCTAAATACACATCACCATTATTTCTTAACTTCACCTATTTTATTAAGGACACTAATTAACAAGGCACCCTCCGAAATTACGATCCCATCACCCAGATGTATATCTTCTGTCCCCTATTCAAACTCATAGAAGTAGACGAATCCCGCCCACTAATTGTCCCTCACGAATTCCTCCAGCCCGTTGAAGTCCCAATCCTAGAATTCATATATAAAACTCGTTATAATCATAAACTCCACAACCTTATTCAAAACACACCGTGTGAACAATCACCTAGCACAGAAGAGCACAACATCATTAAAGCACTCGATTTGCTTTGGCGACTTCTGCAAAGTAAACACATCATTCGTTTGCTAGTTAAACTAACTTCATCTGACATTCTCCACGACCTTTTCCACATGCCTTCTTCACCGAAGATTAGGTAATATGAAATCAATAATTCACTAAAAAAATTCAAACAACACTAATCATTTTTACTCAATGTTTTCCTCTTTTTTCATAGGCACAATCAACAATCATCTACAAAACAAAAAAGCAAAATCAAAAATGGAAACTTTTTATAAATTCATAAATTTCTATCCATAAATTCAATGATTGAAGAATAAAATTATCCCGTACAAAGCCTTAAATTGATATGTGAATTCTTTTCCCCAAAGCAGTAAAAATTTATACAATTGAAAATAAATTAATAATTTCAACCCCCAAATCAAGCAGTTAACTTTAATTTTTCAAGTAGTAAATTAATAAAAAAGGTTCATAAATTGCAAATAGCAGTACTAACCTTTTCAAAGACGCTTCTTTATATTCACTCGCCACAATTTTTATCCAAAATTGCACAGCTCGCCCACAAAGAATTGTTTAAGATAATGAATTTAAGATTTAACTTTCACTGATAACAATTCTAACAAGTTTTAACACGTTTCAAACGTTTCTTTAACAGGGTTGGAGAGGAATTATATAATAATCCAAACTAACTAACGCAAGCTTACTAAACACCATAAACCACAGCCTAACATCATGACTAAGAAAATAAAACCCACGGTACACAAACTGGATTAACACCAGCTTTGAACTGGATAAATTATTCTTTTGAAGACTACCTTGAACAGAGAAGAAACAAAACACCAAAAAGTCGAAAGACAAACCCAAAAGAATCAATTTGATTTTTCAGAAAAAGACATAACTAAAACAACAAAAAAACAACAGTAATAAAAAAACAGCATGAAAGGTTGAACTAAAAACAGGACCCCCAAAAAAGAGAGCATGAAATTCTACCCTCACTTCTGGCCTAACCCACCAAAAGAGGACGTCCCGAGCATGCTCTATAGCTGGTCTCACCGTCTCACCCACCGTGCTACACCCACGCTTTGTGATACCCACGACACTATTTTTGACGGGAGTTACTCAAGTGTGAGTAGCTCTTAAAATTAACCGAACTAAATAGTAACGCTTTTGCTATAAAAAATTATACAAGATCATGACTAAAAAACAAGATTAAGAAAGATTTATATGCGTAAATATTACAATGCAATATAAAGATAATATAAAGCCCAAAGACGAGCATCAAGGAAGTTGAAAACCAAATCGCACTCCAACTATAGATTGGCAAACCCACCTGACATGCTGCCTACAATCACTACACTCAATGAATTTAAAGTACGACTTGGCATCGCAGCAAAGGCAATCCATTGCAACAAATCATTGGCCATCTCGATGTTCGAGTATACGTACAGATCCAAGTCACCAGGCAGTTCATCCAAAGTCGAACTACATGCCACATCCGAACATGATTGAGAACAGCAATCTTCCTATTCTTCAAAATCAACCAGATCAACACTCATCACAATCGATCAGAACCAATAATACGATCTCCCGAAACTACCGTGATAACATCTCTTCTTACAAACCCGAAAAAAAAAATGCTCGCAACCTCTAAAGAAAAACACCACCATCCATCCTACACTACAATAGAACATTGAAAAACTAAAACTCTCTAAACCCCAGATGGGTGGAACCAGATATAAACTAGTATTTATCATTGGTTATTATTATGATATTTGATCTCCATAAAATATTAAATACCAACCAATCAAACTCCATAAAACTAACAACCTATTTTTTTGTAAAGTATTGAAGCTACTTGTAGTTTCAACACCAGAACAATTTGAATTAAACTTAGAATACATTTGTTCTCATTCTGGAACTAACTCGCGCAAACCGGTGTATGCTAGATCTATTGAGACTAGGAGATATAAGAGTAAGATTAAGATTGGTATTAGAATAAGAAGTTGCACGAATCTATCCGGCCAAAAATAAGAAAATATTCTCAACGTTTTGTGGGCTTCGAATAGACTTCTGCTCGGGCTAAACTACGATGCACGTCAAGCCCCTCCTCGAGTTTCTTGTTGTAGAACCTTTGTATTTCATCAAGCTTCCCATGGCTCTCTAGAGACTGCATTGAGATCTCTTCTTTTTCAATTCCAGTACTCAGGTACACATTCAGGATGACAATTGAGACTCTCGTTTCCATAGTTTTACTTCCCATCGTTTTTGATGGCACATTTGAACAGTAGTGTCGGTTATCACTGAAATGATCCACCTCAAGAAACAAGTGGCATCTTTTATCCTCGCTAGGCTCAATCCCGAGTTGTCTCAAGCAATATGCTGCACCAGCATTTGGTACACCTGCAGGTCGTGCGAGGTCAATGCCTCTAACGCCACTCCAGCAAAACTCCATGTGAACATCAACCGTCCTGCCGTCATGACAAAAGCATTCGCCATCAATGCCAAGGTCTACGAGGGTGCTCTCATCGCATCTTCAAAGTACTCTAGCAGCAGGTTCTCCCAAGACCGCCCCAGCTGGTTTCCCAACTCTAGCCTTATAACTTCGGCCTTCTGCTGGGTAGCCCAATGCCGCCGCTTGCGGGAGATCCCGCGATCAAGCTTCTTCAGGCAACTCTCCAGTTATTTTGTGGTCTCCAGAGCTACCCACCAAGGTCGAGCGGTGTTTCTTGTCGCATTTTTCTCAAGAGGACTCTACGTCACTTGCTTACCAATGGCCTGGTGCTGAATCGAAAGCCATCCCTTGTCGATGTCCACTTCCCACGTTTGTCCACTAGTCAAACCCCTTTTGGGGTTTATGTCTTCTTCCGTTCCCGAAGTCGTCGAGACTTCCATTTCCCGCAGCACCTCGGCCAATTTTCTGAATAATGAGCTGCTCATGTAGACCGCTGTTTTTCATCGCGTTAGAATCATGGGAGCAGTCTTTTTTAGATTCTTCTCTGAAACCGCAACCGCCGAAGGACTCGCCTCTTCTGTCTACCGTTTCCTTTTGCTAGACCTTATTCCTTTACTCGGGGGTGTCGCCATTATCATCACCGACTCAACTTCTTTATCTAGATCTTGTTTCTCCGGTTTTTGCCTCCCCTTTCTCGAGCCTTAAAGATATTAATACCTTTAATCATTTCACTTTTCTTATTTTTATCATCTATTCCAATCTTAATTCCATTATCATCAGTTTTTTCATTTAGAGTACGGCTGTCATTACATGGGTTGGCCTCATGGCTTGGTCTCAAGCAGCTCCTTTCTCGCTTTCTCGTCTAGTCTGGTGCCTATCAGGACAGGACTTCATCACCGTACTCCACAGTTCTTCCTTGAAGTCTTCCAGCTTTGTCGCGCGCCCTACTCTCTGGTTGAATTCACTCAAGAAATCTTGCCACGCCCTCCCATCTAGCGTGTCCAAGAAGATCCATTTATTGCCCTCAAAAAGGTTCTTCTTGCTCTCTTCCGCACTCAAGAGTAGCATTCCCATGTTGGAGGTTTCACTCATCAAAGGCAGCTCCAGATTTTTGCGGGGAGATTTCAGGGGTGGGGTAGCCGTGTTCCCCAGTCGTCCCCACTTAAGTCTTGCAGTATTTCCTGCGTGGTAAATACCATTTTCGCTGCGCCCTGATCAGGTGTGTTTCCCACCTCCATCTCTTCTCCTGCTTCACTGAGGGTTTCATCCATGCTTTCCTCCTCTCCTGATTCTGCTTGCTCTCTTTCTAGCACCTCCCTGAATCTGTTTTCTACAGGGAGGCTTCTCTTGTCTCCAGAGGTGCCCACTGACAAGGGTGAGAGTGTTGTCGGATCCGCCTTCTTATACTCGGTGAGGGATACATACAATGGTCCTGTCGATTCCAGCCTTTTCCCCTCTTGCCTCAACTCCGACTCCTCCAGCCCATAAGACGCTCGGTACTTTCTTGTGGCAAACATCATATCGTCCTTCAGAGCCACGTGACCCTCCTCCACGATCATCCTTCCATCGTGGTATAAGGGCAGCTTGTTCTCAACTCCATCCTCCTCAAGTGTTCTCAAGACATCTCGGACCTCAAACTTAGGGGGCATCGAGCCTCGCATCTTCTTCGCTTGTGTAGTCCACGTATTTAACTTGATTTCACAAATGTGGAAATACACCGCTGCCGGGTGTCCAATGAACAAAGAGTCCCTTCCGTCCGTGAATTCTCTTTGTTGTCTCTCCACCGTGGCTCTCGCGTGTAGGGAAGGGACTACCATTGGGCTGTTCATTCCCAGGGTCATTCTTCCCACCGTCGGGAACTCGGGACGGCAGAGGGTAGGACATCCCGCTCTAGTATCGTTTCCAATTCGTTTTTCGTGAATTCGAAAATCCTCGTCCACGCCGGGATCCTCAAGACTTCCCTCTTGTCCCTCGCCACCGGATTTAGTTTCCAGAACTTGGGATAGTCCTCGATGGGACCTTCACGTTCTCCTCCCATTCTGCACTGCAGTTGTCCCCTGAATTTGCGCACCACTAGCTTGGGCTCCTTGACTTTTCTAAAAAGCACTGTCTCACTCATCTGCGCTCTCAAGTCTTCTTGTCTGCACCAGTTGAATGCCGTCCCATCTAGAATGCTGATCAGGCTCACCTGTACCACCGAGTGCCGATACACCACCATGAGTGGATCCGGGAATGCATACGTCACTGCTGGACCATATACGCAGGTCATCACTTCCCCAAGCTTCCAATCATCCCCACTGGGTCAGACCTCATGGCCAAAAACAAGTCAGTCAGAAGAGGTATGCCCCCATTCGCCTCTCTCACTTCTTCGCTCATCTTGAGATTTATTTCTTGGCCCGTCAAGTATCGATTCTGCATCAGCAGATACTCCACAAGCATTGTCTTCAGTCCGGCAGCAGACTTGTATGAATAGGTCTCCACACTCAGGTGAGCCTTCCTTACCGACAGGGGTTCTAACCGATGAAACGCCGTTAGTTCCCCGCACGTCAAGAGTACCAGCGTCAAATACCCATCAATCCGGAGCGTTCCCACGGCCCTACTGAACACGTACGCTGGACCCATTTTGAACAGGTATCTGGGTATACCAGATACAAGGCGAGCAGGAGGTTGATGGGAATATTCAAGAGCTCCTGCACGAACGCTTTAAAAATGGTGTCTCCCGCCTAAAACGCCTATTTCAGTTACTTTTTTCCCAGAATCAAGAATCTCAAGATTTCGTGGTTCTTCTTGGTCTTCAGCTCGACTTTTGCATGCTCCATCCAGAAACCTCCGATGGTGACTTCATTAAATGCTGTGACAAATCTTCCCACCGTCATCTCTCTACCTACTGCCACCTCTAGATGCCCTTCAAGAAAATTCCATATTTGCTTAATGAGGCGGTGAGCACTCTCCCTCGTCTTGTCCGTCGCATTCTCGAGTCACGGGGTCAGAAACGGTCACCTCCTTCTCTTGTGCCAAGCGATATCCTATCAACTCTAGTTGTTTCTCGGCCGCGGCCACATTCTTTCTTTCATTACTCGGTCCCCTCGCCCTGCTGGTGGAGCTCATGATCGTCAGATCCATACTCCGGAACCAAAGGCTGGTTGTTAGATGGGTTATCGCAGGGTGATCGTCCTCTATCTCCGGGTTAAATTTCAGCTGCCGGGCAAGATTCGACACATCAAGGCAGAAAACTTCATCCAGCACAATCAAGAAGTCTGCCAACTCATAAAATCCCCTCAGAGTATGAGATACGTCCGCCCATTCCGCTGCCACTTCGTATGTAAGAAGTTTCAAGTTTTCTGGTTCCAACTCGCGATTCGGAGCGGCCATAAGCATCCCCGACGCGTTGCCCTTTGCAATCAGGATCAACATTGCATACACGAACTGTAAGGCTGGTGGCATGCTCGCGTAGCCTGGCGATGACGTGAACAACACTCTAGTCTTTGGCCCGATTCGAGATGCTACCAACTCCTGCACCTCGTTCATTGCTGCAAACAGCGTCTGAATTGCTTCCCAGATCTTCTTAGGGGTTGGTTCCCCGCTTGTCGAGTGCTCTAGAAGTCCTGCCGCATGCAGGTGGTCATCAGTCCCTGCGAATAGCAACAGCTCTGGCTCACACAGCGTCGCCGATATTATAGCTACCATCAGGGTCAGTATTTGGTTTAATTCCGCTCCAGGCAGCAGGTACACTAGGGTTTCTGACCAAAATAAGTTCGGCGACGTTCCCTCGAAGGCCAATCCTGCCTCGATGATTGCTCTCTCTGCTCCAGGGTTTGATCTATCGCACACGGCCAATGTTTTGGCTAGCTGTAGAATCCCACAGGATCTACCATATCCTGGGTCTTCGGCGAGCTTTGGACCCATGTATCTGGTTCCGGGATCGCCATGCTCTTTGGCTCAAGAACCTTTTCGACTATTCTCAGCTGTGCAGGATTCGCCACTCTGATCCTGGCTGTGCTCGTTCGATGCTTGGGAAATTCCACGATTAGACCTGGACTCCCCAGCTGCTTGAGGGGCCTGTAGTTAACTGAGCTCATAATCGATTTTGGCGAAATTCCTGTTAAGTCTGCGGTCTCTAGTGTCTTGGCTCTCTAGAATTGCGCCTCGTGGGCCTTTAGCCAGTCCACACAGTGATGCTTGCTCTATTCCTCGTGCGACACATTCTTAAGCTCCTGAACCTCCGCCAACTCTTGTCTACATGCCAGATCCTCCAGGTCTAGATCCTTCACTCTCTCTAGATATCGTGCTTTGCTCGCCTCTCCCGGTCTCTCTGTCTTCTTGTTGTCCACCACCACCACCACCGAGGATACTACCAAGCTCTAGGGTCTGGACGATTCCGCCTCGTCTCCTTCCATCGGTTTGGCTCCTAGTTGTCTACTCCTGCTGCTCCTTGAGTTTTCTCGAGTCGGTTCTTCCTCCCAAACGATCGGAAAAGGGCCTAGAAGCGAAGAAAGGAGTTATTGGGGGCGAACCAAAGATGAATTGACCCGTCTGCAGCATGTCTGACTCCAGAAGGTTTATATGCATTTGACAGACACCTTTTATCCACTCCGTGTCCCTGGGCCTGTCCGGAAGGGAATGTTTCATCATGCTTGCCACGTCGAGCAGTCTCACGGGAAGTACGCTCCTCTGCTGGATTTGCCTGATGATTTCGTTAAGGTTTGCACCCTGTCGTTCATCTCACTCGCATTCTGGTCAGCCATCACGTTGTAAGGGACGGTGCAAATAGTGAGTTAGGCTGGATCTAGATAGATCCTTAATTCCTCAAGAATACAACTCATCTTCTCCTGCAGCCTCATATCTTTCCACTGCTCCCCTCTGGACACGTCATTGGCTCCCAGCATCAGCGTGACCGTGTACATTGTCCCCATCTCCAGTGTCTTTAGCGACGACAACATCTGGGGTGTTGCAGCACCAGAAAAACTCAAGATTCCCACCTGCCAATTCGCCTGGATTCGCGCCAACACGCGTATCAGGCTGTCCCCTATGATCAAGTGGACTGCACCCTCGGGTATCCTCGGCTGCGTGAGTTATTCAGCCCAAGAAGCGTCGTGGAAGGCATCCCTCCTTGCGCGTTGTGCCACTGTCCAGTCCATCCGGTGATGCCTGTGATAGGCACTGTCTGTGTTCTTTTTGTAGCTTGCGATTATCACACTCCTCACTGGATGATCTCTCCAGGTGGGAGGTCGCTCCTCTCGTGCTGAGTTGTCGCGAGCCCTTGACTGCAACCTCTCTTGCCTTTCCCTGAGGCGCGACGTGCCCCTCCCGGTTTGACTACCACTGGTTAAACTGGGCGTCAATCCCGGCAGCGAGATTTCCATCAAAGGCCTAACTGGGTTTGTCTCTAAATTGTACGGAGAAGGAACTGGCTCGGGAGATGTCCATGCTTCCAGGCTCTCATTCATGTGTTCATGGGCCACACGGCTCAAGTTGAAGTGAGCGCGCGCCCAAGGAGCTTCGTCTACCTTCATCCGAGACTCTGGTCTCGATCTCGCGGCAGCCGGTTCAGTCGTAGTCCTCTTTTTCTCCTTACCACTTGCGACCGCTTGCTGCCTCCTTTGTAGCCGTTCTATTTCTGACTTTATTTAATCTTAATTTGCTACGCTTTCTTGTAGTCTTTGTTCGTGCTCCCGTTTTGCCATCAGCAGATCCGGGTCAAGAATCGCCATATTTCGCTCAAGTATTGCCTGGTCGCGACCAAGCTTGGCTTGATCCCTATCAAGAACAGCTTGGTCCCTTTCCAGATTGGCCTTGTCCCGTTCCCTTTAAGCCCATTCCAACTCTCTCTTGCTTGCTGCTGAGATCTGGATATGACTTTTCCGTTTGTTGCGGCCGGAACATCGATGGTGGTTTGCTTGTGGATTGAGTCATTGCTCCTGCTGGTGGTCTGGTAGGAAGAAGAAACTCTCCCTACCATATTCCGTGTTGTTGCTCAAGCCAGGGTTTCTCGCAAGGTCATAGTCTCTGGCCTCCATTCACTTTCCAGGATAGTCATCTGGTCTACTCTTGATTTGATATTCCATCTGAAGTGTAGCCCACCATCAACACGGCTTCAGTTGCTGACTCCCTGCATTCGCCTGTGTTTCCAGTTGCAGGATGGCATTCAACATTACGGCCAGCCTTTCGTCCACTTGTGTGTAATCGAGGTCCCTCAAGCGCTTGCATAGCTCTCGAACGTAGGCCTTTTGAGCGCTACTGGCATAAACTTCCAGAAACGATCCGCCATCGTTGCTTCTTCTCAAGCGATCTCAAGTATCAACAAATTCAAAAAAATCTTTTCACAATTCAACTGAAGAAATACCTTTCCCAAACCAACTCAAAAAATACCTTCCCACTTAAACTCAAAAAATACCTTCCCAGTTAAACTCAAGAAACATCCACCTCTAGTACTGCTAGTGAAGAACCGTTCGAGATCTCTCCTGTTTTGTTCGAGTCAGTGTAGCTTGATTGTCAATTCAATTTGCACTTCAATCTGGAAATAGAATTAATTTTTAGGACAAAAAGTTTTTCGCACATGCCTAGCATGAATTTCCCCCTTACTACCTTTAAAACATTACCCTAACAATTTCTTGATAAAATAATTCAATTAGACATTTAAAAGCAGGCAGACTTATATCATATTTTAGAACCATTAATTCTTCTAGAATTTAATTGTCATGCCAATTACGTTAAAATCCATATACCTGACTTGTGCTGCCCCCTTTTACCTAGCTCAAGAACCCTGTACCTCCTAACTCAAGACTTCCATGTCCACTCAAAGCTCAGGCGATACTCATGTAGTACTTCTTGTGTAGGTGCACCATTATCTCAGTTTCTGCAAAGACCATGTGCAGGATGGCGTATAATTCCCTAGGGTTCAACTTGCCCCTGTTTGGATCGTAGACCGGCATTGAGACCTCTCGTATCTCCCTCTTTCGACCATGAAGTCCCTTCACCTTGTTTGTGCCAACTTCACATGCTCGGAGTCTATCGTGTTTCTTTCATTAACCCTCGTCACCAAAAAGCACAGGTATTCACCATGAATTTGTGAAACTGAAGGGAGAAGCGCAGCAATTCCTCCCAGCCCCGGTCTCTGCCTAAATAAAAACTCTACGTTCTGATATTCTCTTTTGAAGTCTGCTTCCAATCTCTTGTTGAAGCTCTCGTCCGCTGTTTTGCAGATCGCACTAGTCCTATCTGACAAAATGAAGTCGCTGTCTGTGATCAGAATCTTCTCTGAATATTCATTCGGTATCTCGAATTTTGTCTTGAAATTTCTTCCTATGGTAGGCTCAGCTTCCTCCTGATCCAGTTCCAACCCGTTAGTCTCTCTCGCTTCCCTGAGTTTCTTTATCATCAAGTTTTCGGTGTGGGTAAGTCCTACCCCCACTCCCCGGTCAAAAATATTTATCGACGTCCCCGTCAATGGTGCTGGGTTCCCTTTATCCGGTGGTATTTCCCGTGGATGTCCAACCAAATAGTTGATTTCCTGTTTTCACATATTTAATTGCTGATAAGTCGACTTGCTGGGTGGTTTGCGCTTCCCTCTCGTCAGTCTCTAGTTTACGCATCCATTCCAGTATCCTCAGGTTTGTATTTTCCCTTCTTTTTATCTCGCTTTGCTCCAGGTTTACTTCTCGTTGTGGTATGGAGTAGTGCTCTTGCAAGGAATGCTCACTGTCGCTGACGATCTGCCACTCTTCATCGGCTACCAACTCGCCCACGTTCACTAACTACTCGCCTATCTCCTCGGGTTGTATCTTGTCAATCAAGAAGTCGTCACCATACCTGTTGTAACCCATGCATGTCCGTTTGAGATCGCCTTTTCCCGTCCCTATGGTCATCGGCAAGTGTGGTTCTGTCCACTTTGGTACCTTGTTCTGCTTCGGATCATTCCAATCTTCCTCCGCGAAAAATCCTTTGTCCGAATTCACCTCTATCTTCTCGTTATCATCCAGGCTCACGTCCTCGTTACCGTCGTTCTTTTCTCTGGTGCCTTTCTCGTTCACCTCACATGCTGGTTCTACCAATAGCTACCTGAGTCCTTCCATGTTCTGTGGTACGCATCAGTCTTCCAGTGATGGGACGTGAGGTTTCAGATTTTCGTAGTGCGCTTCACGCCCAGTACTCAAGCAATAGAGCCGGCCCTGATTGTGTACCTCCGTTATCATAAGCGATCCTCTCCATTTCTTCAGTAACTTTTTAGTCCCCTTTGGAGGTATGATGTTCTTGAACACCCAGACGTATTGTCCCACAGCGTACGGTTTTGCCTGAAGTATTTTTTCATCGTACTTCTTCCGCTCTCTCATTTGTGCCTGCGCCGTGTTTCTTCTACAGAGCTCGTTCGATTCTTGTTGTCTCCTGACCGCTTTCTTCACATACGCCTGAGGCGACGTTCTGTTCTTATTCCGGTTAGAAAAATGTCAGGGGCATCGCTCTCTCTCCCTGCCGGTTAACATCATGAAAGGACTGATACCTGTTGTTGAATGTTGCGTGCTGTCTTACGCCCCTACCCTTTGCGGCAGACATTCAGCCCAATATGTCGTGTATCTCGAGCAATATACACTGACCATGTTCACCAGTGTTCTGTTCTGCCTCTCCGCTAATCGGTTCGTTTGAGGATGGTAGGTTGTTGAATGCGCTTGAGCAATGTGGGATCTCATCAATTCTTTCGTCAGCTCCCCTTGGAATGTCATCGGACAACCATATCGTGATGTCCAGTGCATTATCAAGTGATCACAAGTCTCCTCCGCTGAGGCCTTCTGACATGGTACCGTTTCTGCCAGTTTCGTAAGGTGGTCTATGATTACCAGTATCTGATTCTATACCATTCTTCGAGCTTTCCACGGACTTAAGTGGAAATTTCATTTTTCTAGGGTCTTTCACTTGCAAACACGACAAGCTTGCGTTCACCCACCTTTCTCAAGCCTTTGTCAACACTGGCCAATCAAACCTGTGTGGTATCCTATGTTGTACCTTTTCTAAGCCTTGATGTCCCATCTGGTCATGCGATCTGAACAACACTTCCGTCTGATATAGCTTTGTCAGTTTGACGAGATTATGCCGTGTAGTATTTTCTCCTCATCTTTCCTCCTACAGGCTACTACACCGTCAGCTGTGTGATAGAGTAAGTCCCATCTCTCGTTATAAAACTGGCTCAAGATCTAGTAACTATCCTCCTCCAGGTCTCCTCTCTCCTTGACTCCCGTCCGGATCCATGTAGAGAGGCTACTCGTCATTTTTCATTCTTTTGGGCTCGTATCAGATCCGACAGTCTGTATCTCGCTTTGACGTGTTCCTTCAAGGCCATCATTTGACCACTCAGTTCTCCGGGTCTGTGGATGTCGTCTTTTAGCTTAAGGCAAATTATCCTTCTCAAGACCTCCCTGTCATCATCCGATTCCAGGTTTGTCCTGACATATGAATTGCACGATAGCTCCCTGAATGGTTTCCTTGACACCGCTATTTTCTCAAGCTCTTCTCCTCCTGTTGCTCTAGGTTGTACGTCCCTAAGTAAGGGTCAGTTTGTAGTTCTCGGTCGTTGTGCCTCGTTTTCTCTTCTGCTAATATCACCCAAAGACTGTCTGGGTCATCACCACTCTTCTCTGAGTCATCCTCCCATTCTTCCGACTCCCCGGACAAATTCTCTTGATCTAGTCCTTGAATGACACTTTCTTCTTCCGAAACCTAGTCCGTCTTAGTATGTCATCTGAGATTTTTTCGACCAATGTCCGCAAAAATTCTTTGCCGTCAGGTTGCTTGCCTATCATTGAGTCCTCGCCATGAGCTGCTTCCCCTCTTTTCAATTTGGTGACTTCCGGTTTGTCTTTGTCATTGTTCCGGACTACAGGTTTATCGTCTGCTAGTTTCTCGAGTAGTCTCCTCAACTCTTCTCCTATCGTCACACTTCTTGTCTCCACTTCATCGAGGTCGTAGCCTTTTGCTTTTAGTGTTTCTCTCACTATCTTTGACTTGAGCATCCTTTCTATTGGCATCCCTAGTTTTTTCTTGAGAATTATTTTCGTCTCATGTTCTGAGGGTACCTCGGGATGGTCCTCTATTGGTTTCCCTGACTTCTCAAGCCGCCTCGTGAGTTGAAGACTGTAGTTTGTCTTCTTGTCCATAAACCAAAATCCATCTTTGATCTCCGGCCTGTCGGCCTCCTTTTGCTCATGTCTCTCGTACAACTCCGTCTTTTTGCTCAAGCTGTCGGCGTTCTGATGTATGTCCCTTGTCCTGTGCTCGATGATCATGTCGTGAGCATCCAGGCGCACTATCCATCTCCCGATGTAGCTCTGGTCCATTGAGTACGTTTTGTCCAACTGAGTGCTCTGTTGTTGACTCGTAGTTTGAATGGGTCGCTACCCAGGTATGCCTTGTATTTTTCTACAAAGGTGACTACCGCAATTATTTCCGCTTTGGGTGCCCCGTATTTCATCTCTGTGTCACTCAAGACTTTGCTCCCAGGTCTCAAGACTGTCTTCCCGTTCCACTCCTGTTCTTGGTGGAGTATTCCAGAGATTGTACAGCTCTCTCTCTATCTCTCTCTCTCTCTCTCTCTCTCTCTCTCTCTGTATTCTTTGAAATGATTCCTCTCCTGAATTTCTTGCCCTTGTGACTAATGAGTTGTTTCAGTGGATATACGTTTTCCGCATAGCCCTTGATGAACTTCCTGTAATAGTTCACAAAACACAGGAAGTTCATTAGCTTATGCTCAGTTTTCGGTGATTTCCAAGTCAGAACCGCCTCTACCGCGTCTGGGTCTGGTCTAATGCCATGTTTGTCCCTCATCCTCCCCAGGTATTTGATCGAATCCTTGAGAATCTCACACTTCGATGGCTTGCATTTTAGATCCTCTAGAGTACGTGTCGCTATCACCACGTCATACACGTAACACATTACCAAATTACCATATTTCTTCGTTACATTTGTCAGTGCATGTGCCATCAGTCGTTGGAACGTGGATGTGGCATTGCAAAGGCCAAAGGGCCTCCTCTTGCATTGAAACAGCCCCAGTTCGCAATCAAATCCTGTCTTGTCCCTGTAATTTTTCCTCAGTAGTACCTGCCAAAAGCCGACCCTAAATCAAGATATTTGAAAAATTTTGCATCTCCTTATTTAAGAGGTATTCATCGATTCCAGGTATGGGATAGACATCCTTCGCCGTGACGGAGTTCAGATAACGAAAGTCACAACAAAAGTTGGTCTCTTTTGTTTTTAGCCATCACTACTCCACACGCCCACGGTGACTTGGATGGTTCTATCATATCATACTCTAGTATGGTCTCTATCTCTTTTCTACATTCATCCAATTTGTTAGGGGTCATACGCCTCGCCCCCTCCCTATGTGGTACCGCAAACTCCTCAAGCTCTATTTCATGTTCAACAAAATTACAGCATCCAATGTCTGCTTTATATTTCGAAAAAAACATCCTGATTCCGATCTAGCACATCCTTGATGGCTTCGAGCTGTTCGTCCGTTACCTTACCCCTGTACTGTTCTATTTCTGGTAATAACGGTTTTTCCATCTCTAATTCTTCAAGTGTGGGTCTTTCCGGAAAACTCGAACAGCCCGAAAGTCCATCGTCTGTCTCTGATTTATGCGACTTTACAACACTTGATGTATAGCGCCTTTATTTGCCGCTGACAGCCGTATTCTTGAGTCTATCAAGTGATCTTTGTCAAACCACACATGTTTCAACCACATGTTTCAATTTGTATGACACTCAAGACTCCTCCTGTTTCCAATAACCCAAGCAGTTGAGTCTTTTTCCCTCTTATGTCCGGTACGGATGCAGATCGTCTGCCTCTGTTCCCAGATACATTGCATCTTCTTCTAGCATGTATATTCAACATGACCTAATGTGGACCATAGGCTTCCGTGTATCTGTTATCTATGCGAACTGATTTACTACCACCTCTATAGAGAAATGCCCTTAAAGCTCTATAAGTGGTTTGCGGGCTTAATTTGCTCAAGTTATCCGCGTACACATCTATATACATTACTGTATGATCACTCATTTCACTCAAGTTTCTTGTTACTTCTTAGCCGCCCACTGTGATTATTGACTTGACTCTTGCCCCAATTTTTGTGATGCCAAATGGTTTTCAAGCCACCATTTTCAAAGTGTTGCAGTTGCTCCTACTCATTGAGATCTCTCCGGTCTCTGGTTCTGGTTTTGTCATACAGAGTGTTTCATTTAATCCCTGTTTCTCTGTTTCCTGTTTCAGCCGTTGCTCGATTTCTTCGGTCGCCAAGTCTTGCTCCACTTTGTTGATCGCCTCTTCAGCTGCTTTCTCTTAGTTTATCTCTAGTGAATTTCTCGTCTCGGCCACGTGGCATCTTTGACTTGTGTCACGGCCTTCATTGTCTTTGTTGATAATTCACCACTCGCTGCCTCTTTGTTGTTCAAGTCATTTTCAGCTTGTCTATTTCTGGTATTTTACACCGCAGCCAGTGTCTGTTTGTGTTTCGGGTAATTCTGATTCATGACCGCCTCCCAAAACAAATGACAGCGCATCCTGAAATGGCCTTCTTGGTTACAAAAAAAACACCTCGCGCCTATCTTGATGATCAAGCCACTGTAAAACTCATGTTCTTCCGTTTGACTCATATCCTCTTCCTCTGGTTCGTATCCCAAGCTTTTCATACCTAGCTTGTATGTCGTGCAATCCGCCACATGATGATCCGCTGATCAACAATTTGTGTATGACCTACGTTTGTCCATGTCGTCTCTAGGCGTGTACCATGACGACCTTTGTAGTTAACTCCTCCGTTGCATGTTCCTGCCTTCTGAGAACGAGTACATTTTTGGTTTCATTTCATCAAGGGTTGGTGCATAATCATTTGATAGCGTATAATACGTTGCCAACATCGTTCTCAAGTCGTCACTTCTAACCCCGTCAATATACTTTGAAGCGATACCGAAGTTTCTTCTGTTCGTCGATTCTTCCGGGTCGCTTCTTCTCATCAAGCTTTCAAGATCGTCCAGAAATCGATCGATTGACTCGTCTTCCCTTTGTCTTCTTTTTTCAAGTCTCATCATCGCTTGATGACCCTCCATTCCTGATTCGAATCGATTCAACAGTATCTCGACGATTTTGTCCGCTGTGTCACGCTCCTCCTCTTTCTTTGCTACTACGCATTTTAGTGCTGTGACTTCTAGATTGCTTATTGTTGCTGTGCAGGCCTGCCTTTCGTCATTCAGAATGTCATGTTCTGACTTCTACATAGGTGTAAATGCAGCTATCCGAGTCGTCTTTAAATTCTTTTGCTCTCTTGAAATTTTTTCTGGCTGTACCACTTCCTCTGTCACTCGAATCTGTATTCCTTGTTGCAAATGCTCCATGTGTTCTGTTCATCATTTGCAAGGTACTTGCCCACGTCATGCGTCAGGTGTTATACTTGTGTGTACTCGAATCCCCCGGTGCATTCGTCGAGTTTGAGGTTCCACCCTTCAGAGCAGTCTTGAGCCCTACTGCCCCTATGCTCGTTGCAATCCGGGGTAACGGTGTAAACTCCATTTTTCTTCCGTTGCGGTTCTACAAAGTCGACTCTAGTTACTTGTGGTTTGTCTGCCACTCATTTATCTTGTGCTATAGAGTTTCTCAAGAGTACATCCAGCTTGGACTGTATGGCACAAGAACTTTCAGCTTGATCCTTGCTCATTGTATCCATTCTGGTCTTTAAATTCCACAACTATTCATTCAAGGTGTCATACCGTCCCTTCATTTCTTCCATATCCTTCATGATATGTTTCTCTCGCTCTTCGTCGGTAGCCTCTACCTTGTCCGACATCTGATGTAGCTTTTCTTCCGTGGCCATTGCTAGGACGTAGTAGTTATCCAGGTTCTCATTTTTGTTGTGTTTTATTTCCTTTTTCAGCTCTTGGCGGTCCTCCTCACTGGACTTCAGATTTTTGTCTAATTCAATTCATTTAGCCATCAAGTCTCCCAATTCAACTGAACTTGTTTTCGTTCATTCACCTCGTTTATCTTGGCTAGCTGTTGCTTCTTGCGTGGCTTCCTCTGTTTTTGTGGAAACTGTCCCAAAAGTTTTGCTTTTCTCGGTCACTTTCGTTTTCTCATCCTTCTCTCTTGGCTTCATTGCGACCATCGCAGCAATCCTCTCGGTAAATGACGTACGTTCACTTTGACTATGAGTCGTCTTTTATCGTCTTCGGTGTGTTGGTCGCCTCGTCTCCCTTGCCTATTGGTGAGAACTCTGTGGTGTTCTTTTCCTGTTCTTCTGTATTTGGCATCGCTGTTGACTCCGTTTCCCTCCTTTCCATTCCATCTATACTTTAAAATGTTGTTCCTATTTCAGTCTCGTTTGCTGGTATGCTTTGTTCTTCCATTGTTTTTTCTTTCGCCTTCTTCCTTGTTGCTTCTTGTGCTGACCATACTCACTGAAACATTCTTCCTCATTATTCTCGGAATTATTGGTGTTGGTTTCTTTTGCGTTGCGGTCTGGTTTTGCTCAGGTCCTTTTATCTATCTTTCAGTTATCGATACCCTATTTCTCCTCATGATTTTTATATATAAAGCTTTCTTTATCTTCAATTTCAATATTTAAGAGTCCTTACTGTAAAATTTGATTGAAATTGTAAGAAAAATTCCATAATGTATAAAAATTTTGAAACCAGTCGAAATAGTCTAAATCAATTTCAGGCCTTAGGACCTTTTTTCTAAATTTGAGATGCTTTAGTTCGGTCCCAGGATTTCTTAGTAATCTCCTAGGACCCTTCGCTCAAGTGTTAAGACACTTCGATGGGGTCTTAGTACATTTTGGTCCTGTCCTAGTACACTTATGTACCCTACAAGGACCCTCGCTCAAGTGTTGGGACACTTCGATAATGTCCCAGGACTCATATGGACTCTCCTGGGACCCTTCGCTCAGGTGTTGGTACACTTCGCTGCTGTCCCAGGACTTTTTCGAACTCTCTTAGGACCCTTCGCTCAAGTGTTGGTACACTTCGTTGCTGACCCAGAATTTTTCTGAACTATCCTAGGACCCTTTGCTCAAGTGTTGGTACACTTCGATTGGGTCTTGAGACACTTTGGTACTCTCCTAGTACACTTATGGACCCCCTAGGACCGTTCTCTCAAGTGTTGGGGCACTTCGTTACGGTCCCAGGATTTTTGACCCTGTGCTAAGTGTTGGTACACTTCGTTGGGGTCTTGGTTCACTTCGTTGCTGTCCCAAGACTTTTCTAAATTCTCCTAGGACCCTTCGCTCAGGTGTTGGTACACTTCGTTGCTGTCCCAGGACTTATCTGGACTCTCCTGGAACCCTTCGCTCAGGTGTTGGTACACTTCGTTGCTGTCCCAGAACTTTTCCGAACTCTCTTAGGACCCTTCGCTCAAGTGTTGGTACACTTCGTGGCTGACCCAGGATTTTTCTGAACTCCCCTAGGACCCTTCACTCAGGTGTTGGTACACTTCATCGCTGTCCCATCATTTTTCTGAGCTCTCCTAGGACCTTTTGCTCAAGTGTTGGTACACTTCGATGGGGTCTTGATACACTTTGGTACTCTCCTAGTACACTTATGGACCCTCCTAGGACCCTTCGCTCTAAGGTTGGGACACTTCGTTGGAGTCCGAGGACTTTTCTGAATTCTCCTACGACCCTTTGCTCAAATGTTGGTATGTTTCGATGGGGTCTTGGTACACTTCGTTGCTGTCCCAAGGTTTTTCTGAACTCTCCTAGGACCTTCCGATCAGGTGTCGGTACACTGCGTTACGGTCCCAGGACTTTTTCGAACTCTCCGACGACCCTTTGCTAAGTGTTGGTACACTTCATTGGGTTTTTGTTCACTTTGGTATTCCATTAGTACATTTATGGACCCTCCTAGGACCCTTCGCTCAAGTGTTGGGACACTTCGTTGCGGTCCCAGAATTTTTCTGAACTCTCATACGCCCCTTTGCTCATGTGTTGGTACACTTCGTTGGGGTCAAGGTACACTTCGTTGCTGTCCCAGTACATTTCTGAACTCTCCTAGGACCCTTTGCTCAAGTGTTGGTACACTTCAATGCTGACCCAGGATTTTCTGAACTCTCCTAGGACCCTTCGCTCAGATGTTGGTACACTTCATTGCTGTCCTAGGACTTTTCTGAACTCTCCTCCGACCCTTTGCTCAAGTGTTGGTACACTTCGATGGGGTCTTGATACAATTTGATATTCCTCTAGTACACTTATGGACCCTCCTAGGACCCTTCGCTCAAGTTTTGGGACACTTCGTTGCGGTCCCAGAATTTTTCTGAACTCTCCTAGGACCCTTTGCTCAAGTGTTGGTACACTTCAATGCTGACCCAGGATTTTTCTGAACTCTCCTAGGACCCTTCGCTCAGATGTTGGTACACTTCATTGCTGTCCTAGGACTTTTGTGAACTCTCCTAGGACCCTTTGCTCAAGTGTTGGTACACTTCGATGGGGTCTTGATACAATTTGGTATTCCTATAGTACACTTATGGACCCTCCTACGCCCCTTTGCTCAAGTGTTGGTACGTTTCGATGGGTCTTGGTACACTTCGTTGCTGTCCAGGTCTTTTCTGGACTCTTCTGGGACCCTTCGCTCAGGTGTTGGTACACTTCTTTGCCGTTCCACGACTTTTCCGAACTCTCTTAGGACCCTTCGCTCAAGTGTTGGTACACTTCGTTGCTGACCCAGGAATTTTCTTAGCTCTCCTAGGACCTTCGCTCAGGTGTTGGTACACTTCATTGCTGTCCCAGTACTTTTCTGAACTCTCCTAAGACCCTTTGCTCAAATGTTGGTACACTTCGATGGGTTCTTGATACACTTTGGTACTCTCCTAGTACACTTATGGACCCTCCTAGGACCTTTCGCTCAAGTCTTGGGACACTTCGTTACGGTCACAGGACTTTTCTGAACTCTCCTACGACCCTTTGCTCAAGTGTTGGTATATTTCGATGGGGTCTTGATACGCTTTGGTACTCTCCTAGTACACATATGTACCCTCCTAGGACCCTTCGCTCAAGTGTTGGGACACTTCGTTGCTGTCCCAGGACTTTTCCGAACTCTCTTAGGACCCTTCGCTCAAGTTTTGGTACACTTCGTTACTGTCCCAGGACTTTTCTGAACTCTTCTAGGACCCTTCGCTCAAGTGTTGGTACACTTCGTTGCAGTCCCAGGACTTTTCTGAACTCTTCTAGGACCCTTCGCTCAAGTGTTGGTACACTTCGTTGCTGTCCCAGGATTTTTCCGAACTCTCTTAGGACCCTTCGCTCAAGTTTTGGTACACTTCGTTACTGTCCCAGGACTTTTCTGAACTCTTCTAGGACCCTTCGCTCGAGTGTTGGTACACTTCGTTGCTGTCCCAGGACTTTTCTGAACGCTTCTAGGACCCTTCGCTCATGTGTTGGTACACTTCGTTACTGTCCCAGGACTTTTCTGAACTCTTCTAGGACCCTTCGCTCAAGTGTTGGTACACTTCGTTGCTGTCCCAGGACTTTTCTGAACTCTCCTAGGACCCTTCGCTCAGGTGTTGGTACACTTCGTTCCTGTCCCAGGACTTTTCTGAACTCTTCTAAGAACCTTCGCTCAAGTGTTGGTACACTTCGTTTCTGTCCCAGGACTTTTCCGAACTCTCTCAGGACCCTTCGCTCAAGTGTTGGTACATTTCGTTGTTGGGCCAGGAATTTTCTGAACTCTCCCAGGACCCTTTAATCAAGTGTTGGTACACTTCGATGGGGTCATGGTACCGTTCGTTGCTGTCCCTGGATTTTTCTGAACTCTCCTAGGACCTTTTGTTCAAGTGTTGGTACACTTCGATGGGGTCTTGATACGCTTTGGTACTCCTAGTACAGTTATGTCAACTCATAGGACCCTTCGTTCAAGTGTTGGGAACTTCTTTACAATCCCAGGACTTTTCTGAACTGTCCTACGTCCCTTTGGTCAAGTGTTGGTACATTTCGATGGGGTCTTGGTACAATTCGTTGCTGTCCCAGGACATTTCTGAACTCTCCTACGACCCTTTGTTCAAGTGTTGGTATATTTCGATGGGGTCTTGATACGCTTTGGTACTCTCCTAGTACACATATGTACCCTCCTAGGACCCTTCGCTCAAGTGTTGGGACACTTCAATGGGGTCTTGATACGCTTTGGTACTCTCCTAGTACACTAATGTACCCTCCTAGGACCCTTTTATCAAGTGTTGAGACACTTCGTTACGGTCACAGACTTTTCTGAACTCTCCTAGGACCCTTTGCTCAAGTGTTGGTACACTTCGATGGGGTCTTGATACGCTTTGGTACTCTCCTAGTACACTTATGTACGCTCCTAGGACCCTTTTATCAAGTGTTGGGACACTTCTTTACAATCCCAGGACTTTTCTGAACTGTCCTACGTCCCTTTGGTCAAGTGTTGGTACATTTCGATGGGGTCTTGGTACAATTCGTTGCTGTCCCAGGACATTTCTGAACTCTCCTACGACCCTTTGTTCAAGTGTTGGTATATTTCGATGGGGTCTTGATACGCTTTGGTACTCTCCTAGTACACATATGTACCCTCCTAGGACCCTTCGCTCAAGTGTTGGGACACTTCAATGGGGTCTTGATACGCTTTGGTACTCTCCTAGTACACTAATGTACCCTCCTAGGACCCTTTTATCAAGTGTTGAGACACTTCGTTACGGTCACAGACTTTTCTGAACTCTCCTAGGACCCTTTGCTCAAGTGTTGGTACACTTCGATGGGGTCTTGATACGCTTTGGTACTCTCCTAGTACACTTATGTACGCTCCTAGGACCCTTTTATCAAGTGTTGGGACACTTCTTTACAATCCCAGGACTTTTCTGAACTGTCCTACGTCCCTTTGGTCAAGTGTTGGTACATTTCGATGGGGTCTTGGTACAATTCGTTGCTGTCCCAGGACATTTCTGAACTCTCCTACGACCCTTTGTTCAAGTGTTGGTATATTTCGATGGGGTCTTGATACGCTTTGGTACTCTCCTAGTACACATATGTACCCTCCTAGGACCCTTCGCTCAAGTGTTGGGACACTTCAATGGGGTCTTGATACGCTTTGGTACTCTCCTAGTACACTAATGTACCCTCCTAGGACCCTTTTATCAAGTGTTGGGACACTTCGTTACGGTCACAGACTTTTCTGAACTCTCCTAGGACCCTTTGCTCAAGTGTTGGTACACTTCGATGGGGTCTTGATACGCTTTGGTACTCACCTAGTACACATATGTACCCTCCTAGGACCCTTCGCTCAAGTGTTGGGACACTTCGTTGCTGTCCCAGGACTTTTCCGAACTCTCTTAGGACCCTTCGCTCAAGTTTTGGTACACTTCGTTACTGTCCCAGGACTTTTCTGAACTCTTCTAGGACCCTTCGCTCAAGTGTTGGTACACTTCGTTGCAGTCCCAGGATTTTTCTGAACTCTTCTAGGACCCTTCGCCCAAGTGTCGGTACATTTGGTTGCTGTCCCAGGACTTTTCCGAACTCTCTTAGGACCCTTCGCTCAAATTTTGGTACACTTCGTTATTGTCCCAGGACTTTTCTGATCTCTTCTAGGACCCTTCGCTCGAGTGTTGGTACACTTCGTTGCTGTCCCAGGACTTTTCTGAACGCTTCTAGGACCCTTTGCTCATGTGTTGGTACACTTCGTTACTGTCCCAGGACTTTTCTGATTTCTTCTAGGACCCTTCGCTCAAGTGTTGGTACACTTCGTTGCTGTCCCAGGATTTTTCTGAACTCTCCTAGGGCCCTTCGCTCAGGTGTTGGTACACTTCGTTACTGTCCCAGGACTTTTCTGAACTCTTCTAAGACCTTTCGCTCAAGTGTTGGTACACTTCGTTTCTGTCCCAGGACTTTTCCGAACTCTCTCAGGACCCTTCGCTCAAGTGCTGGTACACTTCGTTGTTGACCCAGGAATTTTCTGATTTCTCCTAGGATCCTTTGCTTAAGTGTTGGTACACTTCGATGGGGTCATGGTACAGTTCGTTGCTGTCCCAGGATTTTTCTGAACTCTCCTAGGACCCTTTGTTCAAGTGTTGGTATATTTCGATGGGGTCTTGATACGCTTTGGTACTCTCCTAGTACACATATGTACCCTCCTAGGACCCTTCGCTCAAGTGTCAAGTGTTGGTACACTTCGTTGCTGTCCCAGGAATTTTCTGAACTCTTCTAGGTTCCTTCGCTCAAGTGTTGGTACACTTCGTTGCTGTCCCAGGACTTTTCCGAACTCTCCTAGGACCCTTCGACCAAGTTTTGGTACACTTCGTTACTGTCCCAGGACTTTTCTGAACTCTTCTAGAACCCTTCGCTCGAGTGTTGGTACACTTCGTTGCTGTCCCAGGACTTCTCTGAACGCTTCTAGGACCCTTCGCTCATGTGTTGGTACACTTCGTTACTGTCCCAGGACTTTTCTGAACTCTTCTAGGACCCTTCGCTCAAGTGTTGGTACACTTCGTTGCTGTCCCAGGACTTTTCTGAACTCTCCTAGGACCCTTCGCTCAGGTGTTGGTACACTTCGTTACTGTCCCAGGACTTTTCTGAACTCTTCCAAGACCTTTCGCTCAAGTGTTGGTACACTTCGTTTCTGTCCCAGGACTTTTCCGAACTCTCTCAGGACCCTTCGCTCAAGTGTTGGTACACTTCGTTGTTGACCCAGGAAATTTCTGAACTCTACTAGGACCCTTTGCTCAAGTGTTGGTACACTTCGATGGGGTCATGGTACACTTCGTTGCTGCCCCAGGATTTTTCTGAACTCTCCTAGGACCCTTCGCTCAGGTGTTGGTACACTTCGTTACTGTCCCAGGACTTTTCTGAACTCTTCCAAGACCCTTCGCTCAAGTGTTGGTACACTTCGTTTCTGTCCCAGGACTTTTCCGAACTCTCTCAGGACCCTTCGCTCAAGTGTTGGTACACTTTGTTGTTGACCCAGGAAATTTCTGAACTCTACTAGGACCCTTTGCTCAAGTGTTGGTACACTTCGATGGGGTCATGGTACACTTCGTTGCTGCCCCAGGATTCTTCTGAACTCTCCTAGGACCTTTTGCTCAAGTGTTGGTACACTTCTATGGGGTCTTGATACGCTTTGGTACTCCTAGTACTCTTATGTCAACTCTTAGGACCCTTCGCTCAAGTGTTGGGAACTTCGTTACGATCCCAGGACTTTCCTGAACTCTCCTACGTCCCTTTGGTCAAGTGTTGGTAAATTTCGATGGGGTCTTGGTACAATTCGTTGCTGTCCCAGGACTTTTCTGAACTCTCCTAGGACCCTTCGCTCAGGTGTTGGTACACTTCGTTACTTCCCAGGACTTTTCTGAACTTTTCTAGGTCCCTTCGGTCAAGTGTTGGTACACTTCGTTGCTGTCCCAAGACTTTTCCGAACTCTCTTAGGACCCTTCGCTCAAGTGTTAGTACACTTCGTTGCTGACCCAGGAATTTTCTGAACTCTCCTAGGACCCTTTGCTCAAGTGTTGGTACACTTCGATGCTGACCCAGGATTTTTCTGAACTCTCCTAGGACCCTTCGCTCAGATGTTGGTACACTTCATTGCTGACCCAGGATTTTTCTGAACTCTCCTAGGACATTTCGCTCAGTTGTTGGTACACTTCATTGCTGTCCTAGGACTTTTCTGAACTCTCCTAGGACCCTTTGCTCAAGTGGTGGTACACTTCGATGGGGTCTTGATACACTTTGGTATTCGTCTAGTACACTTATGGACCCTCCTAGGACCCTTCGCTCAAGTTTTTTGACACTTCGTTGCGGTCCCAGAATATTTCTGAGTTCTCCTACGCGCCTTTGCTCAAGTGTTGGTACACTATGATGGGGTCATGGCACACTTCGTTGCTGTCCCAGGACATTTCTGAACTCTCCTAGGACCCTTTGCTCAAGTGTTGGTACACTTCGATGCTGACCCAGGATTTTTCTGAACTATCCTAGGACCCTTCGCTCAGATGTTGGTACACTTCATTGCTGTCCTAGGACTTTTCTGAACTCTCCTAGGACCCTTTGCTGAAGTGTTGGTACACTTCGATGGGGTCTTGATACACTTTAGTATTCCTCTAGTACACTTATGGACCCTCCTAGGACCCTTCGCTCAAGTTTTGGGACACTTCGTTGCGGTCCCAGAATTTTTCTGAGTTCTCCTACGCCCCTTTGCTCAAGTGTTGGTACACTTCGATGGGTTCATTGTACACTTTGTTGCTGTCCCAGGACTTTTCTGAATTCTCCTAGGACCCTTTGCTCAAGTGTTGATACACTTCGATGGTGTCTTGATACGCTTTGGTACTCTCCTAGTACACTTATGTACCCTCCTAGGACCCTTCGCTCAAGTGTTGGGACACTTCAATACGGTTCCAGGACTTTTCTGAGCTCTCCTACGACCCTTTGCTCAAGTGTTGGTACGTTTCGATGGGGTCTTGGTACACTTCGTTGCTGTCCCAGGTCTTTTCTGGACTCTCCTGGGACCCTTCGCTCAGGTGTTTGTACACTTCATTGCTGACCCAGGATTTTTCTGAACTCTCCTAGGACTTTTAGCTCAGATGTTGGTACACTTCATTGCTGTCCTAGGACTTTTCTGAACTCTCCTAGGACACTTCGCTCAGATGTTGGTACACTTCATTGCTGTCCTAGGACTTTTCTGAACTCTCCTAGGACCCTTTGCTCAAGTGTTGGTACACTTCGATGCTGACCCAGGATTTTTCTGAACTCTCCTAGGACCCTTCGCTCAGATGTTGGTACACTTCATTGCTGTCCTAGGACTTTTCTGAACTCTCCTAGGACACTTCGCTCAGATGTTGGTACACTTCATTGCTGTCGTAGGACTTTTCTGAACTCTCCTAGGACCCTTTGCTCAAGTGTTGGTACACTTCGATGGGTTCATTGTACACTTTGTTGCTGTCCCAGGACTTTTCTGAATTCTCCTAGGACCCTTTGCTCAAGTGTTGATACACTTCGATGGTGTCTTGATACGCTTTGGTACTCTCCTAGTACACTTATGTACCCTCCTAGGACCCTTCGCTCAAGTGTTGGGACACTTCAATACGGTTCCAGGACTTTTCTGAGCTCTCCTACGACCCTTTGCTCAAGTGTTGGTACGTTTCGATGGGGTCTTGGTACACTTCGTTGCTGTCCCAGGTCTTTTCTGGACTCTCCTGGGACCCTTCGCTCAGGTGTTTGTACACTTCATTGCTGACCCAGGATTTTTCTGAACTCTCCTAGGACTTTTCGCTCAGATGTTGGTACACTTCATTGCTGTCCTAGGACTTTTCTGAACTCTCCTAGGACACTTCGCTCAGATGTTGGTACACTTCATTGCTGTCCTAGGACTTTTCTGAACTCTCCTAGGACCCTTTGCTCAAGTGTTGGTACACTTCGATGCTGACTTAGGATTTTTCTGAACTCTCCTAGGACCCTTCGCTCAGATGTTGGTACACTTCATTGCTGTCCTAGGACTTTTCTGAACTCTCCTAGGACCCTTTGCTGAAGTGTTGGTACACTTCGATGGGGTCTTGATACACTTTAGTATTCCTCTAGTACACTTATGGACCCTCCTAGGACCCTTCGCTCAAGTTTTGGGACACTTCGTTGCGGTCCCAGAATTTTTCTGAGTTCTCCTACGCCCCTTTGCTCAAGTGTTGGTACACTTCGATGGGTTCATTGTACACTTTGTTGCTGTCCCAGGACTTTTCTGAATTCTCCTAGGACCCTTTGCTCAAGTGTTGGTACACTTCGATGGTGTCTCGATACGCTTTGGAACTCTCCTAGTACACTTATGTACCCTCCTAGGACCCTTCGCTCAAGTGTTGGAACACTTCAATACGGTTCCAGGACTTTTCTGAGCTCTCCTACGACCCTTTGCTCAAGTGTTGGTACGTTTCGATGGGGTCTTGGTACACTTCGTTGCTGTCCCAGGTCTTTTCTGGACTCTCCTGGGACCCTTAGCTCAGGTGTTTGTACACTTCATTGCTGACCCAGGATTTTTCTGAACTCTCCTAGGACTTTTCGCTCAGATGTTGGTACACTTCATTGCTGTCCTAGAACTTTTCTGAACTCTCCTAGGACACTTCGCTCAGATGTTGGTACACTTCATTGCTGTCCTAGGACTTTTCTGAACTCTCCTAGGACCCTTTGCTCAAGTGTTGGTACACTTCGATGCTGACCCAGGATTTTTCTGAGCTCTCCTAGGACCCTTTGCTCAAGTGTTGGTACACTTCGATGCTGACCCAGGATTTTTCTGAACTCTCCTAGGACCCTTCGCTCAGATGTTGGTACACTTCATTGCTGTCCTAGGACTTTTCTGAACTCTCCTAGGACCCTTTGCTGAAGTGTTGGTACACTTCGATGGGGTCTTGATACACTTTAGTATTCCTCTAGTACACTTATGGACCCTCCTAGGACCCTTCGCTCAAGTTTTGGGACACTTCGTTGCGGTCCCAGAATTTTTCTGAGTTCTCCTACGCCCCTTTGCTCAAGTGTTGGTACACTTCGATGGGTTCATTGTACACTTTGTTGCTGTCCCAGGACTTTTCTGAATTCTCCTAGGACCCTTTGCTCAAGTGTTGGTACACTTCGATGGTGTCTTGATACGCTTTGGTACTCTCCTAGTACACTTATGTACCCTCCTAGGACCCTTCGCTCAAGTGTTGGAACACTTCAATACGGTTCCAGGACTTTTCTGAGCTCTCCTACGACCCTTTGCTCAAGTGTTGGTACGCTTCGATGGGGTCTTGGTACACTTCGTTGCTGTCCCAGGTCTTTTCTGGACTCTCCTGGGACCCTTCGCTCAGGTGTTTGTACACTTCATTGCTGACCCAGGGTTTTTCTGAACTCTCCTAGGACTTTTCGCTCAGATGTTGGTACACTTCATTGCTGTCCTAGAACTTTTCTGAACTCTCCTAGGACACTTCGCTCAGATGTTGGTACACTTCATTGCTGTCCTAGGACTTTTCTGAACTCTCCTAGGACCCTTTGCTCAAGTGTTGGTACACTTCGATGCTGACCCAGGATTTTTCTGAGCTCTCCTAGGACCCTTCGCTCAGATGTTGGTACACTTCATTGCTGACCCAGGATTTTTCTGAACTCTCCTAGGACACTGCGCTCATATGTTGGTACACTTCATTGCTGTCCTAGCACTTTTCTGAACTCTCCTAGGACCCTTTGCTCAAGTGTTGGTACACTTCGATGGTGTCTTGATACACTTTGGTATTCCTCTAGTACACTTATGGACCTTCCTAGGACCCTTCGCTCATGTTTTGTGACACTTCGTTGCGGTCCCAGAATTCTTCTGAGTTCTCCTACGCCCCTTTGCTCTAGTGTTGGTACACTTCGATGGGGTCATGGTACACTTCGTTGCTGTCCCGGGGCATTTTTGAGCTCTCCTAGGACCCTTTGCTCAAGTGTTGGTACACTTCGATGGGGTCTTGATACACTTTGGTATTCCTCTAGTACACTTATGGACCCTCCTAAGACCCTTCGCTCAAGTTTTGGGACACTTCCTTGCGGTCCCAGAATTTTTCTGAGTTCTCCTACGCCCCTTTGCTCAAGTGTTGGTACACTTCGATGGGTTCATGGTAAACTTCGTTGCTTCCCAGGACTTTTCTGAACTCTCCTAGGACCCTTTGCTCAAGTGTTGGTACACTTCGATGGTGTCTTGATACACTTTGGTACCCTCCTAGTATACTTATGTACCCTCCTAAGACCCTTCGCTCAAGTTTTGGGATACTTCGTTACGGTCGCAGAACTTTTCTGAACTCTCCTACGTCCCTTTGGTCAAGTGTTGGTACATTTCGATGGGGTCTTGGTACAATTCGTTGCTGTCCCAGGACTTTTCTGAACTCTCCTGGGACCCTTCGCTCAGGTGTTGGTACACTTTGTTACTGTCCCAGGACTTTTCTGAACTTTTTTAGGACCCTTCGGTCAAGTGTTGGTACACTTCGTTGCTGTCCCAAGACTTTTCCGAACTCTCGTAGGACCCTTCGCTCAAGTGTTAGTACACTTCGTTGCTGACCCAGGAATTTTCTGAACTCTCCTAGGGCCCTTTGCTCAAGTGTTGGTACACTTCGATGCTGACCCAGGATTTTTCTGAACTCTCCTAGGACCCTTCGCTCAGATATTGGTACACTTCATTGCTGACCCAGGATTTTTCTGAACTCTCCTAGGACATTTCGCTCAGATGTTGGTACACTTCATTGCTGTCCTAGGACTTTTCTGAACTCTCCTAGGACCCTTTGCTCAAGTGGTGGTACACTTCGATGGGGTCTTGATACACTTTGGTATTCCTCTAGTACACTTATGGACCCTCCTAGGACCCTTCGCTCAAGTTTTGTGACACTTCGTTGCGGTCCCAGAATTTTTCTGAGTTCTCCTACGCCCCTTTGCGCAAATGTTGGTACACTATGATGGGGTCATGGCACACTTCGTTGCTGTCCCAGGACATTTCTGAACTCTCCTAGGACCCTTTGCTCAAGTGTTGGTACACTTCGATGCTGACCCAGGATTTTTCTGAACTCTCCTAGGACCCTTCGCTCAGATGTTGGTACACTTCATTGCTGTCCTAGGACTCTTCTGAACTCTCCTAGGACCCTTTGCTGAAGTGTTGGTACACTTCGATGGGGTCTTGATACACTTTAGTATTCCTCTAGTACACTTATGGACCCTCCTAGGACCCTTCGCTCAAGTTTTGGGACACTTCGTTGCGGTCCCAGAATTTTTCTGAGTTCTCCTACGCCCCTTTGCTCAAGTGTTGGTACACTTCGATGGGTTCATTGTACACTTTGTTGCTGTCCCACGACTTTTCTGAATTCTCCTAGGACCCTTTGCTCAAGTGTTGGTACACTTCGATGGTGTCTTGATACGCTTTGGTACTCTCCTAGTACACTTATGTACCCTCCTAGGACCCTTCGCTCAAGTGTTGGGACACTTCAATACGGTTCCAGGACTTTTCTGAGCTCTCCTACGACCCTTTGCTCAAGTGTTGGTACGTTTCGATGGGGTCTTGGTACACTTCGTTGCTCTCCCAGGTCTTTTCTGGACTCTCCTGGGACCCTTCGCTCAGGTGTTTGTACACTTCATTGCTGACCCAGGACTTTTCTGAACTCTCCTAGGACACTTCGCTCAGATGTTGGTACACTTCATTGCTGTCCTAGGACTTTTCTGAACTCTCCTAGGACACTTCGCTCAGATGTTGGTACACTTCATGGCTGTCCTAGGACTTTTCTGAACTCTCCTAGGACCCTTTGCTCAAGTGTTGGTACACTTCGATGCTGACCCAAGATTTTTCTGAGCTCTCCTAGGACCCTTCGCTCAGATGTTGGTACACTTCATTGCTGACCCAAGATTTTTCTGAACTCTCCTAGGACACTTCGCTCATATGTTGGTACACTTCATTGCTGTCCTAGGACTTTTCTGACCGCTCCTAGGACCCTTTGCTCAAGTGTTGGTACACTTCGATGGGGTCTTGATACACTTTGGTATTCCTCTACTACACTTATGGACCTTCCTAGGACCCTTCGCTCAAGTTTTGTGACACTTCGTTGCGGTCCCAGAATTCTTCTGAGTTCTCCTACGCCCCTTTGCTCTAGTGTTGGTACACTTCGATGGGGTCATGGTACACTTCGTTGCTGTCCCGGGGCATTTTTGAGCTCTCCTAGGATCCTTTGCTCAA
This sequence comes from Symsagittifera roscoffensis, assembly GCF_963678635.1. NCBI lineage: Eukaryota > Metazoa > Xenacoelomorpha > Acoela > Convolutidae > Symsagittifera > Symsagittifera roscoffensis. The sequence goes on from NC_087069.1 coordinate 3,221,702, forward strand.
GTGTTGGTACACTTCGATGGTGTCTTGATACACTTTGGTACCCTCCTAGTACACTTATGGACCCTCCTAAGACCCTTCGCTCAAGTTTTGGGACACTTCCTTGCGGTCCCAGAATTTTTCTGAGTTCTCCTACGCCCCTTTGCTCAAGTGTTGGTACACTTCGATGGGTTCATGGTAAACTTCGTTGCTGTCCCAGGACTTTTCTGAACTCTCCTAGGACCCTTTGCTCAAGTGTTGGTACACTTCGATGGTGTCTTGATACACTTTGGTACCCTCCTAGTACACTTATGTACCCTCCTAAGACCCTTCGCTCAAGTTTTGGGACACTTCGTTACGGTCGCAGAACTTTTCTGAGCCCTCCTACGACCCTTTGCTCAAGTGTTGGTACGTTTCGATGGGGTCTTGGTACACTTCGTTGCTGTCCCAGGTCTTTTCTGGACTCTCCTGGGACCCTTCGCTCAGGTTTTGCAACCTTTCATTGCCGTTCCAGGACTTTTCCGAACTCTCTTAGGACCCTTCGCTCAAGTGTTGGTACACATCGTTGCTGACCCAGGAATTTTCTGAGCTCTCCTAGGACCTTCGCTCAGGTGTTGGTACATTTCATTGCTGTCCCAGGACTTTTCTGAACTCTCCTAAGACCCTTTGCTCAGATGTTGGTACACTTCGATGGGTTCTTGATACACTTTGGTACTCTCCTAGTACACTTATGGACCCTCCTATGACCCTTCGCTCAAGTGTTGGGACACTTCGTTGCGGTCCCAGGACTTTTCTAAACTCTCCTAGGACCCTTTGCTCAAGTGTTGGTACACTTCGATGGTGTCTTGATACACTTTGGTACCCTCCTAGTACACTTATGTACCCTCCTAGGACCCTTCGCTCAAGTGTTGGGACACTTCGTTACGGTCGCAGAACTTTTCTGAGCCCTCCTACGACCCTTTGCTCAAGTGATGGTACGTTTCGATGGGGTCTTGGTACACTTCGTTGCTGTCCCAGGTCTTTTCTGGACTCTCCTAGGACCCTTTGCTCAAGTGTTGGTACACTTCGATGGTGTCTTGATACACTTTGGTACCCTCCTAGTACACTTATGTACCCTCCTAGGACCCTTCGTTCAAGTGTTGGGACACTTCGTTACGGTCACAGGACTTTTCTGAACTCTCTTACGACCCTTTGCTCAAGTGTTGGTTTATTTCGATGGGGTCTTGATACGCTTTGGTACTCTCCTAGTACACATATGTACCCTCCTAGGACCCTTCGCTGAAGTGTTGGGACACTTCGTTGCTGTCCCAGGACTTTTCCGAACTCTCTTAGGACCCTTCGCTCAAGTTTTGGTACACTTCGTTACTGTCCCAGGACTTTTCTGAACTCTTCTAGGACCTTTCGCTCAAGTGTTGGTACACTTCGTTGCTGTCCCAGGACCTTTCTGAACTCTTCTAGGACCCTTCGCTCAAGTGTTGGTTCACTTCATTGCTGTCCCAGGACTTTTCCGAACTCTCGTAGGACCCTTCGCTCAAGTTTTGGTACACTTCGTTACTGTCCCAGGACTTTTCTGAACTCTTCTAGGACCCTTCGCTCAAGTGTTGGTACACTTCGTTGCTGTCCCAGGACTTTTCTGAACTCTTCTAGGACCCTTCGCTCGAGTGTTGGTACACTTAGTTACTGTCCCAGGACTTTTCTGAACTCTTCTTGGACCCTTCGCTCAAGTGTTGGTACACTTCGTTGCTGTCCCAGAACTTTTCCGAACTCTCTTAGGACCCTTCGCTCAAGTTTTGGTACACTTCGTTACTGTCTCAGGACTTTTCTGAACTCTTCTAGGACCTTTCGCTCAAGTGTTGGTACACTTCGTTGCTGTCCCAGGACCTTTCTGAACTCTTCTAGGACCCTTCGCTCAAGTGTTGGCTCACTTCGTTGCTGTCCCAGGACTTTTCCGAACTCTCGTAGGACCCTTCGCTCAAGTTTTGGTACACTTCGTTACTGTCCCAGGACTTTTCTGAACTCTTCTAGGACCCTTCGCTCAAGTGTTGGTACACTTCGTTGCTGTCCCAGGACTTTTCTGAACTCTCCTAAGACCCTTTGCTCAAATGTTGGTACACTTCGATGGGTTCTTGATACACTTTGGTACTCTTCTAGTACACTTATGGACCCTCCTAGGACCCTTCGCTCAAGTGTTGGGACACTTCGTTGCGGTCCCAGGACTTTTCTGAACTCTCCTAGGGCCCTTTGCTCAAGTGTTGGTACACTTCGATGGGGTCTTGATACGCTTTGGTACTTTCCTAGTGCACTTATGTACCCTTCTAGGACCCTTCGTTCAAGTGTTGGGTTACTTCGTTACGGTCACAGGACTTTTTTGAACTCTCCTACGACCCTTTGCTCAAGTGTTGGTACATTTCGATGGGGTCTTGATACGCTTTGGTACTCTCCTAGTACACATATGTACCCTCCTAGGACCCCTCGCACAAGTGTTGGGACACTTCGTTGCTGTCCCAGGACTTTTCCGAACTCTTCTAGGACCCTTCGCTCAAGTTTTGGTACACTTCGTTGCTGTCCCAGGACTTTTCTGAACTCTTCTAGGACCCTTCGCTCAAGTGTTGGTACACTTCGTTGCTGTCCCAGGACTTTTCGGAACTCTCTTAGGACCCTTCGCTCAAGTTTTGGTACACTTCGTTACTGTCCCAGGACTTTTCTGAACTCTTCTAGGACCCTTCGCTCAAGTGTTGGTACACTTCGTTGCTGTCCCAGGACTTTTCTGAACTCTTCTAGGACCCTTCGCTCAAGTGTTGGTACACTTCGTTGCTGTCCCAGGACTTTTTTGAACTCTCTTAGGACCCTTCGCTCAAGTTTTGGTACACTTCGTTACTGTCCCAGGACTTTTCTGAACTCTCCTAGGGCCCTTTGCTCAAGTGTTGGTACACTTCGATGGGGTCTTGATACGCTTTGGTACTTTCCTAGTGCACTTATGTACCCTTCTAGGACCCTTCGTTCAAGTGTTGGGACACTTCGTTACGGTCACAGGACTTTTTTGAACTCTCCTACGACCCTTTGCTCAAGTGTTTGTACATTTCGATGGGGTCTTGATACGCTTTGGTACTCTCCTAGTACACATATGTACCCTCCTAGGACCCCCGCTCAAGTGTTGGGACACTTCGTTACTGTCCCAGGACTTTTCTGAACTCTTCTAGGACCCTTCGCTCAAGTGTTGGTACACTTCGTTGCTGTCCCAGGACTTTTCTGAACTCTTCTAGGACCCTTCGCTCAAGTGTTGGTACACTTCGTTGCTGTCCCAGGACTTTTCCGAACTCTCTTAGGACCCTTCGCTCAAGTTTTGTTACACTTTGTTACTGTCCCAGGACTTTTCTGAACTCTTCTAGGGCCCTTCGCTCAAGTGTTGGTACACTTCGTTGCTGTCCCAGGACTTTTCTGAACTCTTCTAGGACCCTTCGCTTAAGTGTTGGTACACTTCGTTACTGTCCCAGGACTTTTCTGAACTCTTCTAGGACCCTTCGCTCAAGTTTTGTTACACTTTGTTACTGTCCCAGGACTTTTCTGAACTCTTCTAGGACCCTTCGCTCAATTGTTGGTACACTTCGTTACTGTCCCAGGACTTTTATGAACTCTTCTAGGACCCTTCGCTCAAGTGTTGGTACACTTCGTTGCTTTCCCAGGACTTTTCTGAACTCTTCTAGGACCCTTCGCTCAAGTGTTGGTACACTTCGTTACTGTCCCAGGACTTTTCTGAACTCTTCTAGGACCCTTCGCTCAAGTGTTGGTACACTTCGTTGCTTTCCCAGGACTTTTCTGAACTCTCCTAGGACCCTTCGCTCAGGTGTTGGTACACTTCGTTTCTGTCCCAGGACTTTTCCGAACTCTCTTAGGACCCTTCGCTCAAGTGTTGGTACACTTTGTTGTTGACCCAGGAATTTTCTGAACTCTCCTAGGACCCTTTGCTCAAGTGTTGGTACACTTCGATGGGGTCATGTACACTTCGTTGCTGTCCCAGGATTTTTCTGAACTCTCCTAGGACACTTTGCTCAAGTGTTGGTACACTTCGATGGGGTCTTGATACGCTTTGGTACTCCTAGTACACTTATGTACCCTCTTAGGACCCTTCGCTCAACTGTTGGGAACTTCATTACGATCCCAGGACTTTTCTGAACTCTCCTACGTCCCTTTGCTCAAGTGTTGGTACATTTCGATGGGATCTTTGTACAATTCGTTGCTGTCCCAGAACTTCTCTGAACTCTCCTAGGACCCTTCGCTCAGGTGTTGGTACACTTCGTTACTGTCCCAGAACTTTTCTGAACTCTTCTAGGACCCTTCGGTCAAGTGTTGGTACACTTCGTTGCTGTCCCAAGACTTTTCCGAACTCTCATAGGACCCTTCGCTAAGTGTTGGTACACTTCGTTGCTGACCCAGGAATTTTCTGAACTCTCCTAGGACCCTTCGCTCAGGTGTTGGTACACTTCGTTGCTGTCGCAGGACTCTTCTGAACTCACCTAGGACCCTTCGCTCAGGTGTTGGTACACTTCGTTGCTGTCCCAGGACTTTTCTGGACTCTCCTGGGACCCTTCGTTTAAGTGTTGGTGCACATCGTTGCTGTCCCAGGACTTTTCTGAACTCTCCTAGGACCCTTCGCTAAAATAATGGGACATTTAGATCACTATCCCAAGACCCAAGTATTGGGACACTTAGATCACTATCACAAGACTGCTGGCAAGAATCTTGTACTTCTTCCCATCTTCTAGCTCAAGTGTTTCTTCGCCTGATTGAAGAATTTCTCCGGAATTTATGTCAAGTATTGGGATACCTGATCCACTATCCCAGTACCACCTCTGGAGATCTAGTATAAAAAATAATCCTCAAAACCCAATTTTGTTCACAAAAATTTTCTTTACTAAGTCCCCTAAATTTACCTTCCCTGGTTCAATCCGATGTAAGTCGAAACACGACTTGTTTGTTAGTCTATATTTTTAGCCGAACCGTTAAAGTTGTCGGAAGTCTCGCCCAAAATTATAAAAAAAAGATTGCTGTCCCAGGAATTTTCTGAACTCTCCTAGGACCCTTCGCTCAGGTGTTGGTACACTTCGTTGCTGTCGCAGGACTCTTCTGAACTCACCTAGGACCCTTCGCTCAGGTGTTGGTACAGTTCGTTGCTGTCCCAGGACTTTTCTGGACTCTCCTGGGACCCTTCGTTTAAGTGTTGGTACACATCGTTGCTGTCCCAGGACTTTTCTGAACTCTCCTAGGACCCTTCGCTAAAATAATGGGACATTTAGATCACTATCCCAAGACCCAAGTATTGGGACACTTAGATCACTATCACAAGACTGCTGGCAAGAATCTTGTACTTCTTCCCATCTTCTAGCTCAAGTGTTTCTTCGCCTGATTGAAGAATTTCTCCGTACTTTATGTCAAGTATTGGGATACCTGATCCACTATCCCAGTACCACCTCTGGAGATCTAGTATAAAAAATAATCCTCAAAACCCAATTTTGTTCAAAAAAATTTTCTTTACTAAGTCCCCTAAATTTACCTTCCCTGGTTCAATCCGATGTAAGTCGAAACACGACTTGTTTGTTAGTCTATATTTTTAGCCGAACCGTTAAAGTTCTCGGAAGTCTCGCCCAAAATTATAAAAAAAGATTGTAAAAGTTCGAATAAAAATGAAAATTACAAAAACCAGAAAGGTAAGTATACCTAACATTCATGGGCGACTTATGCCGTCTTTCTTAAAAAATGCCCGGTACGTGACTGCCACGCGTTTTTCCTCCCACCCTACTAGCGGTCTTATGGTTATTCTCCTTTTGGGTTCCAAAAACTGTCTATTTCCGATACTCCCACCCGATCTGACCAGGTTACCTACCTTAGTTCGATCTTAAATTTGGATCTCCTCGCATTGCAACTCTTTTTCTAAGTCTATGGATGGATCGTTCTAGACTCATGTAACTAAATCGATGATATCGATTGTATAGTTGTTACAATGTGTCCCCCCTTTTTGCAATTTTGAACGGCCAACCTCTATCTTAACCAGTACCCTTCTAATCTCCCCCTAATCTGTCCAGCCCAACACTTAAGCAGAAAATTCCCTTAAGCGCAATGGGTGCTAAATCTCTCGAGAGAAAGTCCGTAGAACCTGTTTCGAAGCTCTGCTCAAGTTAAAACGTTTCCTCAAAACAGTGGGTATCCGCTTATCTAATTTTACAATTATTTCCTTTCATGTAAAGTGGATTTTAACGATACCCGGTTGACCAAACAGAACACCTCTGTGTACCTTCCTCCGTTTGATCTGTTCTGTTTTGGTCACACTGCTGGTTGGTCACCTGCTGATTGGTCATCTGCTGGTTGGTCACACTTTCCCCCTGGTCTGGTCACCTGTTCCAGTCAAGTCTTCCAGTGGTCCGCTGATGTCACAAGCTATCTGAAAACCTTACAACGCCCCACACTTGGAAACCTGTACAACGTTGCTGATTTGATCGAGACGACCGGTCTTATTGGAAAACAGTATGAGTATACTATTCTAGTTAATAAAAAAGTTTGATCCACCTAATCTGGAAGTCGGAGCCACTGTCTTTCTTGTATTTTGAATCGTTTTTTGTTCCTATTTCTACTCATTTTTTTTTTTCGTTTTTCTTTCACTTTTTCTCTTTCACTCGTTTTTGTCATCCTAGTGGCCCCCCTTACTCGGTTACCAAGTCCTCGTTTCGGAAAGCGCACCGGGAAATTTTCTCAACTTTTCTTAAAACGCTAACAAGGTACAACCAGAAGGTGGACACGTTCCAGTTCAACCGTACCACCAGTACTCTAGAATGGGCATCTAGCCCGAAACTGTGTCACGTGGGTTCAATCCCGTAGTCTTGATGTCGTAAAAACACCAAGGAGCGCCATAAAAACACTATGTAACAGTAAATGAGGTTAAAGAAAAATAGGCCCTATAACTATTGGCTCAAGAGTCAGGGACACTGACTCTTGTGTTTTTCTACCTCAAGCGGTCGGAGCCAATTCGGTTCACTTGTGACAAGGGACTAAAACCCGCGTTACAGCTTAAAGGCCACTACCAACCCCCCGCTCTAGAAAAAAAGAACGCCCCCATACACAGGTCTCAAAATAGTTAAAATACGCGAACCCCGTTAAAATCAGGGTCGGAACCCTATGTATATATTACTTCTTATTAGAGAGTGGACTTTTGATCATTTTTAGATGGATCAACCTAAGAACTCTCCCTAACTCAACATAACATTTTATAACACAATCAGGAAATTTAAATTGGGTACTCACATACCGACACGACCTTAAGAATTGAGTTAAGAAATCATAAAGCAACTCTAGAATTGATTGGGTAATTAAATTTAACTTGAGAAGTTTGAAATAAGTAAGTTTTAACTCAAGAAACAAGTTTTTTGTCTGGACCATTGGGCAGCGTCAGCTGTCCACCTTTCCACCGAAGGTTCACTCTGGTCCACTCTAATTTATTTCTTCTCCACTCGCGATCACTCTCCGTCTTCGGCCAAGAACAAGACAGCTCTACTGTAGTTCGAATTATGTTTTGGAAATTGCGAACAGCAATTTCCCGCTGCTATTTTGACAACTTTCCCGCGATTGTAGTTAGATTCGGCCGAGTACCGGCCGAATACCGAACCTAGATCCAGTAAAAATAGCTCCACTCTAAAAAAGAAAAAATAGAAGTAAAAAAGTTAGACTTAAAAGTGATGACAAGGATTATAGACAAAAATTTTATGATACCTAAGACAAGAGAAGGTTGAAGGCAAGAATTGGATGAAAAGGGGAGGCAAGATTCGGGAGAATGAGGCAGTTTCGATTGTGATCGAAACACATCAAGGGATGGAAAGTCGGCTTGGAAGCAGAAATGGGATTCCCAGTGAGTGAGGTCTACGGTCTGCCAATGGATGCGATGTCTTTGGTGGGATCGGTCATGGCGAACTCGAGCGGGAGCCATTACCCATTGCGCATGTCGACAGTGGAACTGTCTAGTCGGAGAATAATGATTGACATGGCTTTCTCGGTGCCCAAGCGCGTGCGACTACCCGGGCTGAGGTGCTCGACTCATGATTCGACCGAAATGGTCGAACGATGTCCGTTTTTGACTTTTTGAGTCGAACGATGTCCGTTTTCGACTTTGTTCAACTTTACCAGACATTGTTCGACTTTGTTAGATTTTGCCCGAAATTGTTCGACTATACTGGATTTGTTCGATTTTGTTCGACTTTGTTCAACTTTGTTCGACTTTATCAGGAATTAGCAGAAGAGTCCTGAACTACAACGACACTCGGACATCATTGGACTGTTTCTGTCATATCACCTTTCAAAAACTTCAACCTGGGCAGCCACAAAATATAATCAGAAAAACCACAAAATTGAGCATCCTAGATTCGTGTAGCCCTTTTTAACTCATGATTCGACCCTCTTCGTTTCTATCGACCCTGTTCGACTCATGATTCGACCCTGTTTGACCCATGATTTGTCTTTGTTCGACTATAGTGTTCGTTTGACCGTCTTAATTTGCGACGAAAATTGGACTCCGTTTGACCGTGTCGGTCGAATCATGAGTCGAACACCTCAACCCGTGTAGCAAGAATGTCGTATCAATCACACCAGCTGCTTCGGAGAATGTTGGGAGCGGTGCCAAGACCCAGAGTAGAAGGCTTGAGCGATACCTGGGGAGAGGAACTCTTGAGTTTGGCGAAGGAACAATCTAGTGACTTCGAAAAACAGAGAGCGAGCGGCAAAACACTCAATAATGCCCAAGCTGTGGATGAGAATGATTTGACACTCGCGAAAATGAATGAATTCTAACCTCTGCTCGAGGCTTCTGGAGAACGCAGTCTCTGGAGCATTAATGTAACACATGGAGACTATCCATGCTACTGTCTAGCACAGACTGTGTGGTATCCGGAGAAGTCAAACCTCTACTTGAGATGGGATGTTGAGGAGATTCGGACGATAGGATTGCCAGATCAGCAACAAAAAGTCACTTTCTTTGTAGTGAGATCGATGCTGGCATTGCGATGGATTGAAGAGAACATAACAAAGTATCGGGAGTCGAAATAAGCAACAGTGGAATCGATACACGCTATTGATTATAGCCGGAGAGTTGAGTTGTTTGAGACTGCCTGCGAAATTTTTGCTGTACCTATGGAAGTGAAACGCATATGGAGTCGCATACGGTTTTTTATTGGTTCAGAGCGACGTCAATCTCATGGCTCTATGTCTTGACGAAAAGCCACATGAGGAAGCCTCAGAATGAGTATCATCAGTTCCTGGCCAAAATGGGGCCAGAAGTTTTCAAGAGACCACTGCTCACCCATCGCAACGGAATAGCTACGGGATGGAAAGGGGTTGGTGAGGTGTCTAGAGATAATGCTAAAGCGTTGGAGTCGATACTGGAGAAAGAACTAGCGAAAAATGTGTATTTGAACTTACATCACTCCTTTCGCCTGAACAGGGAGCCCAAGTTGAAGAATCTACCAAACCATCCAAGAAGTTTAGAATAGCAGAAGGAATGGATGCGGGCCTATGAACAACTGAAGTATGGGAGGAAATCTGGATGTGTTCCGATGATGAACAAGAATTGACAAGGCAGATCAGGGTCAGGGTGTCGAGCGCGTCTGGACCCAGTACTTCAAAGACAGAGGGGCGAATTAAGCCGGATATTTTTGATTGATCCTTGTGTCTTTATCGCGGAAGTTGGGACTTGAGTGTTAAATCAGATGAAATCTGAGGGCACGGAAAAAAATTTACACTATATCTTGTTATAAATCGAAATTTTGCATGGTAATTTTCTGACTGGGTGGAACAAATTTTTTAGAGAAAAATAACGTATAAAGTTGAAATTCAGGGTGCAGTTGATTGATGTTTTGATTGCTGTCTAGCTGTACTGTGACAATTTTACATAACTGCGAAATTTAGTTTTGTAGATAAAATTGAATATGCTGCAAACATCTGTAAATGACCACTGGCACTGTATCTTGAGACACACTCGATATTCTGGAGGCTCATTGACATAACGATCACGCGCGATGAGAATATCGATCTTAAGTCCCGGGTGTATATGGCAGTCGGTCTTTTCACCTTTTTGACCTTAATTTGGAAGATTGACCTTGATTTCGGGGAGAAAAGCATTAAAAACATACGCTAGAGTGAAACTGCTATTCGTCACTTCACAGAAAACCATCAATTCGACTAGTAGAGCTGTCTTGTTCCCGACAAAAACATCGAGAATTCAGATGGGAGTGCAATCGCTGGGCGAGAGAAAATCGTGTGTAGGAAGGCAGACAAGTGAAGCTGCCCAAGAGTTGAAAAGACTAAATTACTTGAGTTAGAACTTATAATTACGAAGAACTTCTAGAGTTGCTTTACTTATCTTTACTTATATTGCTTACCTAATTTTAATGTCTCGTCTCTATGTGAGTACTTAATTTAATTTTTTGAGTGTAATTTATGTGATTCTGTTGAGATATGGCAAGTTTTACCTTGATCCATCCGAAATGGATCAAAGATCCACTGTCTAATAAAAACCAATGGTATACTAGAGCTTCCAAACCTGTTTTTAATGGCGTTTGCGCGTTTTTATATTTAGAGTTCTATCCATGGGGACTTTCTTATATTTAGATTGGGGGTATTTGGGCAGTGGCCTTTAAGCAGTGACACGATTTTGTGGTCTCGTGTCTTACGCGAACCGAATGGGCTCCGACCTAATGAGGTATAAAAGCGCAAGAGATAGTGTCCCTGAACGTTGAGCCAATGGTTATAGCGCATATTTTATTTACTCTCATATGTGAAATAAGTAGACGACTGTTACAGATTAACACGCGGGATGAGTTCAGGAGTAGGGAGCTCACACTTAGATCTTAGTCCAAAAATATTGAAAAAATCAGTCGAAAAAATTGTAAAATCAAAACGTTAGCATAGGAAAACGCTAAGTAAGATTAAACGCAGGGAAAAGTAACGATTGCAAAAATTATACGTAACAATGCTTAAACTTGATTGGTGGAAAGTTTTTTTTTAGAACCACTCAAGGGTCTTTTGTGATGTTTTAACGTCTGAAAATCATTTCATATGATTTTTATTAACCTGACAATGGACATAAATCCAAACAAGCTCAAAATTTTTCTTTCCATGGCAGAAAAGGGTAAAAGATGTAAGGCTCTATTTTGACGGTAGCCACTGGTTTTAGGATCTAGCTTTACTTTCCGTCGTTAATTATTACCGGGCTTTTGATACAAAAAACTCTTCCATTGTCTGTAGTATTTTGTTCTTTAGGGTATATTAACTATGAATTCCACTATGGTATTTATTGTACTTCCTAAAATGAGAACAAAAATCTTTCACTACTACCGTTTCTCACACTCGATGTTTACTTTTATCAGCAACATATTACTGAATTTTTTTGCAAAACCATTTTTCGGAGCTCCAATTATGGGGAGCAATTAACAAGAATATAATATTCTCGCAAACACTCTAGCATATGAAACAAATAAACTCAGACATAAGATGTTTTATTTGCTTCACCTTGAAGCTAAAACAGTTTCGAGCAAGAGAAAAATCGTGCAGAAATAATTCTATTTCAATTAGTTTTACTAGGGCTTGAGCTTGAACACTGAGAAGTGCGAACTATTTTTTCGGGACCGACTACGAGTACACAGTATAATTCAATCTGAACAAAATATCAAAAAATATGCCCCAACTTTAAAACAAAAACAAAAGAAGAACTCCTCATTTTAGGATCTCAATCGGCGAACTTTGCCGAGAAGAATTGCTCGACAAAAAAAATCAAGAGCTTGAAAAAATCTCGAACGTCATTGACAAACTGGACGCCCATTGTGGTTTTTGCTTCCTGAAAAACTGCTTTAGCATGCCAAATTTCCGATATTTTTGCGTGCGAGCCCTTGTTTTTTTGCAAAGTGATTTTTTGGAACGCTACGACAAATTACTGAGAATTTCATTATGCAAGATCACTAACGGGAAAATGGATGATAACAAGTATTTACAAGCAGTTCTCCCTGCAGCCAAAGGTGGCTTGAGCGTTTTTTTTTACCGCTCGTCCACTGGCTTTAACAACTTTCTTAGAATCAGCAGTAGGAGCGGAAAATGCCTCTAGTAAAATTTTTGATTTTTTCATTTGGAGCATGTGGATGGAACCTATGTTGATGCGCTTAAACGGTGGTTTGAACTTGGAAAAATTGAATTAACTCCGGAAAACGAAATCCAAAAAAAAACAGACAGAGCCAAAATTTAACAGCGAAAAGGCAGACTTGATTTTACGACTCAAATCAACGGACATAAAAAGATCCAACCCGTTCCAAGATAGATTTGACATCAATTGTTGAACGTCATCCCTTGCAAAAAATTAAGGTTGAAAGTTGCAAACCAAAATCACAGAATGGCGATAGGACTTCGCTTAGGCTCAAAAGTATGCGAACGACATAAATGCGAGTGCGGAAAAGACGCGCGGAAGATGCTTGTTATGGTCTTTCTTGTCTGAACAGTGCACGGAGATTATCCAGGCTTTCAAACCTGAATGCCCCTATTAAGCAGAGTTTATCTTCATCTCACCTTCCGTCTGTTCTAGAACCACGACTTCTCTACAGGACCGATCAGAGGCATCCAAACGTTGGTTTGACGCTCATCCCATAGGCAGCTCTTGTGGGATGTAACAGTTGTAGACACCTTAGCTTCTAGTGGGATATTTGCCGATTCGGTTTGTAACCCGGTTACGGCTGCAGCTGAAGCCGAAGAGCAAATAATGACAATTACAAAGACTTAGTAGATGATGGGTACCTTTTTCAACCGCTAGCTTATGAGTTGCATGGCGCGGCCGGCCCCAGCACAGAATTTTCGAGCAATCTTTGTAAGAACCTAAGCATGTGCACTGAAGAACTCAGAGCAGGCAGCTTTTTAAAACCGAGAACATCCCTGGCAATACAGATTGCGAACGCCGCTTGCGTACGCGGAACATTAAATGACAAAATAACTTCGACAAAATTTTTTATTTGTAACCATAATTGAAGAAGTTTTTGCAAAAATTAAATTTCAAACGTTTTCGCAACTATGTGCATCGTCAGGATTTTTACAATTAACTAATCTAAATGACAACAAAACATCAATTTACAAATGTTATTTACAATAAATCACATATAATTTGGTTCTAAACCATCATGATAAAAAAATAGCCAATCACAATTGACCTCTAAAGTTCTATTAAGATTAAAAAATTTTCAACATGTAAAATTAATTAAACAATTTAAAATTAATTTGTCTGGTAGTTTCTGAGTCATAGTTCAAGCCCGGTTTCTGTTTCCTGATATGTATTGCCTCTAGTGTTAGCAATTTTGTTTGGTTGTTTGAGCTATCTAAAATATTCCATGTATGATCTGCGCTATTTCCCTCAAGGTTGCATTGCTGAAGATGGAGACCTACCGGTGAGTCTGCTTTCTTATCTTCCTCAATTCTAGTGGTCAAATGACGAACAATTTGTCCGACAAAGGTGGAAGTGCATCCACTACATGACAGTTTATAAACCACTTTTGACTTGAGGTCATTAGAAAATGCTGACTTCAGTGATGGTAAACATGATTCTAGTTTTCTTGTGGTGAAAACCACTTGAACGTTAGTTATTTTTCGTAAACTGTTAGCAAAATATGGCTCTGGTTACCTCTATATTGCACCATCAGCATTGGGGGCTTCACATCCTTTGGTGATTGAACTGACAAACACCTCTCACTATCCAGGGGCTTGCCCTTACCCTCGATGATCTTGCACAAGGCGTCTGAAGCCACCTTTGCGGACCAATTTTCAGGGCACTGATTTGTCAGCCATTGCGCCCTATTAGTTTCCATAGCCTTATCAAACTGCTCCCAGCTAGATGTACTCCTAAAAACCTTGTGTACAGTGCCTTGGATAACACTACGCTTATACTGAGTTGGGGCGCAGGGACTATTCTATAGTTCAGTATAGTCCCTGTATCTGTCGGCTTTGTCTCTTGGGGTTTGCCTTACGTTTTTTGCATATGCCTGTACCGCGGCTTCTATTTCACATAACATTTCACCGGATGTTTTTTGACTTTTCAATTGTGAGAGGAAATATCCGCCAAAAAATGTGTTTCATTAAATTTGTCTCCAATGGGATGCTTCGGGCCCATTGATAGCACTTCAAATACCCATTCAGGCAGTTCAATGTTATCAAGTACCCTAACTGATCGCTCATTTCTCCCCCCAAGAGGTTTATCTTGTCTCTCGGACAGTTTTTTTCAACTTTTTTCTATGGTTTTCTTATGTTGTCTTTAAGCTTGCCTCAACTTGACGCCTCACGTAGCGGAAAATGGATACCAACCATTGTTCGTCAATTTCTTTTTGCACCAGTGATCTTACTTTCATTAGCATCTCTCGTACCTTTTCCTATCCTCATTTGCCCTAGAAGTTTCAATCCTTAGTAGTTTCAATTGAAAATTATGCACAGCTTGGTCCGAAAAATCCGTTTTCGGTGACCCTAAAATTCAAAAAGTCCGTTATTAGATCGTTTTTCAGACAATTTCTCAGAAACTTCAGTCTATGTACAGATACTTGAACTTTTTTAAAGAGTTTTAATTAGCCTAACTCAATTTTCCAAGTTAGTTTTTCTAAAAATTTGCCTGAGCCAAACAGCAGGCAAAAATATTGTAGTCATTGTTTTGCAGTACACGAGTAATGAAACTCACAAGGCACAAAGCAAAACAAATCACACTCTTTTCACCCCTGTCTTTGAGACGCAGACACTTCCTCTGCCTTCAGCTTCTGCTCACGTTTTGCTTTCGCCTTCCTCCTTGTCTGTGATGGTCTCTGTTGTTCGCCCCTGATATTGCCAATCAGCTCTGAAAGCCTTTCTTTGTGTGCCACTACCAATCGCAGTGATTTCAGCTCCAATTCAGCACTGTGGTGCAGTTTCAAACATTCCTTGAGCTGCTCCGAGTCGTTTTGCTTGCTCTTGGAGGGTAGCCGTTTTGTAGCTACTGTGCCGAAAAGATGACTACACAAGTCGGGCGTTCCTTCCCTTCTGCAATAAATGATCGCCAAAATCTGCTGCTTCTGCGACTTCAAACAGTTTGTCAGCTCCTCGACACCGTCTGGGCGATAGTTGTTTGTTCTGTGGCTGCTAATGGTGTTGTTCGCCACGTCGTGCCACACAACCACTTTTTTCTCCTTCAGTGGACTGTCTTCCAGTAATCGTAGGAGGTTCTTTCCTTAGTTTAGCAAGTTGTTATTAAGTGATAGGCCAGGAATTGCTGTAAGAAGGCTCTCGTATTGCTTTTTCTCACAGGACAGGTGTTAAGGGTGTTGATGCTGTGGAACAGTGAGCTAGCTACTACAATATGAAACATTTAGGTAACTCAAATAAAAATTGGCCATATTTTACGTATCGATGAAAAAAAAAACGCCAACAAAATTTCCAAAAACATTGATGAAAATCATTAAAAATTTTATACTGGCCCTTTACTTGGAAAACAATTGGAATTTTCAGCTCTTCGCTGTTTAGTTTATCACAAATTTACAAGTAAAATTGAAGAAGTTTTTGCTAAAAATTAAATTTCAAACGTTTTCGCAACTATATATCAGGTTGTATATCATCGTCAGGATTTTTAGAATAAACTAATCTTTTTTTTCCAAACTGTAAATTAAATTTTTTTAGTTGAGAGTTTCATAATCAATATGTGCTTCAAATAACATAATATTTGTCGAAAACAATTCATCGATTTAGTAACCTAATTGCAAACACAAGAAACACCTTCTAAATTGTTGAGAGCTCGTCTAGTAGTTTCTGAACATTTTTTGTTCAAAGGGATACTGGGTGTCCTGATTGGCAAACTGTTTTTATTCTTTTTGTGACTTGGGCTTAAAATACATTTTTTTGGACCGGATACAGAGTATCCTGGTACGCTTGATATATCTACCTTCTACTTCTTAGCAGTTTTTGTTCAATTGACATTACTTTTACCGGATACCGGGTATCCTGGTTTGTTGCTGAAGTCTAACATATCCTTGTAGTTTTATCAGAAGGAGCAATTTGTGTTTGTTATCCTCCATACTTCCCATGACACAAATGTTTGCAAGTTGATTTTCCATGGCGTCGATGATTTTGAATATGCATAACGAATAACCGAAATAACATACTTAATCCTTGCAATGTTGGTTGATACAAAAACTTCACGCCAATTGTTAATCTGTAATATGTTTCTTGAAGGTTGTAGCAAGGGACAACTGAAAAATAGGTGCTCGAATGTTTCGCATTCTGAATTACAATAGAAACATTCGGGGGCATTCTCAAGAAATAAAAACCAGCGCTTTTCTCGATCTTTAAAAACAACGTACGCAAATTTATAAAGAAAATTTTTTTCCAATACATCAAGCATTGAACTTTTCCAAACTTTGCCTGTAAATTTAATCAATTCTTCTTCTGAACAGAGGTAACGGTTTGCAGCAAAACACAAGCGGGAAACTGCAGCTCGATGAAAACTACAGTTTTGTAAGCAGAAATAATAAACATCTCGCGAATTTGTCTGTAATGTTATAATTCAACGGCTATTGGTAATGTTTGAAATTATTGCAAAATCACTCGAACTTATTTCAATAGAGATGTTCGTATTCCTCAACAAGTTTTTGAATTCTTTTGGTAAAATAAAATCTGTTGGTAACAAACTATTTTGATTTGACAAATCAGACGCGAAGAAATCGATTTTTTTCAGACTAAAAAGCTTAAGTTGTAGGCATGGTAAGCCTACCCCACCATCTAAGATGGGATGATATAAAACTTCTTTCCTTATGTCGAGTCTGCTTGATTTTTTTCAATTCTGTATTCAGTAGTTCTTGGCATTTACTAACAGTATCCAAGTTAACTGTAGTATGACGAGCCGAATGAAAAAATTTAGGGAGAACTTGAACCGACAGTGTTAATGACTTGGCTCTCAAAGATTTTCTTAGTGAAATTAACCCGCGATGTTTTTGAATTTGAGAACTCAACAATAGTTCAATATTTTCAACTTTTTGGGAAGTGTAAAACAAAACACCAAGTAATTTTGTTTCTTTGACTGTTTTATAGGGTGATAAATCAGGTATGGAAAGAACTTCACTTTTACTTATATTAATCATCATTTAAGTTTGTTTACAAAATATTTCGATTAAGCGAAACAACCTGTCAATACATCGGATTTTGATAAGGCGAGTTATGTCGTCTGCATAAGAAACTAGTTTGGGGCACATTAACCCGAAACCTTCCATTGCTTCTGTAGATTCAATAAATCAGGTATGGAAAGAACTTCACTTTTACTCATAATAATCATCATTTGAGTTTGTTTACAAAATGTTTCGATTAAGCGAAACAACCTGTCAATACATCGGATTTTGATAAGGCAAGTTATGTCGTCTGCATAAGAAACTAGTTTGGGGCACATTAACCCGAAACCTTCCATTGCTTCTGTAGATTCAATTGCTTGAAGAAGGGGTTCGATAAAAACTATGAATAAAAAGCAGAAAGAGGGCAACCTTGTCTCACATCGCGATGAATTTTGAAGCTGGCTGATAAAAAAACCATTTATCTCAATTACTGCTTTTGAGTCTAAATACATCTAATTGACGATAAAACATCAATCTACAAATGTTATTTACAATAAATGTGACATTCAACCAGTATGGCCAAAACGCAATCTCTGCGGAATTCGAATTTTTAGCAGCAAGCCCTCCGGATTGGTGGTTATTGAGAATTAAGAACGTTATAACAAGACACAGAGACTGAAAGTGCGGAGTCAGTATCACAGGAGGAGGAAATGGAACATTGATGAATGGCCGAAAGAGCAAGAAGCGAAAAGAAAGAAAGAAAATTAGAAGAAGTTTAAAGTTTTAGAACTTCTAAACGACAAAGAAAAGGAAAAACAAAGAAGTGATGGAAAGAAGAAATTAAAACTCAAAATTGTTTTGTGTGTGTGAAAAACTCAAGTGAGAAACCAAGCAACCAAGTTGTAATTGAAAACTGAAACATTTAGTTGAGATTTGAGCATTGGAGAATTTGTTGCATTTATAAATTTGCATTTTGATTTTTAGCAAAGTGGCTTTAGAGACACTTATTATTTATTTAGAAAGGCTTAAGAGGAAAGTATATTTAAATATTCCAGCCTGCATGATTGTTTTTAATCACTTAGGACGACTGATCACTTTGTGGTGACATGAAAGACCTGAGTAATCTCTTGAAGAGGGAGATTGTTACATTGTTCTTTCTAACCACAGAGTTTCTTAGTTTTAATATTCAGGACAATAAACAAGCAAGATTTCCGAAGGGAAGGAGCATAGTAGGCTAATTTTAGCTTGTTGGTTGGCAGGACTGTCCTGCAAACCAGCACCTTTTTAAATCTAAGAGAAAAGTTTTTAGTCAGGCCATTGACATTGGAGGTCAGAAAAGACGTTTTTATCTTAAGTTAAATCCTCAAGTGTGCAGATTAATGAAGGAATTTGAAAGCTATAGTGATGTAGTATGATGCCATATGTATTCTGCAGTGAGTCGATGTGACGTGGATAAAACTGATTACGTGCATTTTGTAAATTCTGTTCGATGACACTGTGCCGATTACACGAACATTGCGCGATTCAATGAGGACATTGACCGGACTGTCCGGGGAGTATGTGACATTCGACCAGAATGGCCAAAATGCAATCTCTGCGGAATTCGAATTTTTAGCAGCAAGCCCTCCGGATTGGTGGTTATTGAGAATTAAGAACGTTATTGGAACGATTGGCCAAACGGTGAGGGCTGGAATATTCTGGTATTTTAAAATTTCAAAAATTCGAATGATGACGTCATATTTCTGAGAAACGTCAGAAACGGCCATTTTGGCAAAAACGAGAAAGAAAAACACAACAACAAACATTAGTTGCGCTGACGACAACAACGATAATCGTGATTGAAAAACAGCAGCAGATTGCAGGAATAGCAGAGAGCGTTCCGGGTTGCAACTATTGTGCCGCTACAATAGTTGCAAGGCCGTTGCGAACAACGGTGAAGAGTGAAAGACAGCCTTCCGGAATAGGAGGAAATCAAGATTAACGAGCTTGATTCAGCGGATTCGTCAACCCGGAAGGGTAAAGGAACTGAATCTTTTATCCTGTTACGTAGACTTTTAGCATCCTGTCATGTCTTAACCTGAATTTAATTGATAATCAGATTAGTTTTGATAAGGATGAGGAGCTAGGAGTTGGGGGGAAAGGGTTGATCCATCTTCGATAGAGATGATGATTTTTATCTACTGAACAAAAACAATAATTCAATAAATAGTAATAGCCCTGTTTTTAGGAGTGACCTCGTGGTCTGGGGATACTGAGACCCAGCCATGAGCTCATTATTTGCATGTAATTAAGTTAATTTGAGCGTTCTGGTCGAAGCCGGAGAACAGTAACGTTTTTGTCGACCCGATATTAGAAAGACCACCGAAAGTACTGGCTTGGTAGAGACGGTGAAAAGCATGCAAAGCTCTGTTTAGACGTTAGCCAGTCGTCTTAAGACTTAGTTTTGTTTTCCGTCGATATGTATCTTCCGGGCGAATGTTACAGATATGTTTTTATGGCGCTACTGGGTGTTATTCTTTTATAAGATCATGACCGGCGGAACCGTTAACGAGCACTCCGCGCCGAGCGGATGCTCACATTAACGCCCTTAATAGGCCTAAACCGCCGGGGCGGAAGGGTAGTTCGGAACGCGGAAGCCTTCCGGATTGCCGTGAATAGCTTTTTAAACTAGTTAAGACCGAAAACTCACGAACCAGGAAGGGTGGGGGGATCGGCCGTCCCCTCATCCCCTGAGTGGTTTGTGACCAAAAACACTTAAAGATATATATAAAACCATACAAAAAGTAGTATAGTATCCAAGAAAAACAAAAAACATAAAAAATAACAGAAAAAACCAAAAACAGTAAAAAAAAAAAGTAAAAAATCAGTAGAAATCATCCCCCCAGACAGGATGTGATACAACCCCCCCGTTTGTTGTTGATAGATATATTGTTGTTACAGGCATTTATATCAGTCAGGATCGTTACGATCAATTTTGTGGCCCGTTTGTGAGGCTTGTACTGTAGAGTTATTTGAGAATTTAAGCACGTTAATGATAAATTGCGCTCAATCCGGAAGGGTCAGCTGATTTGCGCTCAATTCGGAAGGGTCTTGGGAGAAGAGTGATCCGGCAAGCAGTACAAGGGGCTCAACGACAACAACAATAGACTGTTGGGTATCGTTAACAAGTTTTGTATCCCTTTTGGTACAAAAAGTAAGATAGTAATCTGTGGGGGGCTCGACAGTGCTGCACTGTAGTGACCCTTCACCGAACTGCGAATATCCGAGTTAAGCACCTTATTTCGGATATTGAACAAACCCGGAGGGGTATGTATTACTACTATTATTACTTGTATAGCTTATATTACGAACCTATATCGTTTTTCAGTGAGAAACAGAGAAAACAATCCGGTTTTTAGGGTCAAAATAGCGATATTTTGATCCCCCCACAAATCGCGATTTTTGAAA
Organism: Symsagittifera roscoffensis; assembly: GCF_963678635.1. Lineage (NCBI taxonomy): Eukaryota > Metazoa > Xenacoelomorpha > Acoela > Convolutidae > Symsagittifera > Symsagittifera roscoffensis. The sequence goes on from NC_087069.1 coordinate 3,242,242, forward strand.
TATTAATATTTTTTGGAAACGAAAAAAAGCACTAAATTAGTGTGTTATATCGTAATTGCACTACTATAATAAGTACAACCAGTTAACTTTAGTTCGGAAGTGGTTAGAACTAGTTTGGTACCAAAAACCAAATTTTCCCATTTTTGATAGTAAGAAACACTATAAAATCAGAAAATTTTTTGAAATTTTTGAGTTAGGACAGTAAAAATAGTTGTTTGGACAACGTCCACTAGTGAATCTACGAGTTTTAAAATCCGCTACCCGAAAGCCTTCCGCGTTCCAGAGAAATCGAACTTAACGAGTTTGATTTGGTGGATTCATCAATCCGGAGGGGTAGAGGTAGCATAGTTTCTCGCAAATTTTTTCTGCTAAAGCGTTTTAGATCGGGTCTTTTGCATTGAACTAGAAGAGTATAGGCCTTCTGAGCTCGGATCAATAATTTTTAGGTCGAAAGGAACAGAATAGCGGAAAAAGTTAGGTGGAACCTATAAGTGAGAATTTTTTTGAGTTTGCAAGAAAGACGTTTTGGCTAATAACTTTTCGACAACTGGACAGATCCGGTTGATCTTGGTACCATTAGATCATAAATTAGCTGAACTTACTAGTAAAAAAAAGAATTACTCGAAAAAGCGAGCGAGAAAATTTTTCGAGATTGTTTTTAGCAAACTACACAAATCCGGAGGGGTACACCCTTCACGTTTTATAAATTTTTCTGAAAAACCCTTAGACCCCTACCAAAAGTTGATAGCGATTGAACTAAGTAACTTAGGACAGTTCTAGACAAAAAGGGAGGGCTGGAGGCACCAGAAAACCTTAATAGAGTCGAAATTAGGCAAGTGATAAGACCCTTCACCGTTAGTGTGAATTGTCAAATAAGTGGCTTAACTTCAATCCGGAGGGGTCTAGGAAAGGATCCTATACCCTTCCCAGTTAATTCAAACAGCATAATAGCATCTTAGAACATATCCGGAGGGGCATAAGCTGAAATTAAGAAAACTCCGAAAAGCTACTTTGACAGAACCAAAGGGCTCCCAATCCGGAGGGGTCAAAATTTTTTCAAAGTCAGAGGGGTCCGAATCCGGAGGGGTCTACGTTCCACAAAACCGGAGGGGTTCCAATCCGGAGGGGTCTACTATTTACTAACTCAGAGGGATCCTAATTCGGAGGGGTCTTAATTTTACCAATCCGGAAGGGTCCTAATTTTGCCAATCCGGAGGGGTACTGTTTTTGTCAACTCGGCGAGATAAAATTTTATTTTAAGGACTTAGGTAAAACAAAAGAAAGACACTAGTGAGAGGCCTTAGGTTATTAAGACCCAGGCTAGGAACCAGTGACTGCACTGGTAACTTGCCTTTCAAATAAGACCAGACCAAAACAACTGGTCCGATCTCGGATATTCGCAACACTAGGTCTAAATTGAAGAATAGTATAACTCATTGGTGTAAATTGAAAACCAATACGTTTCTACGAGAAGTGACTGCCCTGAGGATTGTAGTAGGTCTAGCTCGGGCAGTCCGAATGCAGATAGGTAACACAGTACTCGGTGGGTGCAATAGACGCCCACTTGAGAAAATTACTGCCTTTAGAGTTTTGTCTGTTTGGTGCCGCACCAAGCGGGGAAAGCTTTTTCTTTAAAAAAACTTCTATTCGACTAAAGTACTACAACCGACTAAAGTACAATACACATACGTTTTTCATAGAAATATTCTTAGTCTCTTATTTTGATTTTAAATCAACATAAACTGTGCTTGATTGGGTAGTGAGTACACTATCTTTTAAATAGACTGATAACATTACATTTGCTAGTATTCATATCTTACGACCAATAATTGATTAGTGTGAATAAAATTGTATACGAGGAGTATTTTGATAACATACAGGGGTTCGTGGTCACTATCTAATAGAAACTTGTGAAACTTATTGTGTTGTGTTATTTTTATTAATAGTCAGGACTTGGAAGTCACCATAAATTGAATTGAGTGTATAGGCTTGAGAAGGTACAAATAGGAGATGAGTCTAGACAAATCAAGAATACCTAAAAGAGGTAATAGTTCTAGGAAATTCATACCTGAGGAGCAAAGAAAATCGATGACCAATCCTTTTGTGGAACGGATCAAACGAACAAGGAAAGGCCAAAGGAAGATGGTTTCAGGCAGAATGGTTGAAACGAGAAGTCAAAAGACCTCAGAAGAGAGAAAAGGAATGTTGGAAGTGGAGGTCCACCCGGACCAGGCGATGCAAGACAACGAAGAAATGCATGGTTTGGAGGGGAGAGGCAGAAGGCTAGCGAGCGAATCTACTCCGGTAGAACAAGGTCAGGATTTGGCCACTTCCACCGGAACATTGGATCGAGCGGAGATGTCGGAACTGTCCGACATCTCTACTGAAGTAGTGGCGACTAGGAGATCTCCAACAGACAATACCATGATGGCAGACGCACCAGAGAAACAAACCACGTCTTCGTCGTTCACAGAAAGAATGAAAAATACCTTTGGGAACATCTTTCCATTTACGATGGGAACGGGCACAGGAAACGAAGGTGAATCCCAAGAGGAAGAAGAGGGCGATGATGAGCAGGTGGACTCTGGATCTCAACTAAGCCTCAATAGTTCGACCCAGGAGAATGATCCATACCTCGGGGAAGAGACTGGGAACAAGGACAAATTTGGTGTGGTAAGAACGATAAGCAAAGAAGTAAGCACACCAGGCCAGTCGAGAGGCTTTGCGATCATGACAAACCCAGAGCAACGAGATATGGAGAATAGAAACACAGGGCTAGGCTACGCTTTAGCGGATCCTGAGGTGGATAGTGAAAAGACGTCGAGACAGAGAATAAAAGCCCGGATCTCGACCAGCACGAAGCTACCTGGGACCGACAGGGTGACACCGCCACTAGTGACGCCACTCGTGGATAACGGGGTAGCATTAGAAGAAGCCTTGAACAGCATCGTGGGCACTATAGGAGAGCAAATTGAACAGATGTCCATAAGGTGAGTGAGTTAGAAAGAGCAGTCCACGTTGAAAGAGAAAGCCTGCGGGAAGAAATGAACCGAAATAGACAAGAAGTTGATAGGAGCGAGAAACGCTTGAAAGAAAGAACGGACGAGCATATAGCAAAGAACCTGTCGCGAATGACAAGAGAAGCGGAACAAAGAGAGTCACGCTTAAGAGATGATATGGAGAAGTTAAGAACACAACAAGAGCAGACTCTTGGGACTCTTGACACAAAGTTGGAAGCGATGATGGAGAGGCGAACTCAGGCCATCATGGACAGATTGGATGGGCTACTAGGAAGCAGGAGTGGAACTAGAGAAGGAGAACCGAACTCGGGAGGTCCCAGCAGGGAACCGAAGGTGAACTTCAATGACCATCAAAGGAGACGGGCAGATGGATCCACTCGAGGAAGGGGCAGCTCATCAGGCTATACCACAAGGCATCATAGAACATGGGGCCCCAACAGCAGGGCAAGTTCAACAGGGAACAGGCAGACCTCGAATGAAAGACCGACAAGGGGCACACATGCAACTGGGAGTGGTGACTCCAGAAACAGGAAGAATGCCAGTCCAGGGAGAAGTCATGTGGGACAAGGGGGAAACACTTACGGCGATACGAATAGCAGGGACGTACCGTATTCAGCGCCTTCGACAAGGTGTGAGAACACTAAGGCTGGGCATTCAAGGGATGCTACGACAATGGCCACGGCCTTCGAACCCCTAAACAGGTCACTGGAGACATTCCTTACAAGGCTATCCAAGACCAACGAACGCAGTGAGAAGTCCAGAAGGGTCTTTAAGAAACCAAGGTGCTATAAAGACGAATCTGATGGCTGTATTGATACCTGGATAGAGGTGATGAAACTGCATTTCGAGGAGGAAGACTTGTCGGAAAGACAAGAGTGCAGTGCACTTACCAGTAACTTGGAAGGGACAGCCCTGAACTGTGTCATGGCCAAGAAGCAATATCAGCGTGACACAGCCGAGAAGATCTTCGAGATCTTGCTAAATCGTTTTGGATCAGGGGTGCAGGGACACCAAGCAATGATGCGCTTCGAGAAGCGGAGGCAACGAGAAGATGAAACGATAGACAAGTTTCTTGATGACTTGGAAATGCTGAGACGACGCAGCCAACCGGATGAGTCGAACCGAAGGATGAACCTGGCGGTAGCCTCAAAATTCATCGATGGTGTGAAAAATGATGAGCTTCGAACAATGCTGGCAACGCATTACACACCACTATCAACGAATGCGCCAAGACCAGAGGAGCTGAGGCTCAAGTCAAAGGAGTATCTTTTATTGAAACCTCCTTCGAGATCTGGTTATTATAAGAACAATTATGGCAATTTTAGCAATGGGCCGGCAAACCAAGGGAACAACTGGTACAAACCCAGGGACGATATGGACAAGAGACGCTCTTGTGCCAATTGCAGCTCAACAGACCATCATGTGTCAGCATGCCCATCTTACAAACAAGGCATGAAAGCAATAGGCTTTAGCCTCGAGGTTGAAGATGCGTCAGAAGTTGATCATGAGGAGTTCATGAGGGGAGTTATAGCAAAATTCGGCCCGAGGTGTTTCTTTTGCAACTTGGAAGGTCATTTTAAATCAGATTGTCCGCAATTCTGGGATGCAGTGGCAGACATCAAGCATCCAAGACATGAGGAAGCACTGTCAGGAGTGAAAGCCAGCAAGGCTCGCCTGTTGAGTGAAGCAGAGGCACGCAGAAAGGATAAACCTCAAGAGCTGGTGGCAAAGAAAATGCAGGCGGTAACAGAAGAAGCACGTGAACCGGAACCAGCAACTGCGGCTGATGACTTCAAAATCGATTATAGGGCAGCCGCGAGGGATGCTATAAATAGAGTACAGCAGGAACTAGTGACGAAAGAGATCGAACAAAAGGTGAAACTCGAGCTGGAGAATGAGAAATTACAGGAGCAACTGAATGCCTTCGAAGCAACGGAGGTTGAAGAGGCAAAAGCACCAAGCAGCTTGAGCATGAAACTTAATGTTATCTCTGGTCAGAGGTTCGGTATGGTACCGCAAGGAAGTAAAATACAGTCGATAATCTCGGTGGCAGGGCATCAGGTAATCAGGAATCTGAGTGAACCGTCTGAGTTCACTTTGATGCATTTGGACACATATGCAGACTATCTGAGACAGATGGAGCCACGCACCGAGTCGAGGGCTGTGAGGGCACTACTAACAACGGGTGGCCCTCGCATGAAGAAACTTCATGGACGCTACCTAGAGGTCTATGGGCCGTATCAGGTGATGCTGAACGTGGATGGAATCAGTATCTACACCAGGACTTATGTGACAACAGATGATGACCAAATGGGGCAAATCTATTTGGGTGAGGAGGAACTCAAAGTCCGTAGGATAGGCCATGACGCAATGATGGAACAAGATGCTGTACATATTGGGTATGAAGCAGATGTGACTGCACATCTGCTCGACACCAATGGAACGAAAATCGGAGTCACAGGGCTTCTGGACACAGGAGCGGTAGTGAGTGTGATGCCGATAAAAACTTGGGAACGAATGGGTTTCACGAGAGAAGATCGAATTCCGACGAATCTCCGACTGGCCGCCGCCAATCGAGGAGCAATCTATGTAGCCGGAAGAACACCGATAACGGTCCTCCACATGGGAGGACGGGACCTTTGGATGAGCTTCCTGGTGGTAGAGAATTTGGACGATGCCGACCAATTCATCTTGGGCAGAGATTTTGTCAGGAATTTTGACGTGATGATTGACTTGAACAACGGTCTGATACGGATTAGAAACCCGGACCGGAAGTATGTTAAGAAACCAATTAATAGGATAATAATAGACGAAAACAAGGTACCAATTTTTTAAGACAGAAAAGTAAAACTACGGCCAGGACAAGCTGTGGTGGCAATTTTTAGAATGAAAAATTTAAATTTATTAAGCGATAGTAAACAGGTTTGTTTGGTACCGAATCCAAATAGTCAGAGTTCGGTTATTTTAGGCCGGAGCTTCTCGGTAACGCGAAACGGACTGTGTGTCAGGGTGTTTTTGAACACACTGGACACCACGGTTTCAATCCAGCGTGGAAAGAAGCTTGGTTACGCATTGCCGATGAGGACCGACTATGAAGAGACACAAAACTTGAAGAAACATAATGTGAAAGACTGTCCTTGTCATGCAAATAAAGATAAAATTTTAAAGAAAATTAATGTATTAAAATCTATTCATAAATTGTTTTCAATGAAATCCGAAACGAACGACGGCTTATCAAGCTGCTCGAATTTTCCGGAACGCCCCTCGTCATATGAACTAGATTCTGACAAACCGGTTTTACCAGAAATAGAACATTTAAAAGGGAAAATAGGCGAGGGAGATTTCGAAAAACTACGGGACGTTTTATATCGGAACGCAGATGTATTTTCGAAACATAAAGCGGATATAGGTTGCTGTAACTTCGTAGAACATGATATTGAGCTAGAAGAAGGTGCCGTTCCGCACAGAGAGGGCGCGAGACGAATGACGCCACACAAATCGGAAGCGTGCCGAGCGGAAATAGAAATGTTGCTTGAATACGACATGATAGAACCCTCAAAATCGCCGTGGGCTTGCGGGGTAGTAATGGCGAAAAAGAAAGGGGGGCAGCTTAAGATGGGTAACAATAAAAGATGCGTACCCGATACCGCGAATAGATGAGAGCTTCTCTAAGCTTGGTGATGCCAAGTTCTTCACCACATTGGACTTGGGTTCTGCCTTCTGGCAGATTCCTTTGCGGAAGAAGGATAGGGAAAAAACCGGATTCGCGTGCGAGTTGGGGCTGTACCAGTGGAAGAGGATGCCCTTCGGCTTGTGCAACGCAACAGCAACTTTTCAAAGGCTGATGGCTCAGGCTTTGACAGGAGTGACCAAAAAGTACGGGAATCTCTTGATGTGCTACGTGGATGACGTAGTCATAGCGACACCGACCCTGGAGGATCACATTGATCGGCTCGATGAGGTCTTTGGATGTATGAAAAGAGCAGGCTTGAAATGCATACCATCAAAATGTGAGATCCTTAGGGATTAGATTAAGTACCTGGGAAGAATGGTGGACAGACATGGTGTGAGGCCAGATCCGGACGCAGTAGAAGCTGTGCTGACATGGAAGGCTCCGAGGACGGACACACAGCTAATGAGCTTCCTGGGGTTTGCCAATTATTACCGTGAATTTGTCAAAGGATATGCAGACAAGGTGTATCCGATGCAAAAACTGATGCGCAACAAAGGAAAAAAGTTTGAGTGGAACGATGAAGCACAGGTTGCCTTCGAGAACATAAAGCGGGAACTGTGCGAAGCGCCAGTACTAGGCATGCCTACAGAAGATGGCATGTATGTTCTTGACACAGACGCGTCGGTAGTAGCCATCTCAGGAATATTGCACCAGGAACAAGAATGGAATGGAAGAACGTCCTTCGTCCCATTGCATATGGCAGCAAAGTCTTGAGTGACACTGAGATGAAATATGGTGCACCAAAAGCAGAAATGTTTGCAGTAGTCACGTTTGTGGAAAAGTACCGTGCATACTTGGGGAGCGCTCCTTTCAAGTTACGTGTGGACAACAGAGCGTTATCCTGGTTGAAGACATACTCGATGGATCAGAGTTATATTGGTAGATGGATAGTAAGATTGGATGGCTACCACATGATAATCGAGCCCAGGATGCGTGACAAACACCAGAATGCTGACAGCCTCAGTAAGAAAACTGAATTCTATGAAAGATTGGAGCAGAAGCAAGCCAGCCAGGCAGAGATAAAGGAGGGATTCTCGTTTCTGGACAAGGAAACCTATGAGGCGCTTCCTCTAACGAGATGGTTAGATAAGTCTGGATATCCGATACCAGGGCATCCTGAGTTACCAGTGGAAGAAGCAGCCGAGATAAAAATCCTATCAAAAAGGGACCCGGTGCCCTTAGATCTGTTACTGAGCTCGAACCTGGTCCAGCAGGAACTCTCTCGCATGAACATAAACAGCCTCTCATTACTGGATAAAACGGTGCAAGTCACACCGCAAGTGATGCGGATGCTGAGTGGATTGTTAGAAAGAGAAGTGACCAGGGATGACCCCGAGTGGGCAGCAGCCATGGCATCACTGACAGTCAGGGAGAAGGTGAAAATCAAGCCATCAATACGACAACATAAAGACAATGAGAGGGATTGTAGGTCAATAGTTCAGCAGCTGGTGTCCTCAATACCCCAAGAGGTCTTGGTGAATACTTCATACGGTCGGAAAGAGCAGGTTAACGATGCGCGAGAGAAGACCGTTACCTTTAAGGACCAAGATGGAGAAGGAGAGAAGGTTTTACGAGAACTGGAGCAAGATTATTTGTCCGGGGAGACAAACGGTAAGATGAGCCGGCGAGTTCGAGATCAAAATCCGGGACAAGGAAGTATGTCCGGGGAGTCTGAGATGAAGGAAGAAGTCCATGACAAGAAACAAGACCTAGGGAGCAGAGTTTTGTCCGGGGAGTTTAGATGGATGCGGAGAAGGTACGGACTTGATCTGAAGGAGGGTGCAGACTCCATCACAGACGCTTCAGTGGAGGACAGCTCCAGGAATTCAAGTATGGACACATACTCAGACAGGAACTCGAGCTCGGGATCAGAACTGTCAGAACTTGCGATCCACACACTGCTAGTGGAAACCCACGCAAGGGATTTGGATAGAGAACTGTACCAAGACCCTGACAGCGATCGCTATCTCATACCAGATGAAAGGATCTTCGACAACGCAGCAGATGACTTGGAAACAATAGCAGTACCAAAGCGGTCGATGAGCTTATTGCCACAGAAAGAGGCAGTCAGGACTGATCTTCAACCGTTTCAGCAAGAAACACAACCGTTGGCGAAGATTTGGTGCGTGAAGATGGAGGAGGACCCGCACCAGCCCAATGAGATGAATTGTCAAATGAGGGTCATGAAGACATATTTGAAGGCGAGATACAGACTCTCGGCCCTACTAAGGGCGCAAAGAAATGACCGCATGACAAGTAACCTAAAAAGGTGGATAGAAAATGGTGCACCAGACAAAGGGGACCTCGAGGAAGATAGTTATCGCATCCTGACACAATACTTCATGCAGAAGGAGGGGAGATTATATCTGAACAAGGATGGGATCGTGGCTTGCAAGAGAAGAGAAGAAGACAAGGTCTTATACAAGTATAACGCGATAGTGTTGCCGCAACTCTATCAGACAGAACTATTATTCAGGTCGCATGATCAGATGGGCCATCAAGGGATCGACAAAGTGTATCAGAGGATCCTGAAGCGCTTTGAGTGGCCTGGAATGAAAAAAGCATGTGAGAAATGGGTAACAGCGTGCCTGTCATGCCAACAGGTCAAGGATCCAAGGAAATTACGAGTTCCTTTACAATCGATTGAGTCGTCTGAATTCAACGAGGTGGTGCAGATAGATAACCAGAAGATATGCATGACAAACAGCGGTTATAACCAAGTCTTGGTCATGATAGATCACTTCACGAAGTATGCAGAGGCCGTGCCCTGCATAACTGCCTCGGCGGAAGAGACATGCGACCATCTGATCAATACGTGGATAGCAAGACATGGTAGTCCAATGACATTTCAATCGGACAACGGAACAGCTTTCGTAGGCGAGCTTACGAAAGAGCTTATGAGACGGTCACAGGTCGCTCAGGCTCACTCCACGACATACCACCCTCAGACGAATGGCTTAGTGGAAAGACAGAATAGGACGTTAGTGTCGATGCTGAGGGTATATTGTTCCAGGTACATGACCGATTGGGACTGATACCTTCCACAGGTGATGGGAGCTTATAATAGCACGCAACACTCCACCACTGGAGTCAGTCCACACATGATGCTGACGGGACACGAGAAGTCTTTACCCTTGACATTCTTCTACCCAGAGTATGAGGGAAAGAAAACATCTCCGCAAGTTTACGTAAGGGATGTGATCAGACGTCAACAGGAGTTGAACGATCTTTACAGACGAAATACTCAGCAAGCACAGGCAAGGCAAAGGAAAAGATTCGACAAGAAAGCAGCTGGTGCAAAAGCTTACTCGGTGGGAGACTACGTATGGGTATTTCAGAACGTTATCCCACCGAAAGGGACCAAGAAGCTCCTAAAGAAATGGAGGGGACCCTTCATGGTCACAGAGGTGCACCAGGAGGGACGCTTTTACAGACTGAGTACAGGCCGAGCCGCCCACTACGAGAACATCAAGCGACACAATCCATCGACAGAGGACTGGTGTATACCTGCAGACATGGAAAAAGGGGATTATCTGATGATGGATCCTGCTTGTGAAGTTAACGAGAAAGGCACCAGGGAGAAGAATGATGGAAATTAGGTCATAGAGGAGGGAACAAATACACCACTGGACCTGGATCCAAATGAGGTGATAGAAGCGGATGATGAAACCTTACCTTATGCAGAGGAAGATTGGCAGGATCCCGAGCAAACTGAGGTTCCCAAAAATTTGGAACCAGATCTCCCGTTCACGCTGCACACTCGACAAGGCGACGGGAAAAGACCTAAAAAAAGAAATACAACCGTTACGGTGACGACTTTGTAGTAGACAAGATAGATCTGAAAAAGATAGTGGAAGAAGTGATAGGTCTAGTAAGCATAACAGTCTCACAAGACATTGACATAGTAGATGATCACGACCAGGAATGGATCGAGGACAGATCGAAAACCGAAATAGATTTCGATGAAGAGCAATCGGAGTCCTACAGAGATGATCTAACAAACTTGCGAGTCTTGGAGTGGCTGAACGAAATGACATCAGACCCTAAAGAGACCAGCGTCACGATTCAAGACGTAGAACGTGAAAGCGCGAAATACATAAAGACCGAACGAGATGATCCTTCCTGGGCTGCCTAGGAAGGAAAGCTACTCATTCCAGCTTCTAATCTCGACTTGATATCCGGTATGCGATCGACGGGGACGTCGAAGGATATTTTTGTCCGGGGAGTGGGGGTAGGACTTACCCACACTGAAAACCTGATAATAAAAAAAATTGAGAATAGCAAGAGAAACAGGAGATTTAGAAGCTGAAACAGGCAAAGAACCTAAGAAACCCGACATAGGAAGGGTAGTTGAGTCATATTTTAACCTACCAAATGAATATTCAAGTAACATAATACTAACAGACAAGGATTTCATACTCACAAACAGAACATGTGCGATAGCAATCACCGCAGACATGAGTTTTAGGACAGCCTTAGCGGCAGATTTTAAGAGAGAATACAAAAACGTGGAATTCCTTTGGAAGCAACGACCAGGAGTAGGGGGCGTAGCAGCCTTACCTCCGGCGGCATCACAAATACCGGGAAAATACCTATGCTTCTTGGTGACGAGGGCGACAGAGAAGCAGCACGTGGATCCAGAGAACCTAGTCTTGTCTTTGACGAGGTTGAGAGATTTCCTCTTGGAGATGGATGTGAAGGAGCTCTCGCTTCCGGTGTATGATCCGAACAGAGGACGACTGCATCCTAGGGAACTGTATGCGCTTGTACACGTGATATTCTCAGATACTAATATACAAGTATATCTGCATAAGAAATATTATTTAAGTATAGGCTGAGTGACGTGTAGGGAGGTGATAGTATAAAGACTGAGTTATGTGTTATATTATTTTTATGTGTTATGTTATTAAGATCTTGGGTAGGTAGGGGTTAGTGACCATGAACAGCTGAATGACGATCTTAGGAATAGATCCAAAGTTTGGACTGTCCAATCTTAGGTCGAATTCCAAAATTTTAGAGATCGACTGATTTTAATAAATTTTAGGATAAACATCTTTTTATCTGAACTGTTTTTAAACAAATTTTAGCATTTTTAGCGATATATGTTAGTATGAAACTGACAAGTGTGATATTCGTGATTTCTTTTCTAGATCCTGATTGATCATTTAAATTACTCACTTGAGTCAAATCATCAAATCGAATCAAATCAAACTTGAAGAGAATAGTATGGACAATTTCAACCTGGATGAATTGATGGACCTGGCAGAGGCATATGTAGGACCGATGGTAGATGCGATCTATCGTCGGCTAATGGAACGAGACTTCGCTCTGGAGGACCCAGAGGTAGTCATGTTGCTGACCGCCCTGATCAACATCTTGGGGCATGACAACCGTGGGGACCGCCCCACGGAAGTCCTGTTGATGGCAGCATATGGAGAGAGGGTAGTACTAGACCGCCCGAATATGAGAGTGATGAGGTGGAGAAACGGGGCTCTCTCAGGGAGTGACTTGGCGAACGAGCCTGGATTGGGAAGTTCTAGGACTTACCAACCAGGGGAGATGCCTATGCCCTCCAAGCCGGGAGATGAACAGCGAGGCTGCCTCGTCTGGTTCACCACTGAGAGCAGCTGTGCCACCAAAGAGGGCGAGAGTAGAACAGAAGCTTCAGACGGACCAAACCATGCGAGATCTGGATGGGATGAAGCATGAACTGGAAAGGACGAGAAAGGAGTTAGACGAGACGACGAAGATTATGCTTGCCACGGAGGAAGACCGTGACATGTGGAAAAGGTTGTTCGAGGACTGCAACAAGAAGCAGGGTCAAGAGCTGGAGCGCTTGAGGCAAAATTACAAACAACGAGCGGGACAGACGGCATTGGAAGCCGCAATGGAGAAGGCGATACCTGCAAATAATCCTCGTGGGCGATCCCCGATGGAGCTCTTGACGCCTCGGGAAATGAGCCAAACGACGGAAACGCGACTCCCACTAGGCTCAGGTCGAGTGACAATTCCGGACCCTTGTGACACCTTGGGTGATCCAGTCGTGGAGCAAACGATGCAGAGGCTGATAGAAACAGCTGGACGACTAGTCGCCAGTAAGAGTACACGAGGTTCCGGGGTGACTGCACCCTATGGAACGATCGACGACGCGGGCAGAGTACCACTCTCCCAAACAGTGGTTAGACCGGGGATGAATGACGTGACACCACTCATGGGAAGCTCGAAAACCCCAGAAAGAAGAGTACAGAAGATGCCAGCGAAGAAAGTGTCTCGCGTTATGGACGTACAGGAAAACAGTCAGTTGAGATACAATTTCACGAGAGTTCCGGAGACGGATCCGAGAGCTTGCTGCAACCGAGCAACTTGGAGCCCGGCAGTGAACCTGCAGCAACCACCGCTGGGGACATCACATCTAATACTGGGAGACAGCTTGGTCAGAGTTTTGTCGAACTTGAGGACCTCGTGGGTAACCACGGTGATGGCCTTTGGAGGCGCGACCATAGCCCAGTTATACCGAATGGTGGAACTGATGAATCCAGAGAGGATTCCCAATGTGATGATCCTGGTTGGGACAAATGATATCTCCAAGGCTTCGGATGAGCAGGAAGCGCTGTGGGAATCAATGATGGTGTGTTTATTTACAAGGAGGAAGAATGATCCTCATGGACATCGAACATGAGTTGAGAGCCATGGATCAGGCTAGACTGACCACGGACGGCATCCACTTCGATAGCATCGAAGGGCAGGCTTTGTTGAATCGAGTCTTCAAAGAGCGCTTGGACAAACTAGAAGCGGAACTCTTCGCTACTGGAGTACTGAAGGAAGAAGGAACGACGAATGAGGCGGTAATCACGACCTTTGTGCCTCCTAGCCTGGAAACGCGCTTGGGGACGGTACCGGCCGCCACGACTTATAGACAACAGAGTTCCAGCGAACCGGGTCAAAGGACAGAAGTGCAAGACCGATTGGGAGAAGCACCGTTGAGGAGGACCATTCATCCTCGAAGAAGATTAGGAACCGTTAACCCGATCGAGGAGACGGCCAGCACGTCTAGATCTGATACAAGATCAGAGACGACACTTCGGAGAGATCAGAGTAACAGTAGAGAGGAGAGACGCCCGGGCAGAAGCTCCTTAATGTGGTCAAGACCCATACCCTCTCCCTGGCATGTGTACAAGGAAGAGTTGATGAAACTGGATCTCCAGAGGGTGAGCTTCATTGAAGACGCAAGGAGGATGCTGAATGGAGCGAGACTGTCCGTCAGCAGGCTGTACTCGATAGGCGGTGTAGACTGGCTAATAGCCGCCAGTATAAACTTCAGTTCCACAACGGCCTTAAGATTTGCTGATTTAGAGGGACTGCCCCCTAATAACACAATGGGACCGGTGAACGCGAGACCATTGCAAGACGTGAGATTGAACCATGATGAGGGGAATTGAGAGGAAAGACCAGGAAGATTTCTGACAGCGAGAGCGCCGATTGGACAACATGTGAAGATGTTCAGGCAAGTGACGGCACCTCCTGGTCATGCGAAAGAAAGAGTTTACCCAAAACTCGTGAACCAGGATGGTGATGTTCAAAAGTATGGCGGACTGAAAGCGATAAAGAAAGACGAAACCATCTTCGCCGCCTATGACAAGGCAGAAATAAGGAAGGCGAAGATAATGATTGTGGCGAATTCAGAGTTCGTGCACACTTCCAAATCTCTGTTCTGGCCAGACGTCATAATGTTGGCAGCGGTCGACTTGGATCTACTGCAGGCGGTTATCATGGCAATAGGGGTACAAAGGCAGGCGGAGATGAACCCAATCACGATCGTGTTTGCTGGCATCAATGACCACCTACACAGCAGAGGTTTTCTGAGCAGACTCAGAGATCCTACAACGGCGGAGAATGCGGTATGGCCGGCAATAAAGGATATCCTCGAGTCGATGGGCGAAGTGGTGGATGCAACGAAAGAAGGGGCGTTCAACAAGATAACACCGAAGATAGTGTTTGCGTTGTCTCCGGGGTACGCACACCTCCCAGACGGACTGAAGTTCGTGTATGCGATTGTGACCTTGCTGTCAGAAAGAAGATATGATGTAATCATATCTGCCCCAAATCGCATGATAGAGATGGAGAACCTGAGGCCACTCAGGGCGGAACTACCTGCAGTGTGGTCAGATATCTCAAACGCGATGAGAGGATTCAAGGACCATGCGCTGCACATGTTGGTAGTGGATGAAGTGCTGGGATTGGAACTGTCCAATTTCAGCAGACAGCTCAAATTGAAGCCGGGGATAGACGATGACCATCGAGTAGTCGTATCGATGTCGAACGACTTGTGGTTCCGAGCAATGGAGAGAACAGGGGAGAGTGCGAAAAGAAAGAATTCGTTGGAAACGAGAGCTCAGCTGGAAGCGATGGTTTTGAGGACCAAGCCGGAAGCCAACCAGTGGCTACACCTGAATCCTCGAGTAGCGGCATTGGGTGCAGATGCTTTTGAGCAAGGCCCTGTGATGATCAGGAAGATCTATACCTACTTGTTGAAGGAGGTGAATCTGGCGGAAAATGTTGAGGAGAAGACTGCTGAATTCACATATAGAATGTGTCAAATTACCCTGGAAACCTTCTGGACACAGGAACTGAAAGGACAGGAAGGCTTTGAGAGAACAGACAGCATGTTGGAAGGGTTGGGAGCCGGTTGGACCGCGTCCTTCATGGCAAAAGTCTACCCGAAAGTATCTCATTACCTGATCAAGGAATTCCTCCAAGCAGTAGTGGAAGTGTCAATAGTGGAACTGATAGCCTTGTTTGTGACGTTTGGAGCACAGAGTTTCGTGAAGGGACCGGTGCTGCTGCTCACCGAAGGGATCCAGAACCTGCGGTTGGATGGACTTCTGACGTTGATTGCGATCACCCACGGAAATCTAGGAGGATTAATGAGATTAACGCGTTGCCCGGAGTAGATGAAAGAGAGAGTGAGGAACTTGGATATGAAGAAATCCACGGACTCGTGGAATAAGATAAGAGATTTGAGACACACTCTTATCCAATACCACTAGCAACAAAATCGCTTCGGAACGGGGGAAGATGAGACGATTGAGAAAGAGGAGGATGTCAGACGATGCGTTGGAGGCATGCCTCTGCTAACCGATCTGAGCTTAGCCATGAGAACCGATCCCTTGGCGCTGATCAGAGGAGTCACGGAGTTCGTGACAGTGATCTATGCACCAGCGGTCACGTTTGCGTTCCCAGACGTCAAAGTGGAAGCATATAGGAGGTCGGTGCTGCACCTGAACCTCATATCAGCGGTGGACGGTAGTGCACTGAACTGGTGTGAGCAGCGCACGTTGCGGGAACTCATGAGCGAAGATCTGTTATTTGCGAAAATATCAGAACCAGAGATGACAGTCATCAATTTCGACGATCACTTCCGTGATCGCATGGGAGAAGTAGAGAGAGGACACGTCGAAGTGTTTCCAAAGCTGTGGAATCTAAGGCCCTATGACAAGACGAATGTGAATTAACCAGGGTGCCTCGTCTCACTGCAGCGTATCACAAAGTGAGAGAAGGAACGAAAGACTGGGGCGATTACGAGAGGCTACCGGAAACAATCCCGGAATTCCCTCGGATAAGAAGGATGTTGCTCGGAGCAGTCTCCGTGGTACAAGCTCCTAGATTGAGAGCGTTTGAGACCAATGAAAGGAGGGTAGGGAATTTCGAGGCGACGATGGACACATATTTTGTGGGAAGAAATGCCGCTGTGTTACAGTACACACGATTTGCCTACACGGATCAAGCGACGAGAAGGCGAATAAGCAATGCCGCGACTCCCAAGCCTGGAAGGTTTGATGAAGAATGGGCGGGACTAGGCTTGGCGCCTATGAGAATGAGAGGCAGGACCCAGCTGCCTGAGGCCTCTTTGATCCTGACGAGTGTAAAATCGGAGATGAAGGCAATAGGAACGGTGCAAACGAGAACCTTCTTGGCACCCTTCGGCTGCGAGGAAGTCAAAGTGGTTCATGGAGAAGAGGAAGATGGATCGGCCGGTACGTTGCTCATACCTCAATTCCCAGAGGAAGCCGACAATGATGAAAAAGGACAATCGAGCTCGAAGAAAGATAAATCAGAAGGAGAAGACGGACAGGGAGGAAGCCGTCAAACGGAAGAACCCATGCAACAGGATCAAGCTGGTGGGGAAGACGATAGGGCATCGACAGGAGGAACATCCAGCCTGGATTTCAATATCTTCAGTGATCTTGAGATCAATGCGGATACGTTGGAAACAACTGAGCCAGCGGATGAAGGCATCTCGACATTGGAGCCTCCGTCAGCCTTCACGGAAATGAAACGGAATTTGCCGGAGAGCAGCTCTCCTGGCAATTCAAGAAATAACGAACAAAGAATCCTCATGGAGTCACCTAGGAGGAGAAGAATAGAGGGCTCAGCTAGAGTACCTTTCTTGGGAACGTTACCCGAAGAGGAGTGGTAAGTACATCACCGAGACCACGAGAGTAGGACGGGATGCAAATTGAACAGAGTGGCGTTCATGGAAGAAGTCTGGTCAGTAGTTTAGAGCTATGGGACCCAGTCCATCCTCAAAACAGGTCTCAACCGACCGTTAATGCGGGAAGTCCTTGACAAACTGGATGAATGTGAAGGGAGATTAAGTGAGTTGTTGATTGACTCAGCCACTGACGAAAGTGAGGCGAACTCTCCCATCAAGATGACGCCGCAGGACGACAAAGGAGAAGTGGTGTATCTGTCAAGAACCAGAAAAGGGACGATGCGATCAAAGTTGGTGATTGACAAGATTAACGAGATGAAAATGAAATTAGGCAGCAGAGTGATGCCGAGAAGAGTAGGAAAAACGAAGGTGGATTCAGAGATATCAGTGAAAGTTGCGAATTCAGCAAAGAGAAAGCGAGTCAAAGAGATCATGGATTTGGGACAAGGCGACTATCAATCGACCGGCACGGACAAGATGCTGACTGATGTAACGATGGTGCCACCCATTCTCATGGCGGGGATGAAGTCAACAGGCTATAAATCCAGAAGGAGTGACCGCACTCTGACTGGAGCAACTTTAGAAATGGAGATACTCAGCCAATGTGGAGAGAGTACGATGAGGGACTTTAAGCCATCTCCCATGAATCACGGAAAGGGAAGTGTCGCAGGACAACTAGTACCAGTAGAATACAACCGACTGACAGTGTCGGAGACTGTGTCAATAGATGAACCCGCCGGTGGGTACATGGAGATGCTAGAATACCGAAACTCGGCTAGAGGGTATTTGATGGCTTTAGAAGACAAGGGTGCCATGGAGGGTTATCTAGAAACGATGTTGCAAGGCACCACCCTCAAACAAAAGGCGTACGGGATCTTAGCGTCGTCTGAGATACAGGCAGAGACGATAGAGCAGTTGGTGAGCCTTCCATGGAAAGCGGTAGTATCGAGATACTTTGAGGAAGAGATGAGGACTGCGCCAAAAATACATGCTCTCATGGCAGTGCCTTATGTGAGGACAGAGTTGCAATTGAGATTTGCATGGTGCCTGATGGGACTGACTCGTGAAGAGTACGATTCGGAAGAAAGGAAGAGATCAAAGGAAGAGAAAGTTTTCCTTATGACAAATCTGAGGGATCTGATGACCCAAGAGGGAGCAGCAATAGCGTTTGCAAAACGGAGAGACGCTCTCTGTTTCATTCGATTCATGGTAGAACAGATCTCGGTACCAGCATTGAATACCTGTGTTAAGATGCTGAGGGAGGGCGACGCACGAGCGAAAGCCTTACTCCTATTAGCACTGCTGGATATGCATCAAAGCAAACCGACGAGGCTAAACATGAAAGAACCCGAAGAGTTAGAGCCCATGAGAAAGATAGACGAAATAAGAAGATTCTCGAACAAGGAGCTGAGACTCACTAAAGAATCTATGGGAGCATTGCCGAAGTCCAGTGAATACTGTGGACCAATTAAGAAGAAGTTGTACAGCTACGTGTCCGGAGTAATAGGGATGGCGTATAATCCGTTCCTGAGTGAAGACATACGCGATTGCTTCTTCGATTACGAGCAAGCAGTGTTGCTAAGATCTAGATGTCGAGAATCGCGACGATTAAAAGCGCTACCAATCCTCAGAATAAATTGGGATTGATCTTGGAGGAAGAGGTGACTGCACCTTCCGTACCAAAATCCGACAAGAGAGTGGAGTTCGGATTGGGATTCTCGGATGAACTGCTGAGGACGAGCTTAATGGTGGTGTGGGAATTGATGAGGCCATCATGGTGTCCTAGTCCCAACGCTGATTCGACACTGAGAGCGACACAGGACGTGCAGAGGGAATTGAATGCAGACTGTAACCTGCGTGACCTTAACATCATATACAATGTGATGACAACGGCCTCTAGGAGCAACGGGGAAGATAAAGTGGAGTTGCCTGGCTGGGGACCAGAAGACTGGGTTAAACCTGGTAGCTGTCTGGCGGAAGTCTGTGGACTGGAGGGTCACGTTTGTGGAGGTCTGGACTGTGTGAAGACCCTGGAGAAGCAACACAAGCAATTGACGGTATTGTTTGGAAACGTAGTGATGAAAACAAGGACGGAAACGGAACTGATAGCAGATTGTCATGGAGGAACTGATGTGAATTTAGTGACTGCACTAGGATTCTACAGCATGTTTGGTTCTTTAGAGTCACTGTTGAATCTAGAACAGAAACATGAGATGGTCACAGTCATCAGCGTAGAAGTGTTCCCAGGAGTTCTGCAGACTGAGCAGAAATACATAGGAAAATGGAGGGAAGCGATCGAGACGGAAATGAATATCAGACACAGTGAGACTTATTGTAGACCATCAGGAGCCCGATATTTGGTTGGTTCAACATTGGCTCCAATGTGCAAGAGTAGATACCCTGTACATTTCGTAGCTGTGGACGTGAAGAGTACGAGAACGATCGTGGATCAAGCCTTCTCAGTACCAAAATGTGTGAGACTAACAAGAATGTCTGAAAAGTCATACGAGTTGTTATGCAAGATGTTCTCAGCAGTTCCAGAAAGAACCAAGGAAGGGTTGGAATCATTACTGGGAAGGAAGTTCATAGGATACGTGAGTGGGCACTTCAGTGACTTTGAGAGACAAAAGCAGACAGGATCAACCGTCACGGATTACAATACAGTAGACGAAAATGATGAAATCCACCGAGTGATGATGGAAGTGGAACCATTGCTGGAAGCTTCGGGAAAACGTAATTGGAGGAGCATCATGTTGACACATGATGAGTTTCCTTGCCACTGCTTGTTACAGACTTGGTGGTATCCCAAGCGTAGTAATCTGATGTTGATCTGGGACTCTGGAGAGCTGCTCTCCATGGATTTACCAGACTCATCACAGCCCATAACAATAGTGATAGTGGGAGTTATGATGGCGATACGATGGCTGGAGGCTCATGTGAGAGAAAACAACAGACAGGAAGCGCCAACGAGAGAACAATTGCAGAAGTTGGATTGTCTAAAAGACTTAGATCTTTTTGAAACAATGTGCAAAATTCTGAACATTCCGATGGAAGTGAAGAGGATATGGGCAAGAAAACGATTGATGCCATGGTTCAGAGCTGACATGACTGCATGGTTGTACGAGTATGCTAAGAAGCATATGTCGAAGCACGGCAGGGTGTATAGTGGATATCAGCTGGACATTGGAGCGGGAGCCTTCAGGCGAGCTTTCGTGACTCATCGGAATGCAGTGACCACCGCAGTGAAGAGAATCTCCAGAACAAGTGAACGTAGTGGAAAAAAAAGGAGGAGATGTTGAAGGAAGATTTGGAGAGAAATGTGACGTTGTGTCTCCACAACAGCTTCTGCAGGAACAGAGAATCTAACGTGGATCCCCTACCTTGTTGTAAACAGAGAGTAGAAGAGCAGAAGTGTTGAAGGACTGCTTCCAACAGCGTCAGAATAGCCAAAGATGTGTTACAAGACACAGAGACTGAAAGTGCGGAGTCAGTATCACAGGAGGAGGAAATGGAACATTGATGAATGGCCGAAAGGGCAAGAAGCAAAAAGAAAGAAAGAAAATTAGAAGAAGTTAAAAGTTTTAGAACTTCTAAACGACAAAGAAAAGGAAAAACAAAGAAGTGATGGAAAGAAGAAATTAAAACTCAAAATTGTTTTGTGTGTGTGAAAAACTCAAGTGTGAAACCAAGCAACCAAGTTATAATTGAAAACTGAAACATTTAGTTGAGATTTGAGCATTGGAGAATTTGTTGCATTTATAAATTTGCATTTTGATTTTTTTTAGCAAAGTGGCTTTAGAGACACTTATTATTTATTTAGAAAGGCTTAAGAGGAAAGTATATTTAAATATTCCAGCCTGCATGATTGTTTTTAATCACTTAGGACGACTGATCACTTTGTGGTGACATGAAAGACTTGAGTAATCTCTTGAAGAGGGAGATTGTTACATTGTTCTTTCTAACCACAGAGTTTCTTAGTTTTAATATTCAGGACAATAAACAAGCAAGATTTCCGAAGGGAAGGAGCATAGTAGGATAATTTTAGCTTGTTGGTTGGTAGGACTGTCCTGCAAACCAGCACCTTTTTTAATCTAAGAGAAAAGTTTTTAGTCAGGACATTGACATTGGAGGTCAGAAAAGACGTTTTTATCTTAAGTTAAATCCTCAAGTGTGCAGATTAATGAAGGAATTTGAAAGCTATAGTGATGTAGTATGATGCCATATGTATTCTGCAGTGAGTCGATGTGACGTGGATAAAACTGATTACGTGCATTTTGTAAATTCAGTTCGATGACACTGTGCCGATTACACGAACATTGCGCGATTCAATGAGGACATTGACCGGACTGTCCGGGGAGTATGTGACATTCGACCAGAATGGCCAAAAAGCAATCTCTGCGGAATTCGAATTTTTAGCAGCAAGCCCTCCGGATTGGTGGTTATTGAGAATTAAGAACGTTATTGGAACGATTGGCCAAACGGTGAGGGCTGGAATATTCTGGTATTTTAAAATTTCAAAAATTCGAATGATGACGTCAAATGTCTGAGAAACGTCAGAAAAGGCCATTTTGGCAAAAACGAGAAAGAAAAACACAACAACATTAGTTGCGCTGACGACAACAACGATAATCGTGATTGAAAAACAGCAGCAGATTGCAGGAATAACAGAGAGCGTTCCGGGTTGCAACTATTGTGCCGCTACAATAGTTGCAAGGCCGTTGCGAACAACGGTGAAGAGTGAAAGACAGCCTTCCGGATTAGGAGGAAATCAAGATTAACGAGCTTGATTCAGCGGATTCGTCAACCCGGAAGGGTAAAGGAACTGAAACTTTTATCCTGTTACGTAAACTTTTAGCATCCTGTCATGTCCTAACCTGAATTTAATTGATAATCAGATTAGTTTTGTAACATTCGTCTACTGCAGTCACACATGAGGCTTAAGAAAAATAGGCCCTATAACCATTGGCTCAAGAGTCAGGGACACTATCTCTTGTGTTTTTGTACCTCAAATCAGTCGGAGCCAATTCGGTTCGCTTGTGACATGAGACTACGACCCGTTACATCTTAAAGGCTACTACTAAAATATCCCCCCACTCTAGAATTAATAACGTCCCCATACTCAGGTCTCTAGATACCCAAAATACATGAACGCCGTTAAAAACTGGGTTGGAACAATCCGTTAAGTTACTTTTTTTTAGACAGTGGAACTTTGATCCATTTCAGATGGATCAATCTAAAACTCGCCTTACCTCAACATAACAATTATAAAACACACTCTAGGAATTTAAATTAGTACTCACATTGTAGCACGCTCAAGAACCAGGAAGTAAATAAGTCGGTAAGCAACTCAAGAATCAATAAAGTAACTAAAATGAGTTTAATGTTAGTCAGTTTCAATAACAAGAACAAGTTTTTACTCTAGACTGTAAGTTCTCGTGAACCATTGGGACACTCTAGCTGTCCACCTTTCCACCGAAGGTTCACTCTGGTCCAGTTAATAATAGTACTCCAGTCACAACAATCCAGTTCGTGGGAATGCGCTCGTCTCTGTTTTAGATGGGACAGCTCTACTCTCGATTATTATTGCTACTGAAATTGCGAATAGCAATTTCCCACTGATTTTTCTAGCAACTTTCCCGCGATTGTCACTCGATCGTTCTGACTTCTCTTTTCTGATTTTCAGTTATCGCGAGAAAATCGTGCATGACAGGTTTCATTCGAAATTTTGAAAAATTAAATTTCACTCCAAAATTAAGTGCTTTTTGCTTCTCTCAAGGTCAAACTTCCAAACATGACCGACTGGCACATACTCCCCGGACTCGAGATCGATGTCCTCATCGCGTGCTGTCTTCTGCCAGTGAGTCCCAGAAAACCGAGTGTTGCTCAAGATACAGTGCCAGTGGTCATTTACAGAAGTTTGCAGCAGACTTAAGCTTATCTACACCCCAAAATTCACAGCCATGTAAAATTTTCACACTATCGCTAAACAGCAATCAAAATCTGCACACACCTGCACACTTGAATTCTCGCTTTTCAAGCCAATTTAAAATTTCTTTTGTCCCATTCAATTAGGAAATTGTCATGCAGCATTTTCTTTTATATAATAGATATAGCATATTAATAACAATATCTTGTTTTGTTAAAATTTCTTTTTCGTGAACCCAGGTTTCACCCGGATCCACGCTCAAGCCCCCCTTTCCCTCTCAAGACTCAAGATCCATTCGAGCCACCTGCTCATCTCGCACTCTTCGCCTTGGAGGTACTGCACCCTGAAGTACTAGATACGGCAAACTGTCTCAACAGTTCCTCTTCATCATCGGAGCTAATCACAATCTCCTCCCAAGCCTTCAGCTGCTCGTAGGATCGCATCCATTCTCTTTGCTCTTGCAACCTCTTTGCTTGGTTGGGTAGTGCCTTCACCCTAGATTCCCGGTTCAAACAAAAGGAGTTGTGCAGGCTCAAGCTCACGTTCTTCGCCAGGTCCTCCTCTAGTATCGATTCCCTCGCCTTGGTATTGTCTCTAGACATTTTACCCACTCTCTTCCATCCTGTCGTGATTGCATTACGATGGGTTAACAGGGGTCTCTTGAAAGCTTCCGGCCCAATCTCGGCCTGGAACTGTCGATACTCCTTTCGATGTTTTCTCATGTGATCTTTCGTTGTCATGTACAACCTGGACGTCAGCGTCGCCCGAAACCATGGGAAGTACCTCAAACGGCTCCAGACATGTCTGACTTCCGTTGGTATGGCGAATACCTTGCACGCAGTCTCAAACAACTCGAGTCTCCTACTGTAGTCTATCGCGTATATTGACTCAGCCGTTGGCGTCCCCGCTTCCCGATACTTCGTTATATTCTCTTCTATCCATCTCAGAGCCAACATCGTACTCACTACCAAGATCGTCAACTTCTGTCGGTGATCCGGTAGTCCGATCGACCGGATTTCCTCCATATCCCACACCAGGCAAAGGTTCTTATGATCTGGATACCACACCGTTTGCGCTAAACAGTGGCATGGGCATTCTCCATGGGTGATTTCAATACTCCTGAGGTTACGCTCCCCCGAGGCTTCCAAGAGAGGCTCAAGCTCCATCATTTTCTCATGCATCGTGTCGTTATCTTCCAGGTTTGGAGCACTTCCCACAGGTTTTCCGATCACGTTTTGTCTCTCGTGATCGCTTGTGTTCTCTCTCTCCAACTTCAAAAGTTCTTCTCCCCAGATTTCACTCAAGTCATCTCTCAATTCTTTTGGTACCGTCCCTCTGATTTTTCTCAACAACTTGTGCGAGTGATGCGATATCCGAGCCAACCTCACGCACTTGGGCACTGAGAAGGCCTTGTCCACCAGTACTCTCTGGCTGGATGCTTCCACCATCACCATGTGCAGTGGGTAGTGACTTCCGCACAAGTTGGCCATCATTGACCCTATCAGCGATTTCGCGTTCAATGGCAAGCCATAAGCTTCGCTCATGGGGAATCCCATTTCCGCCTCGAGACCAACCTTCCAGCTCCGGATGTGTTTTTGAGTCACCTGCAACACCCCGGGCCATGATTCTACGCTCAACGCCGTCACTAAATGATGTTCAGATTCTAGTCTTTCCAGTGACTGCAGACTACACATTCTCGAGAAGAATCCGAGAGCTGTCGCTATATTCACCGTGGTTCTCGCGTAACACTCCGCTACTATTTGCACTTCACTTTTCTCCCTTTCTGTTATGTCTT
The DNA here is from genome assembly GCF_963678635.1 of Symsagittifera roscoffensis. Taxonomy (NCBI): domain Eukaryota; kingdom Metazoa; phylum Xenacoelomorpha; order Acoela; family Convolutidae; genus Symsagittifera; species Symsagittifera roscoffensis. The sequence continues at coordinate 3,267,208 of NC_087069.1, forward strand.
CGAGCCAAGTGACCAGGTCTTCTTTTTGAAATGACAGTATTCTAACGCATGACCGTCCATCGCAGGTGTGCTCTCCGTTTCCACACGTCGAATCCAGACAGCTACCCGGCTCCAATTTCTTTGCTGACCCGGGATTACTCGTATTTTCGCCTGGCTCTTGCATCTGAGGTGAAATTAGCTTATGCAGCACACTCAACTTTGCCAGATCTTCATCTTCCGTTGGTGCTAACCTCACTCGCTCGGTGGTTTCCTCGATCAGACTCGCGTGGGGATGTGGATACCAGGAGGGTCTTAATAGCTTCCATACCACTCCCAAGTTCGTGGTTAACAAGCCATTTCCATCGCCCATGTTCACTTCAACTCTCTTGTTTGAACGCGGTATGCTCACCACCTCTGGTGTTTTCTCAAGAATCAGACCCAGGCTCGGCCCCTCTTTTTCCACCGCGTCTATTTCCATTATTCTTTCTGTCCAAAACTTCAGTAGCTCCGCTACCTCATGGTTCCTGTGGGCGCCTCCAGCTTCCGAGTCTAAGAAGGGGTTGTAGGCCATTCCCATCACTCCAGACACATATTGGTATTCCCCCTTCTCGCTGAGCCTCGAGTACTGCTCTGACGAGGCCAGGTTACGGTGAACATCATGTTCTTCTTCGAACTTCTTATTATAAAACCTCCGTACCTCGTCTAGCTTCCTATGGTTCTCTAGGGATAGTCTGGAACCCTCTTCCTTTTCTATTCCTGTGCTCTGATACACGTTCAAGATGACCGTTGAGACTCTTTTTTCCATGGTTTTGCTTACGCTTGCTCTCTGTTGGCATGCCAGGATGGTGCTATCAGACATCATCGACATTATCCATCTCAAGAAACACGTGGCGTCCTTTCTTCTAGCCAGGCTCAAGTCTGAATTATCCCTGGCTACGTGTTGCATCAGTGCTTGATACACATCTAGCTTCTTGCTTCCCAACTTCAGCCTGTCATACGAGGTCAGCGTTTCCAACTCTATCCCCACCAGACTCCAGGTGAACATTAATTGTCCAGCAGTCCTCCATTTCTTTCAATGTTTCAAGGGCCACCCACCACGTCCGGGAGGTGTTCCTCGTCTTGTTCCTCTCCAATGGATCACTTGTCACTCGCTTGCCCGTGGCCTGGTGTGCCTTCGAGATCCATTCTTTGCCGACATCTACTTCCCATGTCTGTCCGTTCGTTGAACCTCTCTTCACGTTTATCTTCTTAGGCTTGAAGTCTTCCTCCGATGTCGAACTGGTGGAAACCTCTATCTCCCTCTCTACTTCAAGTGGTCTTCTGAGCTCCGAGCTGCTCTTGTATGCCGCCGTCTTGCATCGAGCCAAAATCATGGGCGCCGTCTCTCTCAAGTTTCCTTCCGAAACAGCATCCACTGAAGGACTACCCAATCCTTCCACTTCTCTCTTCCTCTTGCGAGTCTTCACATCTCTACTTGAGGGTGTTGTGGCTACCATCACTGATTCGACCTCTCCATCCACTCCTTCCAACTCTTGCCTACCCCCTGCTCGAGCCTTAAGGATATTAGTACTTTTAATCATATTACTAGTCCCAACCTTATCCCTTTTTATATCATCAACCATTTTATCTACAGTTTTTTGTCTCCAAGTAGAGCTGTCCTCACATTTTTCTTCTCTAGTCTTCGATCGTGAATTCCTCAGCTCTACCAGCTTGCTCAGTAGCTCTTTTCTCGCCTTCTCATCCAGGCCCGTTCCTATCAGAAGCGGTTCTCCAAATCTTACGACTGTGTCCCACAGTTCCTCCTTGAATTTGTCCAGCGTCGTCTCGCTGCCCACTTCTTGATTGAATTCTTCCAAGAACTCCTGCCAAGCATCGTCCTTCAGGGATCCCAGGAATATGTCCCTGTTCCCTTCGAAAGTGTTCCTTTCCCTTTCCTCCGAGCTCAAGAGTATCATCCCCATATTGAAGGTTTCACTTGCCAATGGCAATTCCAGATTCTTCCGGGGGGACGGATTCAGGGGTGGGGTGGCCGTATCTGCCCAATTCTCCTCGCTCAAGTCTTTCAACAGCTCCTGAGTGGTGAGCTCCTCCCCTGATGGCCCTGGTTCAGGCGTATTCCCCACTTCCATGTCTTCACCGGCTTCACTGAGAGTTTCATCCATACTCTCTTCTTCTGACTCATGTCTCCTTCTCTCGAGAATTTTCTTAAATCGGTCCTCGACGGGTCCACTCCTCTTGTCTCCAGGCGTGTCCACTGACAGTGGTGATGGTGTCGTAGGATCCAGCTTTTTGTATTCCGTCAGTGCTACATGCAGTTGACCTGCTGCATCTAGTTCTGTTCCCTCCTGTCTTATTTCCACCTGTTCCAAGCCATAGGGTGCCTTATATTTTCTCGTGACAAATTTCATGTCGTCCACCCCTCCATCACGATCATCCTGCCATCATCCCATATGGGTAACATGTTCTCAAGTCCCTCCTTCTCTAGAGTTCTCAAGACCTTCCGCACCTCATATCCTGGGGGCTGCGAACCTCTACTTTTTTTCGCTTGCGTCGTCCACGAATTTACCTTCGTCTCGCTGGTATGGAAGTAGACCGCCGCCGTGTAGCCGATGAACAGGGGGTCCCAGCCATCAGTGAAATCCTTCTGCATTTCCTCCGTCGTCATCCTCGCCATTATGGAGGGAACTACCAAGGGACTATTCATTCCTAAGGTCATACTCCTGACTATTGGGAACTCAGGCATGGTGGCTGGGAGGATTTCTTTCTCCATTATGGTCTCCAGCTCCCTCTTCACCAGTGCGAAGCACTCCTTCCAGGCAGGAATTCTCAAGATTTCTCGTCCGTCTGCCGTCAATGGGTTCAAGTTCCAGAAATTGGGATACATTTCGATGGGACCCTCTCGCTTGCATCCCATTCTACATTGCATTTGCCCCCTGAAGTTGTACACTATTAGCTCGGCATCTTTCACCTTTCCAAAGAGTACCGTGTTGCTCATTCGCCCTCTGAGCACCTCCTGCTGACACCAATTTAACGCCGTCCCATCCAGTATACTGATAAGACTCAAGTGTGTTACAGAGTGACGATACGTTGTCACCAGGGGGTCTGGGAACGCGTACGTCACTGCTGGACCATAAATGGAGGTCACCACCTCCTCTAGGCCCCGGATTATCCCCATTGGGTCTGACCTCATTGCCAGGCATAGGTCCGTCAACAGAGGCATCCCTCTGTTCGTCTTCTTCCATTCTTCTCTCGAAGTTGGATTCTCATCTTCACCCGTCATGTGCCGATTTTGCATCATGAGGTATTGTACTAGCAACGTCTTCAACCCTGCGGCACACTTGTAGGAGCTGGTTTCGATGCTCGTGTGGACTTTCCCCATGGACAGAGGCTCTCCATATTCCATTAATCGATGAAACGACACCAATTCCCCATGGGTCAAGAGTACTAGTGCCAGGTACCCATCAACTCGAAGTGTCTCCACTCCTCGACTAAACATGTATGCTGGGCCCATGTTGAACAAGTATCTGGGGTAGACCAAATACAGGGCCAAGAGCAGGCTGATGGGCATGCCCAGTATCTCCTGCACGAAGGCTCCAAAGATAGTCGCCGTGGTACCGAATATTCCTGCCAAGAATTCCTTCTCCCAGCAAGGACTCAAGAACTTGAGAATCTCGTAATCCCTCCTAGTCTTCAATTCGCCTTTGGCGTGCTCTCTCCAGAACCCTCCAATCGTCACTTCATTGGCGGCCGAGACAAATCTAGCCACCATCATGTCTCTTGTTTCGGCCAGCTCCAGTTGTTTCTCCAGAAAACTCCAGACCTGTTTCACGAGGGGTGGTGCTTCCTCCCTTGTCTTGTTCGTGGCGTTCTCCAGCCTTGGTGTCAAAATTGGCCACCAGCCATTCTCTTGAGTCAAACGATATTTCATCGATTCTAATTGCTTTTCCGTTTCGGCCACATTTCTTCTCTCGTTACTGGGACCTCTAGACTTGCTGGTGGAGTTTGTGATCTTCACATCCATACTCCGAAACCACAAGCTGGCCGTTAATTTGCTTATCGCCGGGTGATCGTCCCCGATGACTGGGCTGAACTTGAGTTGCCTGGCAAAGTTCGATATCTCTAGCAAGAGCACCTCGTCTAATACGATCAGGATGTCGGCTAGTCCATAAAAGCCCCTCAGTGCATGAGATATGTCCGCCCATGCCGCCGCCAATTCTGACTTGCGAAGCCTCAGGTTCGATGGCTCCAACTCCCGATTGGGGGCTGCCATTAGAATCCGCCATTCATTCCCTTCTGCTATCAAGATCAAGACCGCGTACACGAACTGTAGGGCGGGTGGCATATTCGCGTACCCAGGGGATGTGGTAAACACCACCTTCGTCTTGGACCCAAATCTCGAGACAACACTCTCTTGCACTTCATTCATCGCCGCAAACAACGCCTGAATGGCTTCCCATATCTTCCTCGATGTCGGAATTTCATCGCCCTTTAGTTGCTCAAGAAGTCCCATCGCGTGCAGGTGATCATTCATTCCTGCAAACAATAGCAGCTCAGGTTCACAGGGCATCTCCGACTTTATTGCCACCACCAGAGTTAACATCTGATTTAATTCAGCTCCTGGCAAAGAGTATATCAAAGTCTCCGGCCAGAACAACTTGGGAGACGTTCCTTCGAAGTCTGATCCCGCTACAATGACTACTCTCGCAGCAGCTGGATCTGCTCTATCATAAACTGCCAGGGTTTTGGCCAGCTGGGTACTCCCACAGGGCTTCCCGTACCTGGGGTCTTCCGCCAATTTCGAGCCTTCGTAAGCGGCATCTGGCAATCCCGTTCCTCCCGGATTGAGTAGCTTGTCTACCACCTTTAACTGTGCCGGGGTTGCCAACCTGATCCTGGCGATGCTAGTTCGGTGCTTGGGAGGTTCTGCTATAAGTCCAGGACTCCCCAGCAGCTTGAGAGGTCTGTAGTTAATGGGTCCCATGATCGCTTTTGTGGGAATTCCAGTCAGGTCTGTGGTCTCCATCAACTTCGCTCTCGAGAAGTGCGCCTCATGAGCTTTCAACCAGTCCACGCAATGATGCCTATTCAAATCCTCGTGTGACACTCGTTCGATCCCCAGGGTTTCCGCCAATTCTCGCCTACATTCCAAACTCTCTAGATCCAGTTCTTTCACCTTCTCAGGATATCTCAAGCGAGCGGTCTCCATAGACTTCTTTTCCCGTTTGCTCTCTGCCACTACCACTGAGGATATCGCCGAGCCTGGAGGTGTTGATGACGTCACCCCCTCAGACTCCATTGGCGTGGCACTCTGCAATCTGGTCTGGCTGCTCCTTGAACTGTCTCTAGTGTCAACTCTCGGTCCCAAGCGACCAGACAAGGCCCTTGAGGCAAGGAATGGTGGGTTCGGAGGTGGTCCTAATGTGAATTGGGCCGTCTCCAGCAGATCCGCCTCTAGCGCGTTTATGTGTTCTTGGAAGACGTCGTTTAGCCACTCTGCTCCCCTTGGTCTATCAAAATGGATTCCATCATTGGAGGTGTCTTCAGGGAATCCCTCTTTCTCCATGCGCTCTGCCACGTCCAACAGTCTGACAGGGAGCACACTCTTCCGGTGAATGTCTCTTATCACCTTGTTTAGGTTCCGCACCTTCTCGTTCATCTCCAAGGCGTGCTGATCAAACATCATGTTGTAGGGGACCGTACATACCGTCAACAGGATGGGGTCCATCTGAATCCTCAGTTCCTCAAGAAGGCAGCTCACCTTATCGTGCAGCCTTGTTATTTTCCTCGCTTCTCCCCTTGATACATCGTTGGTCCCGACCATCAGGGTCACCGTGTATACTTTGGTCATCCCCAGCATGTCAAGCGTTGCCAACATCTGTGGCGTGGCAGCTCCAGCGAAACTCAAGATTCCTGTCTGCCAGTGCGATCGGATCCGGGTCAACACCCGCACCAGGCTGTCCCCTACGATTAGGTGAACCGCACCTTCTGGTACTCGGGGTGGCGCCAAGTACTGCACCCAGGCCGCATCATGAAAGCAGTCTCTCCTAGCTTTTTGCTCCGCACTCCAGTCCAGCCGATTGTGCCTGTGGTACCTCCCCTCTGTATTCTTCTTATAACTCGAGATCACGACACTCCTAACCGGTTGTTCCCTCCACGTCGGGGGAAGCTCCGGTCTTGCCGAACTCTCACGACTCTTTTGTCGCAATCTCTCGCCCAGTTCTTTCAGACGCGATGAGCCGCCGCTCACCTGACTGTCACTCGAGGTCGAGGTTGGGGTGTATCCCGGCAGCTCCACATCCATCAGTGGGCGTATGGGTTGCGTCTCTAGGCTACGCAAGGAAGACGTTGCGTCATTCGGTATCCAGACTTCCAACCCTTCACTCATGTGTTCTCGGGCCTCGCGGTCAAGGTTGAACCGTGCTCTTGCTCTGGGGGCTTCATCCACCTCCATACGTGACTCTGGCCTCGAGCTGGTGACCACTCGCTCCTTCGGCCTGGCTCCCTTCTGTGCATCAAGCTCGCGTTGTCGTTGTTCTATTCTGTCCAATTCCGACCTCAGTTGATCACGATTTGCGGCGTTCTCCCGCACCCTTAACTCCTGTTGATGTTCACCTTTTTGCATCTCAAGCAACCTCAGAGCCTGGTCTCGCTCGTTGACCGCCTGGTCCCTTTCCAGCTGAACCTTCTCCCGATCCAGCTTTGCCTGATCCCGATCGAGGTTCGCCTTATTCCTTTCCTTCTGCGTCTTCTCGAGCTCTTTCTTTAGAACACCTAGATCCGGATATGCCTCGGTCGTCTGTTGCGTTCGTGACATCGATGGCACCCTACTCGAGCTCTGGCTTGTGGATCTTACTGTTGGCCTAGTCGGTAGTGGGAATTCCCCTGCGCCATATTCGGTATTGTTATTCAGGCCAGGATTCCTTGCCAAGTCAAAACCCCTTACTCCTCCATCCACATTCCAAGACAACCATCTGGTCTGTTCTTGGTTCGATATTCCCTCGGTGGTGTAGCCGATCATCAAGACAGCCTCCGTCGCAGACTCCCTGCATTCACCCTGGTCTTCCAACTGGAGGATGGCATTCAGCATTATCGCCATTCTCTCGTCTATTTGGGTATAATCCAGGTCCCTCAGGCGTCTGTACAGCTCATCAAGAGTAGGCTTCTTCAGGGCCGCGGGCATGGATTTCCAGAATCTGTCTGCCATTCTCTGTGACTTCGGGATGTATACAGGTATGTGTTAACCAGCTCAAGAATTACCTTACCGGCTCAAGAATTACCTTACCGACTCAAGTATTACCCAACTCAAGAATTCTCTCGAAATGTTCCCTTGCAAATACTTGCTGTAAGTGCCGATTATCGCGAGTTCGATCAAGGTTTCTCTCTCTGTTTCTCGCTTGAGTATAGTTGGACTCTCAACTTTGTTTTTCAAACTTGATCTGAAAACAGAAAGCATATTGAAACCTGACATGTCATGTTCCTAACCTAGGGACCCCCCTTTTACCAATATGGTTAAAATCTTATCATTCTCATATCACTTAAAACAATTCAATTGGAATTTCCTTAAAAGCATGCAGATTCATTTTATGTTTTAGCACCGTTAACTCTTTTTTTAAAATTCAATTGTCATGCCAATCATATCTTTAAGATCCCTTTACCTGCGCCGCACCCCAGTACCTAACTCAAGACTCCTCCCTCACACCCGACTCGATACCCCCATGTACCCGACTCAGGCGATGCTCAAGTAGTACTTCTTATGAAGATACACCATTATCTCAGTTTCTGCAAAGACCACATGTAGGATGGCGTACAATTCCCTCGGGCTCAGTTTGCCCCTGTTTGGGTCATACACCGGCATTGAGACTTCTGTTATCCCTCTTTCAATCATGAAGTCTCGTAATCTTGTTAGTGCCAATATCACGTGTTCGGGATCGATTGTGTTCCTGTCATTGACCCTCGTTACTAGGAAGCACAGATATTTGCCCGGGACTTGTGCCACTGACGGTGGAAGCGCTGCCATCCCTCCCAGTCCTGGTCTCTGTCTGAACAGAAACTCTACATTCTGGTACTCTCTTTTGAAGTCAGCTTCCAATCTTGATTTGAAACTCATGTCCGCCGTGATGCAGATCGCGCTGGTCCTGTTTGACAGGATGAAGTCGCTATCCGTTATCATGATGTTCTCCGAGTATTCGTTGGGTATTTCGAATTTCGTTTTGAAATTCCGACCTATAGTAGGCTCTGGCTCTTCTTCCTCCAGTTCCAATTCGCTCGTTTCTCTCACTTCCTTGAGCTTCTTTATCTTCAAATTTTCGGTGTGGGTAAGTCCTACCCCCACTCCCCGGACAAAATATTTATCGACGTCCCCGTCGATGTTGTCGGGTCTGAATTGTCCTGAGGAATGTCCAGTGGCCTGTCTGTTGCCGTCCATCCGAAAAGAGGGTCCTCTGTCTTCATGTAATTTGCTGCTGATACATCGACTTGCTGAATGCTTTGTCCTTCGCGGCTCTCGTCTTTGACATCACGCATCCACTCTAGAATCCTCAAGTTCGTGTTCTCCCTCCTCTCTATCTCACTCTGTTCGAGATCCGTTTCTACTTCTGGCGTCGAGTAATCATCCTGCGGATAATGACCACCATCATCAATGACCTGCCATTCCTCTCCGGCTTCCAGTTCGCCTGCCTTCAGTAATTCCTCGCCCAAATTGTCTGGCTGTATCCTATCGATCAAGAAGTCATCCCCGTACCTGTTGTACCTCATGCCGGTGCGTTTACGATTGCCAGTCCTGGTTTCCGGTGGTGTTGGTCGATCCGGCTCCATCCACTTCGGCACCTCGTCTTGCTCCGGGTCGTTCCAGTCTTCTTCTACAAATGATCCTGCATCAGACCCCACTCCTATCTTTTCATTGTCGTCCAAACTCAAGTTCTCATTGCCATCATTTTTCTCTCGAGTACCTTTCTCATTCACTTCACACGCTGGCTCTACCACCAGGTACTCAAGACCCTCCATGTCCTTCGGTATGCACCAATCCTCTGGGGACGGGACGTGAGGCTTCAGATTTTCATAATGTGCCGCTCGCCCAGTACTCAAGCGATAGAACCGTCCTTGTTGATGAACCTCCGTTATCATGAATGGTCCCCTCCACTTCTTGAGTAGTTTCTTTGTTCCCTTGGGCGGTATTACATTTTGGAAGACCCACACGTATTGGCCCACTTCATATGGCTTTGCTCTTAATATTTTTTCGTCGTATTTCCTGCGTTGCCTCATTTGCGCTTGCGCCGTGTTCCTCCTGCATAGCTCGTTCAACTCCTGTTGTCTTTTGATCGCTTCTTTCACGTATGCCTGAGGCGACGTCCTTTTCCCCTCGTATTCCGGGTAAAAGATTGTCAGAGGCATTGCTCTCTCCCTGCCCGTCAACATCATGAAAGGACTGATGCCCGTAGTTGAGTGCTGTGTGCTGTTGTAGGCTCCTACTACCTGTGGCAGGTATTTGTCCCAGTCCGTCATGTATCTTGAGCAGTACACCCTTAACATGTTGACCAGTGTCCTGTTTTGTCTCTCTACCAACCCATTGGTCTGCGGGTGATAGGTCGTGGAGTGTGCTTGAGCAATGTGCGATCTCTTCATCAATTCTTTTGTCAAGTCCCCCACAAAAGCTTTGCCGTTGTCCGACTGGAAAGTCATTGGACAACCATACCGCGATATCCAATGCGTTATCAGATGATCACATGTCTCTTCGGCCGAGGCTGTCTGGCACGGAACCGCTTCCGCCAACTTTGTGAAGTGATCTATTATAACCAGTATCTGGTTGTATCCCGACTCTGTCATGCAGATTTTTTGATGGTCTATCTGCACCACTTCATTGAACTCCGAGCTCTCAACGGACTTGAGGGGAAACTTTATCTTCCTTGGGTCTTTTACCTGGAGACATGCCAGGCAGGCATTCACCCATCTCTCGCAAGCTTTTCTCATTCCTGGCCAATCAAATCTGTGAAGTATCCTTTGTTGTACTTTGTCTATCCCCTGGTGACCCATCTGGTCGTGTGATCTGAAAAGCACCTCTGTCTGGTACAATTGTGGTAGTATGAGGAGGTTGTGTTTGTGTAATATCTTTTCCTCATCTCTCCTCTTGCACGCTACCACTCCATCAGCTGTGTGATAAAGTAAGTCTTTCTTTTCTTTGTAGAACTGGCTCAAGATCTTGTAGCTGTCTTCCTCAAGTTCCCCCTTCTCCTTGACCCCCGACTGGATCCAATTGGAGAGGTTACTTGTCATTTTGTCATTCTTCTGGGCTCTTATTAGGTCTGACAGCCTATATCTTGCCTTGACATGCTCCTTTAGCGCCATGATCTGTCCATTCATCTCACCAGGGTTGTGGATGTCATCACTCAGTTTCACGCATATCATCCTTTTCACGATTTTCATATCATCTTCTGGCACCAGATTCGTTCTGATGTTCGAGTTGCATGATAGTTCCCTGAATGGTTTCCTTGTGACCGCAATTTTCTCAAGTTCCTCACCACCTCGCATCTCCTGTATGTCCATGTTGTATGTTCCTGAAGATGGATCCGTCTGTAACTCCCTGTCGTGGTGCCTTGTCTTCTCTTCCGCCAGTATCATGCACAGACTGTCCTGGTTTTCGCTGCTCTCATCCGAGTCTTCATCCCATCCTTCACGCTCCCCGGACAATTTTCCTTCTCCGGTTCCTTCTTCCGAGAACCTGGAACGCTCCCCGGACTCTTGACCTAGTCCCAGGTGTTCAGTATCTTCCTTGAACGTCACTTTCTTTTTCCTAACCTTGGTCTGCTCCAGAATGTCTTCGGGGATTTTGTCAACTAGTGACCGCACGACATCTTTGCTGTCAGTGACGCTTCCTCTTGATGAGTCAGTATCGTTCACTGTCTCTTTTCTCCGAAGTATAATGAATTCCGGTTTCTCTTGACCCTTCTCCTGGATCACGGGCTTATCATCTGATAGTTTCTCGAGCAACCTCATTAAGTCATCATCTATCTGTGCAGTTCCTGCTTCCACCTGGTTAAGATCATAGCCTTTTGCCTTGAGCGTCTCCTTCACGATCTTCGACTTGAGTATAATCTCAATCGGAATCCTCTTGCTCTTCATCAAGATGGTCTTCTCTGGAGGCTCTTTAGGCAATTCAGGATGATCTTCTATCGGTTTGCCTGACTTGTCCAGCCATCTCGTGAGTGGAAGACTGTCGTACGTTTCCTTGTCCATGAATGAGAAGCCATCTTTGATTTCAGGTCTGTCTGCTTCTCTTTGCTCTTGTCTCTCATAGAACTCCGTCTTCTTACTCAAGCTGTCGGCATTCTGATGTTTATCTCGCGTTCTATGCTCAATTATCATGTTGTATCCGTCCAGGCGAACTATCCACCTCCCAATGTAACTTTGGTCCATTGAGTACGTTTTCAGCCAGCTCAGTGCTCTGTTGTCGACTCGCAACTTGAATGGCTCACTGCCCAGGTATGCCCTGTATTTCTCGACAAAGGTAACCACCGCGAACATCTCAGCTTTCGGTGCTCCGTACTTCATTTCCGTGTCACTGAGGACTTTGCTCCCGTACGCTATTGGTCTCAAGACTGTCTTCCCATTCCATTCTTGTTCTTGGTGGAGAATCCCAGAAATCGCGACCACCGACGTATCCGTGTCCAGCACGTACATCCCTTTCTCAGTCGGCATACCCAGTACTGGTGCCTCACATAGCTCTTTCTTTATCCTCTGGAATGACTCTTCTGCTGCGTTGTTCCACGTGAACTTCTTGCCCTTGTGTCTCATTAATTGTTGCATCGGGTATACCTTGTCTGCATAGCCTTTGATGAACTCTCTATAATAGTTAGCGAAACCCAGGAAGCTCATCAACTGGTGCTCTGTCTTCGGTGATTTCCAGGTCAGGACTGCTTCCACGGCGTCCGTATCAGGTCTGATGCCGTGCTTGTCTACCATCCTGCCCAAGTATTTTATTGAGTCCTTGAGTATCTCGCACTTTGATGGTTTACACTTTAGCCCCGACCTCTTCATGCATGCAAACACTTCGTCTAGTCTCTCAATGTGGTCTTCCAGTGTTGGCGTCGCTATTACCACGTCATCCACGTAGCACATTACCAGGTTGCCATACTTCTTCGTTACGCCTATCAGCGCGTGTGCCATCAACCGCTGAAACGTGGCTGTGGCATTGCAAAGTCCAAACGGCATCCGTTTCCATTGAAACAAACCCAACTCGCAGGCAAACCCTGTCTTGTCCCTGTCTTGCTTCCTTAGTGGTACTTGCCAAAAGGCCGAGCCTAAATCAAGAGTCGTAAAAAATTTTGCATCACCTAACTTCGAGATGCTCTCATCAATCCTAGGTATGGGATAGGCATCCTTCACCGTGACGGAGTTCAGGTATCGAAAGTCACAACAAAACCTCAACTGGTCGCCTTTCTTTTTGGCCATCACTACTCCACACGCCCACGGTGACTTGGATGGTTCTATCATGTCATACTCTAGTAACGTCTCGATCTCTTTTCTACACGCGTCCGATTTGTGTGGGGTCATGCGCCTCGCCCCCTCCCTGTGTGGTACCGCGTTTTCCTCAAGTTCTATTTCATGCTCAACGAAATTACAACACCCGATATCCGCCTTATGCCTCGAAAAAACTTCCTCGTTCCGCTCTAGTACGTCCCTGATGGCTTCGAGCTGTTCATCTTTCAGTTTGCCCCTCAAATGTTCAATCTCCGGCAGGACCGGTTTTTCATTTTGCATTTCATCTAGTGTGGGTCGCTCTGGAAAGTTCGAACAGCTCGAAAGACCATCATCCGTTTCTGACTTAAGTGATTTAATAAGACCTGAAGAGTCTTTTATTTTCTGCAATCGTCTCAAGATACAAATTTTGTCCCTGTGATTGGGACAATCAACAACTTCATTTTGTTTTGAGTTCTCAATTGTTTCATATCGAGTTTTAACCGGTAAAGCATATCCCAGTTTCCTCCCTCTCTGTATCGTGATCGGTATATCAAGGGTATTCAACAAGACACTGACGCAGAGGCCGCTCTTCGTTATCGAAAATGATCTTCCTAAAACAGCAGCGCTTTGACTATTAGGATTCGGAACTATGCAAACTTGCTTGTTGTCACTTAGTTCATTGTAATTTTTCATCCTCAAACTTACGATTGCCGCTTCATTAGCTTTTAGCCTCACCCTCCTACTCAAGAATACCGGTGCTTTGTTTTCATTTGCCATTATTAAATTTACCGGTTTGATTGCGTACCTCCTATCCGGGTTCCGTATCCTGAACATTGCGTTATTTAGATCAATCGTTACGTCGAAATTCCTGATGAAGTCTCTGCCCAAAATGAATTGGTCAGATTCATCTAGGTTTTCTACCACGATAAAGCTCATCCACAGGTTACGTTCCCCCAAATTGAGGGCTATTATCGGCGTCCTGCCCAGCACCCGAAGGGCCCCTTTGTTTGCAGCCGACAGCCGTATTCTCGAGTCTATCAAGTCACCTTTGTCAAAGCCCATCCTCTCCCAAGTTTCCATTGGTATGACGCTCAAGACTGCTCCCGTGTCAAGCAACCCACGCAACTGAGTCTTTTTGCCACTTATATCCAGCACGTGCCCTGTCACATCTGCCTCCGTCCCGATGTGCATTGCATCTTCTTCAAGCATGGCGCAGTGTCCAATCGATCTCACTTTCAATTCTTCTTTCCCTACGTAGATTTGTCCAATTAGGTCTTCGTCACATGTTATCATCGTCTTTGTATAGATGTTAATCCCATCTATATTTAGCATCACCTCGTGTGGACCATAAGCTTCAGTATATCTGCTATCAACACGTACCGACTTGCTGCCCCCTCTCATGAGTAGTGCTCTCAAGGCTCTAGAAGTCGTTTGTGGGCTTATACAGCTCAAGTAATCTGCGTACACGTCAATGTGCATTATCGTCTGGTCGCTCGGTTCGCTCAAGTTTCTGGTTACCTCGTGGCCGCCCACTGTGATTATCGACATTATTCTAGCCCCAATTTTCGATATGCCGAATGGCTTTCCCGTCACCATTTTTACAGTGTTACAATTCCCCGTCTTTGTTGAGCCCGGTACAGCCTCTGGTGTTTGGTTCGATCCGGTTAATGCTTCGTTGAAATTCTGTCTTTCGATCTCCAGCTTTAGTCGTTGCTCTATTTCTTTCGCAGCCAGATCCTGTTTTACTTTGGCAATTGCTTCCGTCGCCGCTTTCTCATAGTTTATCTCTAGCGAGTTCCCAGCCGCGGACTCTATCGCACCATTAACATGTGTTACAGCTTTCACTGTTTTCGTCGGCAATTCCGTGCTTGGTGCTCCTAAGTTCCTAGATTCAAACTCGTTTTGTCTATTCCGCTGATTCTGCACTGCCGCTAATGCCAACTTATGTTTGGGGTGACTCTGGTCCTTGACCGCTTCCCAGAACAAGGGACAATCCATTCTGAAGTGCCCCTCCTGGTTACAGAAGAAGCATCTTGCGCCTATCTTGATGATTAAGCCACTATAGTACTCGTGTTCCTCCATCTGGCTCATGTCCTCCTCATCTGGTGCATATCCTAGACTCTTCATGCCTTGTTTGTATGTTGTGCAGTCAGCCACGTGGTGATCCGGCGACCCGCAGTTCGCGCATGATCTGCGCTTGTCCATGTCATCTCTAGGCTTGTACCATGACGACCTCTGGGGTTGACTTCCCCCTTGCGTGTTCCTGTTTTCTGTATATGAGTATTTCTTGGGTTTCATCAGCATGTATTCCCTTGATTTCTGTCTCATTTCTTCTGGGGTTGGTGCGCTGTCTTTCGACAATGTGTAGTATGTTGCTAACATTGTCCTTAAGTCGTCACTTTTTACCCCATCAATAAACTTCGAGGCAATGCTAAAGTTTCTTCTGTTTGTCGACTCCTCTGGGTCACTCCTTCTTCTCAAGCTCTCGAGATCATCTAGGAACCGATCTATTGACTCGTCGTCCCTCTGCCTTCTCTTTTCAAATCGCATCATCGCTTGGTGACCCTTCATGCCTGACCCGAATTGATTCAGCAATATCTCGAAGATCTTGTCCGCGGTATCGCGTTCTTCTTCTTTCTTTGCAACCACGCATTTCAATGCCGTGCCTTCCAGGTTACTGAGTATGGCTGTGCATGCTTGCCTTTCATCATTTAAGTTATCTTGTTCTAGATGTAATCTCATCACTTCCACCCACGTGTCAATGCATCCATCTGAGTCGTCTTTGAATTCTTTTGGCTTCTTGAAAGTTTTCCTTGATTTTCCGTCTCTCCTATCGCTCGAGTTAGTGTTCCTCGTGGCGAAGGCCTCTAGAGTCCTGTTCATCATCTCCCAAGTGCTTGCCCATGTCATGGCATCCGGACCTGCGTTGCTGCTAGCTGTTGAGTCCCCCGGACCACTCGTCGTGTTTGAATTCCCACTTTTCATGATTGTTTTATCAGCCGTTGGTGCTATGCTCACCGTATTCCGGGTTAAGGGCAACGGTGTCGATTGCCGTTTGCCCCTTTGTGGTTCCACAAAGTCAACTCTGGTGCCTTGCGTGCGATCCGCTGCCGGTCTTTCTTGTGAGGTAGAATTTCTCAAGATTGCATCCAATTTCGTCTGTATTGCACCTGAACTTTCGGCCTGATTCTTGCTCATTGTGTCCAGCCTCTTTTCCAGGCTACCTATTTGGCTGTTGACATCATCATATCGGTTTTTCAACTGTTGCAAATCTTTTTTGATGTTCCCTTCTCGTTCTTTATTGGTGGCTTCTACCTTATCTGTCATCTCCTTGAGTCTCTCGTCTGTTGCCTTAGCCAGGTTAAAATAACTATTCAGATACTCGTGTTTTTTGTATCTTAATTCTTTTCTTATCACTTCTCTGTCCTCTTCGCTGTGCTTCAGCTTTTTGTCGATCTGATTCAGTTTTGCCATCAAGTCACCTAGCTCAAGAGTAGCCTCTTCATGGTCAGCCGTTGGTCTTTCTTCGGCCGTTGCTTCTGCTTTAGTTTGTTCCTCTCTCGGATTGGCTTCTGTCGTCTTCGTGCTCACTGTCCCAAATGTTCGTGCTCTTTCAGCTTTTGGTTCTTCAGTCACGTTCTCTTTCGTTTTTATTCCGACCATCATCGCCAACCTTTCTGTAAAAGATGTCTTTTTTACTTGAGAGTCTTCTTTCACCGTTTCTTCGGTGTTGCCTATTGCATCTTCCACATCGTCTATTGGTGAGAACTCTATGGGTTTCGGGTTTGGTTCTTCTGCATTGGGCATTGGAGTTGACTCCGTCGTCTTTTTCTCCAGTTCATCTACGCTCTGGTCTGGTGTCTCTAGGTCGATTTCGATTGTAGGCTCCACCTCTTTTTCCCTCGCATCTTCTCGCGTCTTGCTCTCGGCGCCACTTCTCGTGCTGACCATGCTAACTGAAAAGTTATTTTTTGTTTTGCCTGGGCCCATTGATGTCGTTCCACGCAGCGACGAGTTATATTTCGTGTTTGATCCACTTGACCTTTCATTGACTCCGTCTCATTATTTCTATTTACAATTGCTCTTATTTACAATATTATTTTATATACAATTCTATTCTAAGAATAAAATCTTTCGAGAAAAAAAAATATTTCTTAAAAAAATATATACAACGTGGTGAAAACCTTGTTTCAGTTCTCTTTATTAACTTTTCGAGAAATTTTCCTTATTTGTGGTCTCAACCGTACCTGGTTCCAATTAGTCTTGTTCTATCTTAATTCTGTCTTAAAACACTTCTTGTAATTTTACTTCAGTTTTTATACTGTCCCAAGACTTCCAATTGCCGTCCCTACTCTTCTTTGTACCGTCCCAGGCTTCTTTCTCCTGTCCCAAGACTGTTCGGTACCGTCCCAGTACTTTCCGGCCGTGTCCCAAGACTCTTGTCCAAGACTACTGTCCCAAGGCTAGTGTCCCAAGACTACTGTCCCAAGACTAGTGTCCCAAGACTAGTGTCCCAAGACTACTGTCCCAAGACTAGTGTCCCAAGACTACTGTCCCAAGACTACTGTCCCAAGACTAGTGTCCCAAGACTAGTGTCCCAAGACCAGTGTCCCAAGACTAGTGTCCCAAGACTAGTGTCCCAAGACTAGTGTCCCAAGACCCCTGTCCCAAGACCCCTGTCCCAAGACCCTGTACCAAGACCCCTGTCCCAAGACCCTGTCCCAAGACCCTGTCCCAAGACCCTGTCCCAAGACCCTTGTCCCAAGACCTTGTCCCAAGACCCTGTCCCAAGACCTTGTCCCAAGACCCTGTCCCAAGACCTTGTCCCAAGACCCTGTCCCAAGACCCTGTCCCAAGACCCTTGTCCCAAGACCTTGTCCCAAGACCTTGTCCCAAGACCCTGTCCCAAGATCCTTGTCCCAAGACCCTGTTCCAAGACCCTGTCCCAAGACCACTGTCCCAAGACTGTACTGTCCCAAGACTGTCCCCAGACTGCTCTGTCCTAAGACTTCTTCGGCACTGTCCCAAGACTGTTGACAAGTGTCTGGGTGGTGGGACTTCTTTCCTCTTCGTTATGGGGACTTCTTGATTCGCCGTACCTTGTACCACCACTCAAGCTCTAGTAAAATTTTCCCAAAATCCTCTCTTAAAAGCCAAATGCTGACCCCCCTTTTTCTTATTTCTCTTTTTGGCTACCTCTATTTCAATGTTCCAAGTAACTTGAGACCAAAACCTGTGCGCAGGTATCTTGTGATCACCTGTTCGTACAAAATTTTAACACAAATCCTCACCAAAATGCAACAAAAATCTAAGCAAGAAAAAGTAATAAAAACAGAAAGATGAGCCCACCTAAATTTCAAGGGTGACAAATGTCTACCTTCTATCGAAAAAAAAATGTCTGGTACCTAATTGCCACGCGTTTCCTTCCCCCCTGCTAGCGATCTTATGGGGTATCACAAAAACTGTCTATGTCCGTTCCCCCCTACCGATCCGACCAGGGTACCTACCTTAACCTAATTCCAATTTTGGATATCCGCTTCCTATGACCAACGCGTGTAAATGACTAATGTAACTAAATCAACGATGTCGACTAATTAGTTACTCTAATTTCCCCCCTTTTTACAATTTACTACCGCCAACCTCTAACTTAACCAGCCCCCCTTCTAACCTCCCCCCTTTTTAGCCCCCCTTCTTAAACCTAAAATTACCTTAAGCGCCGGGTGCTAAACCTCTCAAGAGAAAACCGTAGACCTGTCTCCAGGCCTGCTCAAGTAAAAACGTTTCTCAAAACCGGGGGATATCGCTTATCCAATTTTACACTTATTTCCTATAATGTAATGTGAATTGTAACGATACCTGTTCTGCCCAACTTGAGAACTCGAGAACTGTCAAATCCTTCTTGGCTGCTTTTCCACTCGACTGATCACCTGTTCCAGCTCAGTCTCCTATTGGTTCAGTCTCCTACAGCTCAAGTTTTCCTGAACCAGTTTCCCACTCGGCCGGTCACCTGTTCCAGTCGAGTCTCCTATTGGTTCAGATCAAGTGCTCCTGAACAACCTTCCCACTCGGCTGGTCACCTCTTCCAGTCAAGTCTCCTTGTTGTCCAGCTAAGTTCCAAGCAATCTGAAAACCCTTGACAACGCCCCACACTCGGGCACTTTATTAAGGTTACTGGATTAAATTACTATGTTGATCGAAACGATCGAACTTGTAAAACAGTATGGGTATACTATTTAATTAATATAAAGGTTTGATCCAACTAATCTGGTGTCAAAGTCACTGTCTTTTTTCGTTTTATGGTTTTTGTTTCGCTTTTTGTCTTTTTGCTCGTGTTTTTGTCCCCCTAGTTGCCCCCCTTTACTCGGTTAGCTAAGCCTCGTTCGGAGAGCATACCAGGAAGTTTTCTTGAGTTTTCTTAAAAAGCTATCACGGTACAACCGGAAGGTTTGCACGTTCCTGTCGAACCGTACCGCCGGTACTCTAGAATGGGCATTCAGCCCGAAGCTGTCTCAAGTGGGTTCGACTCCGTAGTCTTGATGTCGTAAACACCCAGGAGCGCCATAAAAACACTATGTAACATTCGTCTACTGCAGTCACACATGAGGCTTAAGAAAAATAGGCCCTATAACCATTGGCTCAAGAGTCAGGGACACTATCTCTTGTGTTTTTGTACCTCAAATCAGTCGGAGCCAATTCGGTTCGCTTGTGACATGAGACTACGACCCGTTACAGCTTAAAGGCTACTACTAAAATATCCCCCCACTCTAGAAATAATAACGTCCCCATACTCAGGTCTCTAGATACCCAAAATACATGAACGCCGTTAAAAACCGGGTTGGAACAATCCGTTAAGTTACTTTTTATTAGACAGTGGAACTTTGATCCATTTCAGATGGATCAACCTAAAACTCGCCTTACCTCAACATAACAATTATAAAACACACTCTAGGAATTTAAATTAGTACTCACATTGTAGCACGCTCAAGAACCAGGAAGTAAATAAGTCGGTAAGCAACTCAAGAATCAATAAAGTAACTAAAATGAGTTTAATGTTAGTCAGTTTCAATAACAAGAACAAGTTTTTACTCTAGACTGTAAGTTCTCGTGAACCATTGGGACACTCTAGCTGTCCACCTTTCCACCGAAGGTTCACTCTGGTCCAGTTAATAATAGTACTCCAGTCACAACAATCCAGTTCGTGGGAATGCGCTCGTCTCTGTTTTAGATGGGACAGCTCTACTCTCGATTATTATTGCTACTGAAATTGCGAATAGCAATTTCCCACTGATTTTTCTAGCAACTTTCCCGCGATTGTCACTCGATCGTTCTGACTTCTCTTTTCTGATTTTCAGTTATCGCGAGAAAATCGTGCATGACAGGTTTCATTCGAAATTTTGAAAAATTAAATTTCACTCCAAAATTAAGTGCTTTTTGCTTCTCTCAAGGTCAAACTTCCAAATATGACCGACTGGCACATTTTGATAAGGATGAGGAGCTAGGAGTTGGGGGGAAAGGGTTGATCCATCTTCGATGGAGATGATGATTTTTATCTACTGAACAAAAACAATAATTCAATAAATAGTAATAGCCCTGATTTTAGGAGTGACCTCGTGGTCTGGGGATACTGAGACCCAGCCATGAGCTCATTATTTGCATGTAATTAAGTTAATTTGAGCGTTCTGGTCGAAGCCGGAGAACAGTAACGTTTTTGTCGACCCGATGTTAGAAAGACCACCGAAAGTACTGGCTTGGTAGAGACGGTGAAAAGCATGCAAAGCTCTGTTTAGACGTTAGCCAGTTTTGTTTTCCGTCGATATGTATCTTCCGGGCGAATGTTACAAAATCACATACAATTTGGTTCTAAACCATCATGATAAAAAATTAGCCAATCACAGTAGACCTCTACATTACTAATAAGATTAAAATACTTTCAAATCCAGACAAATTAATTTTAAAATGTTTAATTAATTTTAGAGGTTAAAAGTATTTTAATCTTAATAGTAATTCAGAGGTCAACTGTGATTGGCTGATTTTTTATCATGATGGTTTAGAACCAAATTTTATGTGAGTTATTGTAAATAACATTTGTAAATTGATGTTTTATCGTCATTTAGATTAGTTTATTGTAAAAATCCTGACGATGCACATAGTTGCGAAAACGTTTGAAATTTACTTTGTAACAATTATATTTATACCTTATATTTTCTCGTGTCGAGTTGCGTGTTCTTATTGAAGAAGCGTAACCCTGATAGAGTCTAATTGTAAGTACATCAACACTTGTCATCTTTTTTTATCATTAGCCCTTCCAAATCTAGAAAATTCCAAGGATTTTGACTGGAATACGTGATGAAGGGACTCCTGACACCTCGGTTACAATGATACTTTTGACCTGATTACCCCCAAATTGTATCTGACAAAGTGTTTTCCAGGTAATATGAGCGCTCCCAAATTGAAAAATGTAAAGATCAACAGTGGCTAAATGAGTGCTAGCTTAGCCCTCCTTGATCAGAAGTCAAGTAATGTTAACTTTTCTCACAACCAGGAACCGGGTTGTATCATAATTAATTCATCTGTCACAATGAAGCCGCATATTAAAGAATCACCAGGTGTCACTACGAGTCAGTTTTACGGTGACGAGAGTTGCAGACAGAAAAGTGGATCGGATACACCTATGAGGGAATCAGTGGGAAGCGATAGTGCAAATAACTCAGGCACGCCACCTTATGTGAAATGGGCGGTTGGTTTTGACTCTCTTCTAGAAGACCCAGAGGGTCAAAAAGTGTTTCAGTCTTATCTTCGAGCTGAAGGGGCTTTGAATAACTTAATGTTTTGGTATGCAGTGAACGGATTTAAAACACAATCAGACAAACATAAAAAGTATAGACTAGCTACAGTTATTGGACGCACTTTTCTAAAGAGGAACTCAGCTAATGCTCTGAGTGAAATAGCGAGCGATCACCGTAAACAAATTTTAGATGCAATCAGAAAGAACCAAGCTGAAAACAACGTGTTTGACAATGCTCAGGAGGAAATTGAAAATTTTTTGAAGGAAAAGGCGTACCCAATGTTCTTGAAATCGGATGTTTACATAGACTGCTGCAATAAGGCTATTCAACAAGAAGCAGTCGTCTCTAACTCACACATGAGTTGTTCCAGCTCACCCCTTAACACAGCAAACACATGTCAAACTGGAAGTCTTAACCAAGAAGGAAGTCCGACCATTTCTACTTACTCTACGCAGAGCACTGTTACACCTACTTTAGACTCAAAAAATACCACCACAGCCAATGCTGCACAAGGTGCAGGCAGTAATGGATCTACTGTGACGCGACTTAGTTCCGCAGCTGCTGACAATTCAAGTGAAGCTAGCCAAAGCTCTCATGTCATACAGGGTAGTACAGTTGACGAGGGTTCCGCATCAGATATTTCTGAGGTACAAGATCCAACGACCGTCACCGTCATCACTTCTGGCCCTTCTTCATCTGTGCCTTCAATTTCCAGAGCAACTGCGCTCAATTTCAAGCCAGCTTCTTCTTCTGGGCTTCCACTTCAACAGGGTATAAACGATTCAGGTTCAATAGGAAATGCACTGGTAGGGGGATTGGCCACAGTGCACGAGGATACAGAGCTGCTGTGCAAGGAAATCAATCTGAGAGGAGGCAACAAAGGCTTCGAGGCCACCACTGACATATTTGCGGCTTCCATACGGTGCTTCGAAAATGAGGGCGGGTGAGTAGGATCCGGTTTCAAACGAAGTTTCATGTAAAGCTTTTTTTATATTTTGTGAGCAGGGGCCCGGTTTGAACCAGTAGCAAATTATTAAAAGCACTAGAATTTTATTACTGTAATTAAGTACCCTTGTATTTAGGCGCTATCTCTGAGTTATTCTCTATATAGCGTTTAAATTTAAACCTCTAGACTTATTGACTTCCGTTGTTTTCAATGACGAAATTTTTTAATTTTTTCCCTTGCGATGAGCAAAGGTGTTGCAACCGGTTACTAGAATTTTTAATTGTAAAAAAAGTGGTCCCGGAAGTCGCCCTGCTCAAAAGATGTTTTGATAGTGGCCAATAAAAAAAAACGTGCAGTTTGTTTACATTTTTCTGACCACCCGCATCTTTATGACGGAGGGTGGTCTAAGCAGGTCTTCAACGCAAAATATTGTGCTACTAATAAACGTTAAAGTGAGTAGAATTATGAATAACATCACAGCACAGCCATTTCAACTGGTTTTGGTTTTTGTCTTATTGTTGACAAAAATTTGCCGAATTATCTCAGTTATCAGGGAATTGGAAATCTCACTATATCAATGTTTATGCTATCTAATTTGGAGCTTTCATTTATTTTGGTATTAGTAACCAAGAACACCTCTCGAAATCAAAAGTGGTATTCACGAAGAAAACACAATGATCCTTGCGATTAGCAAGCGTTGACAAATCAAATTATGCATTTCTTTTGGATAACGTAAGTTCTGCTTTCGATTCCGGACATGGTCGGTTTTTCAGTTTTCTGTTGGAAACTCGTCATAGTCGGGCTGTCATTAGTCCGGTTATTTTGTCGGCAAACATTGAAAAGCAAGGATATAGAATGTAGTAGTTAATCCCGAACGATTTGGGAAGCTCCGTAACCCAGTTCGAGCAGGCTTTTGGCGCTCTTCTATTGGAGAGGGTGTGATATGTGCCTTTTGCGGCTGCTCATACAGCCGTTGGGTCCACCACTGGAAGGCGGCTCTTCTGGACCACGATGATTTTAAATGACCTGTCTTGTAATTGACAACTGTTTTGCAGAACAAGTGTTTTTTTTTGTAACCAGAATCATTTGTGAAACCTCTGTAAGTTCCAAGCTCTTCATATTTGGTCTAGTGATAAAGAAATAGTCTTGGGAGACCAATGTATGAGATTGGACCTTGTTTTTTATACGTACGCAACATTCGTACGGACATTAAATATCATTAGGAAAGCAATAAAAGTTTCCATTGACGACTGGCTGCCGTCAGATTCTAATTCACGTGTTTTCACTGTCTCGACCTTGCCAGTTTTTTAATGCCTATTTTAGATTCGACAACGTTACGAGTTTGAGTCTATCAGCCGAAAGGAGCTTGCTCAGTTTTGTTTATATGCAAGATTAGCAATATACCAGAACACGAGGTTATATCTAAACAGGGCTGGTTAATACATTAATTTTTTGACGTCACAAACCCATTGAAGCTGGAATGACACTTCCTTGCTGTCAAATACTCATGCTTTGATTAAACACGAAATTGTTTTACCGGAATTTAATCTAATAAAATCAGGGCATTGGAACAGTTAAAATAGAAAAAGACTAGTCAGTCCTGAAAACGGTTTTTGTTTTCAAAACTTCCGATCTTCAGGATCCCATTGATTAGCTTCCTTAATTTCACAATTTCTTCTTTCTGGAGAGTCGGTCGATACAATCCTAGTTTTCGTCAGCTTGATACAAGATTTTCTGTTCTGTATTCGATTACCTGCTCAAAATGGACGTCGTCGCGTTTCCCGTAAATGAGGACCTCATAAATCGAAATTAAAAAAACTCATTCAAAGCCCGCGAAATGTGTTTTTTGTGCCACTAACGTCGTTGTTTGCTAGGTTCATACTTTCCGGAGGGTTAGTTTGGCAGATCACCGTAGATTTTGAATTTTGTGCAGGTTAATTCTGAAATAACTGTACACAATAACATACTTTTCTTTAAAAGAACACTTGATTTTCGGATTATCGTTTTAGGCTGATATTATGACAGCTTACCTAACCAAAACATCCTTCGGATGCCCGAGTATTGCTATTTAACGTTGTTAACAACCAAAAATCGGATGTTGCGAGGGGTAGGGGGATTTGTCGTATAATTAAAGATCAAACAAAAAACCAAATAATACAAAGAACAACGAAAACAGCAAAAAATTGTAAATATGCCAAAGAAGACGCGATGCGTGTGGCTTGTTTGCTATTGGTTTGTCGGAACCGGACAGCCCCGTCAAACCTATCTGTTAAAACAAACTAATAGTTCCACGTTTTCAACTTAAAATTACCCGAAATACTAGAACTATGGGATTTTGTTAGAACTCCTGGCCAAAAAAACGTCAAAAGGCTTTTAATACTCACTCATTTGCTTTTCGTGATATAAAGTAACGAACTGAAATCATCAGAAAGAAAGAAAAATTTATTTCTGTGATTCAAAAATATACATATGAGAATTTCACACATTTACAAAATCATTGACCAGAGGGGACCCTAAATGGACATTTTGGTCGCTGGGTAGTGCCTTAACGTTTCTAAGCAATATGTACAATTGTAACATAGGCAACAACTTTAGAAAACATAGAAACATAGAAAACAGTAGGGTTAGAAAATTCGTATTTTTTATAATCACGCATCAGTTAAAGCACAAATATAGCTGGTTAGTTGATGATGTTACCATTTCATGTTGTGAAGTTCAAGTTGTCACTAATCCAAATCCTTAAAATCAACATATCCAAAAGAGTCGTCTAGTAGAACCTAAAAATGCACTGGCAGCCGACCCTCTCGGAGTGTCAATTGAATTAATTCTTACTTCCCAGTAAAGAAAAACATAATCAGGCTTAAATGTGGACAAGGAATTGCGGATGAAAACAATGGTTCAATAAATGGAGTTTGTTCAAAAATTCGTTCGATCAAGTCATAGTTCCCGAGAATAAAAAGGTGTTTCATTCTATGATCGTAATTACTACTTGCGAGACCTTTAACGACTGAAATTCAATTGGAATCAAATCAATTTCGTGAAATGTATTAAAGCGTTTAGATCCTCGATATACCAATGAATGTTTTTTCATTTATGACTTGATTCGCATTGTTTTCATAAATTTTTTATTTGAACTTGTAGTAGTTCTGCTGTGTTAATCGAAGCAAAGTAAATCGTTTAGATAATTTTTGGAGTGATGGCCGGATAAAGAACATATAAGAAGTTTTATTATCTCATATATGTACACTTCATATTGTGTTAAGATTTTTCTTTAGGCAAAAACGTCTGAAATACTGTCGTGGAATTTGCGAAAAGACATCAGCCTAACATTTTTCCTTTGTAAAATTATGGTTGAATTGAAAGCCTTGAAATTTGTACACCCGTAAAACAGAATATCATATTGTATCTATGATACACTGTTTGATTCATAATATTGATAAAGAACACCAGATAGCGCATACCGCCTAATTTTTGCGCAATTTTGTTGTGAAAGTCTATCTATACATTTAAATTCAAATTGTGATCTATGTTCACTCCCAAATATTTCCATGACATTTCCAAGGACAAGTTTTTATTTTGAAAAGAGATGGTATTGGTAGAAGCGCTTCTTTGTTATTTTTAATTGAATGTTTTAGATTTAGGGATAGTTTATTTCTGAGTCATCGTGCTACTGCATAAAAATCATAACTTAAAATTTCTAAAGAACTGTCAAGGCACATGATCGGGGTATCGTCAGCGAATTAAAATATTTTAAGGTTTTGCATACAATTGGTAGATCATTAACATAAATGAGAAAATTCAATGGATCTAATTTTGAACTTTTGGGTGCTGGACTTGTGACCTTATGATAATCAGAACAAATACCATTTGTTTGACCACTTTGCTTGCGGTTTGGTAGATAGCTATTTATCCAACTATAGCAGGTATTGGTAATTCCGTGTTATGGAAGCTTTTTCTTCAAGATATAGGATCTATTGTATCGAATAGCTTTTTCAGATCGAGAAAAATTGTAGAGTTGACATTCTGTTAGGAGCTTCGCCTTTTTCAGTTAACTTGGCAGTGGCATCAAGTGTGCCGTGCTGTATCCTATAGCCGAATTGTTAAGTTTAAATTTATTCAAAATTTTCAAGATAGTCATATTCTATTAAACATAACTCTTTCAAAAACGTTAGGTATTGAGGGTAGCAGCGCTATAGGCCAATAGCTATTCTTGTGAAAATTTCGGAACCTTCTTTATGTGACGATTTTAGACCTGTATACCATTATTTTTCATTTTTGAAAATTTGTTAGTGATTTCTGTTTCAGTGGATGGCTCTAAATGTATTGGCATGAAAGGTTCCAGAATTCTGATTTCTAAGTTTACTTTTGGTGTATTTAAACTCAGTCTTTCCGCTACATTTGCGAAAAAATTGTTAAAGTCATCTCAATTTTTTTTCCGACGCTTCTTACAAAAGACCAGTTTTGTTGTTATTTTGCCCATAGATTTGCTGTTAATGTGATTTCCTTTAAGTAGATTTAAAAATTGATAAATTTGTCTGGAGTCGCCATGTCGTACTTTTATTCACATAGTAGCACCTTTTTGATACCTTATTTTCTTTCTCAACTTTGCTTCTTAATTCGGTATGTCTTTGTATGGTTATTCCTCCATATTCCTCCTGTTTTGGCACATACTACGATGGAGTTTAATAATCAATTTTTTCATTTGGTTTGTAAACCAAGGAGGACACTGTTTCTTTTTGACGCCGCACTATCATGGGAGTAAATTTCTTAGAAATTTTTATTATGATCGCATGGAACTTCTGATTTGCCTCATTTACATTCACTGTTTATTAATTGATGTTTTTTTCTGTAATTGTTCGCAATTAATCCTGCTTTCGTGTAGATGATTTAAGAAAACTAGCATCTCTCTTGTGAGCTGATATACTCTGACATTATATATAGTCGGTTTCGAATGTTTTCCTAACCGGTTGATAATCTTTAAATTTTTCGTGCGTTAGTACTTCTATCTCGCATCCTTGCAAGCCATTTACTACAAAACGATCTCAGTAAGATTGAGTATTTTCTGATTTTCTAGTTGGTAAGTTGCTTGATATTTAAATCCCATTCGACTGGATTGTATCTAAATATCTTGACGGATTGTATTTATATTAATATCTCCACATACAAAAATAGACTTTTAAATGTTTTTCAAAATATTCTAGCGTGTGATCTAAATTTTCAATGAACTGCAATTTTTTTTGCTTCTAGGTGGGTTATAAATTAAGATGAAGATGTAACGCTTACCTTCTATCCTAAGTTCTAACGTTTAACTTTTATTTCTAGATGTATCTAATTTTGTATAATTTTCACATCATTGTCACATTGAAAAAAAAACGGCTCCTTCTCGGGTAGGTCGCGGTTTGGAGACATATTTAAATTCAGCCCTTACATATTAGGTCACATTGTCAAGTTTAGATCGACTCAAGTCTGTATACTAGCTCTTCTTGCTCGTTGCTATGTTTTTTAGGAGATCTTGAATTCACTAGTAGACCATTAATTGTTAGTTTACTTCAACTTAAATTATCACCCGGAATGTGCGCATTTGTTTGCTAATTGAGACAAAAATAATTTTTTTGATATTTAATGTGTCCTTCGTCTTCAAACAGTCCTCTTATTGAAAACACTCCTTTGTATCTTTTCCTTTCTTCCGGCAGCAATTGTTTCCTTCTTTCGTCCTAACTTTTTCTAATTTTGGATCTGTTTCATCAGGTCGAAGAACTTCACTCGTGGAACAGTGAGGTCTTCAAAACTGTTATTCTTATGCTTTTCACTATCTTCAAGTTTTTTTTAAATTTTCAGCTGCTCAATTCTCGAAGATCTTCTCTAAAATCGTACAATAATGGGTCTGGTGCCATGATTACGAGCAGGTAGTCGGTGTGCAATTGAAATATTCAATCACTGATTCTCGCTCCTACTTTTCCTGCCAATTCTATTACTTTCTTATGAGTTATGACTGGAGTGTATAACTCATAGAGTAATTTCGGATAGGGTACACCGTCTGCTCGTCACGCTATCTTATTTTCGGCCGGATAGATTCGTGCAACTTCTTAGTCTAATACCGATCCTAATCTTACTCTTATACTATCTAGTCTCAGGTTGTTTAACTAGTCTCTGCTAGGCTCAATAGATCTAGGGTATACTGGTTTATTGCGGCTGCTGAAGTGCTCGGGAGAGTCCAACTAATTTCTAAGTTAAATTCAAATCTCTCTGGTGCTGAAATTACAAGTAACTTCAGCACTTACAAATAAGTGGGTTGTTAGTTAGATGGATCATGATTGGTTAATATTAAATACTTTACATTGGTAAAACATTTAATTTATCCAATCATAAAATATAGTTTAGATCAGGTTCCACCCATCCGGGTTTTACAGAGTTTTTTAGAACAGTTCTTCTGTAATTCAAGGATGGATGATGGACGTTGGTATTTGGCGAACATCATATTTCTTTGTTTCCTTTTTGTTTAGGAAGTTCCAGGAAACTGGAGTTAGAGACATAAGACGTTGTGTTCTTCTTGTGACAACGACTGAGTCTCTGCAACAAAACCAATTCTGATTTCAGAATGGTTGGCTATGTCAGGTTTTTCTGTTCTTCGGGGAGAACTTCTTTTGTGTCTGATCTAGCTTGGGAATGGCGTGGAGATTGTGCGTGGAGGGGATGCCTGGTTACTCGGATCTGTACGTACACTTGGGTCATCGAGGTGGTCATTGGTCTAGTTCAATGAAGTCCTTTTCTGCGAGGTCAAGTCGTACTCTAAATCCTTTGAGTTGTGATTGTGAGCGGCATATCGATTGTAGTTGGTCATTCTCTCTCGAGTGTAGTGAGGTCGTCTTGTCTTTTGATGTTCGTCCTTGGTGTTGTATTCTGATCTATATATTGCATCATGTGATTTTACATTTTATAAAACTTTTATTAGTTTAATATTTTTTAATAATGATTTTAGTTAGTTGTTTTCACAAAAGCTTTTTGTTTTAGTTCGGTTATTTTGAAGAGTTACTCACCCTTGAGTAGCTCTTATTAAAAATAAAGGTGTGGTCACAAAGCGTGGATGTAGCGCGGTGGGTTAGGCCGGCTATAGAGCATGCTCAGGACGTCCTTCCTGGTGGGTTAGGCCAGGTGTGGGAGTATGATTTCATGCGGTTTTTGTGAGGGGTCCTGTTATGTGACAACGTTTTATGTTGGGTTTGTTGTGGTTTTTCTTATGTTTCGTTGGTTGTGTCCTTTTTTCAAAAATCAAATTGTTTGTGGTATGGGTTTGTCTTTCGACTTTTTTGTGTTTTATTATTTCTTTCTAAGACTTTGTAATAGTCTTCAAAAGAATAAATTATCCAGTTTTAAACTGGGTTAATCCGGTTTGGGTACCGTTGGTTTCCTTTTCTTAGTCATGCTGTTATTCTATGATTTGTGGTATTTAGTAAGCTGCGTTGGTTAGTTTTGTTTAGTATATGATTCCTTTCCAACCGGGTTAAAGGAAAGTTTGAAACATGTTATTATATGTTAGAGTTGTTGAGTGTGAAAACTTGAAACTGAAATTCATTATTTTAAACAATTCTTCGTGGGCGAGCTGTGCGAGTGTGGATAGAATTTCTGTGCGAATGAATGAAAATATCAAAAGGTTAGTACTGCAATTGCATTTTATTAATTTACTGCGTAGAATTTGGAAATTTACTGCTAGTTATGGGGGAATTTTAAGATACAAATTTTCATCATAATTAGATTTACTGCTTTGGGGGAAAATTTTATAAATTAATTTACTGCATTGGTATTATATTTATTTTAATTGTTGGTGCAAAAGTTTAATAGGGTCTTAAACAGTTTTGAAGAAGTTTGCTATTTTTTATTTTTCTTTTGTGAATTTTTCAGATGATCGAGGATGAAGGCTAAAAATCTAAAGAAAACATGAATAAAGAATGGTGAGTTTTTTCAATATTTTAATTAGTTAGTAATATTTACTTAATTCATACTTACCTGTTAGTCGTCGGGGAAAAAACCGTGGGGGAAGATGTCGTGAATTAGTTCTGAAGTTGTGAGTAGTTTAGCTAGAATGCGGATGATATTTTTAGTTTGAAGCAGTGGCCAAAGCAATTGAAGTGCCTTAATAGTGGTTAGTTCTTCAGTGCCTACTGCAAACTCATAAGGTGTGTTTTGGATTAAGTTATATAATTTGTGGTTAAATTTAGTGTTGTGGATGAATTCTAAAATTGGGATTTCTATAGGCTGTACAAACTCGTGCGGGATAAGGAAGGGTCGGGATTCTTCGGCGTTGAAGGTCTTGGTGATGGGGCAGAAAATGTACATTTGGGTTATGGGGTCATAATTACGAAGAATACCATGGAGGTTAGTGTCTTTAATACAATATGTGAAATTTAGGAAATACGGTGAAGTGTATTTTGAGTTGATGAATTGGAAACGATGGTGTGGTTGTCTAGATGGTGTGTGGAGGTCAAAGTGATTTTGGATGAAGCGATAATAACTATATGTATGTGTTTGTTTAGTGCGCAACATAATATCGTGTGAGCAGTGTAAATCTCTTTCGTGTGGTGCAAGGAAATGAAAGGTTAGTGAAAAGATTTGGAAGCGTTCTTTAAAACTTTCGTATGCCTGTGTGTTTGTTAGTGCTTCTGAAATAATGTGATCAAACTTTCGGTCGAAGATGTTTAGTGTAAATACATATGGTGTCTTGATGAAAAATTTCTCGGTGATTTGTGGATTAGCGAAGCGATCGTCGTCTAAGAATTGATCTTGGTTAGCTCTGATGATGTTGTGATCGTAGTATTCTAGTGTATATTCATT
This sequence comes from Symsagittifera roscoffensis, assembly GCF_963678635.1. Lineage (NCBI taxonomy): Eukaryota > Metazoa > Xenacoelomorpha > Acoela > Convolutidae > Symsagittifera > Symsagittifera roscoffensis. The sequence goes on from NC_087069.1 coordinate 3,298,201, forward strand.
AGCTCTAGGTGCAGTGTGTGTTTTTAGTGATTTTTTATATCCAACGTAAGTAAACTGTCTAGCGGTTAGTGGTGTAGTTAGTTGATATAGCATGTCCTTATTTCGCTCTATATCGATGTGAGTGTTAGATAAGGGTAAGCAAAGAGGGTTAGTGAAATAATAGTATGAGGTCCAAGAGAGAGTGGGCATTAAAACGTATTCATCTACAAAGTTGCGTGTTTCGTTAGCGTCGTGAGGGGTGTTTAAGGTGTATTGTGGAAACGAGGGTAAAGTGATAGCTAAAAATTCTTTAGTGTTAGTATGCTGGGGGTGGTTGATGTATTCACGGGCTGTTCCTGGTTTTGCTGGGAAAGGATGGTTGGGGAATTTTCTTTTAAAAGTGCGGTAAGCTCTAGTTGTGTTTAGTGAAGATATAGTGGATGTGGATGATGGTGTTAATGATTCAGTATAATTTGTAGAGGGTGTAGGGGGATTGGATGAATCTGTAGTGGAGGAGATTTGGTTTATGGTCGGGGTGTTAAGATGGTAGGGTTGTTGTTGGAGGGTAATAAAATTATCTAATTCTGGGGAGATTCGGGGGGTGTCTGGAGAATGAGATGATTGGTCAGAATGGTATGAGGAGTAGGTTGGGGTGACTTGGGAAGCATAAGAGGGTGTGGGAGTGATTGGGTCAGGGTTATTTGACAATATGGGTTGAAAAGGAGGTTGAGAAAAATTAGAAGGGTTATGAAAATTATTGGATGGGGACGGTTCTGAGTCGGCAAATTCATCGGGGGTTTCAATATTCGGGTTATTTAGCTGTGAGATGGAGTATAAAACTGAAATATGTGAGTTAGTGTCGGAATTCATGCCTGATGTTACATTGCTAGAAAAAGCAAAAAGTGGTATGATTGGGATTGAAGAGGTAAGATTGGTTGGATGGGAATTTGATCGGTGTAGTGATCCAAGTTGGCGGCTCATCGTGGGCTAAAAAAATTATTATTTTGAGATTGAAAAGCGGTGGTATGGGGCTGTTCAATAATTTGTTCATAAGTATTATCATCTTGTGATTGATGTGTCATTATATGTTGGACGGGACTTTGCGATGTATTGAGTCGAAAATTTGGATTATGTGTGATTGCTAAATTTCGAAAATTTCGTGGGACTAGGGATAGTGGATGGTTATTTGGTAGGGGTGGTAGTTGTGGTGCCGTTGGCTGTGTGTCGACATTGTTATGTTCTTCGTCGTATGTATTTTGTCGTGTTGTTATTTTTGTGTTATATTCTTTTATTTGTGCGTCTAAAAGAATTTTGTTTATAGATGTGGAAAAAATTCCAAAAAATCCTGCAAAGAGTATGCGTGCTACGCTTGCTTGTCTGTTTACTTGTGTGTGTATAGCACATGTATTGTAGATTCCTTTTAAGAGTGAGAAAAGAAATCCAATAAAGTTAAACATTGCGTATAAAATAGTCAATTTTTCTAAGATGTAGTAGGGCCATCCTAGAAAATCAAGGATCTCATTTTTGAGTGTAACGAAGCTAAAAATGTTAATTGGTGATATATCTTGGGGACGGTATTTTTCGCCGTTTAGATATATATAATCTTTAATGTCTTTAAAATATCCGCTATAGTCTTGCGTGTAGATATCGGCAAATCCTGCGGTTTCTGCAAGTTTGCGTAAGTTTTGGTCTATTGATTGTCTTTGTATTGTGTCCATTTGTGTTAATAATTCCTGGAATTGTTGTGTTCTAATGTGATGTTGAAAATCTGATTTTGAGTATATTCCTATTGATTGTAAGTCTATATTTGGGTTTCGAGCGATAGCGCGAATGCTTTCTGGTGAAAATTTTTTGAGTGATTGCATTAATGTGGGATATGGAGTGAGAAGGTAATATTTATTTTCATCAGGGTTTAGTTGTACTACATTGTGGCTATTTTCTGATCCACATGGGACTGCGGTATCCCAGAAATAGGTTCTTCGTGAAAGTGTATCCACGAAATGTACTTTATTCTTATAAAAGATAGGGATTCTTTTATAACATCGTTTATCTTCAAAAACGTAGAGTGGTGATACTTTATTGGTACAAGTATAAAACCATAAGATGTTTCCTTCGTAGTCTAAAAAATTTGATCTATTTCCTGATAATAAGTATCCTGCGTAGGGTATTTTTAATACTGCTAGTGCAAGTGATTGTAATATTTGTGTTCGTTCTAATTCGCATAGTTGGTGTAGTGTTTCTAATTCGGAGAGTGACATTTCTTGAAAAATTCGGCTAATTGTATAATCTAGTTTCATATCTAAATGAATATTATAGTGGATATTACCGAAATATGTAGTATTCATTAGTGATAATTCTTGTAAGCGTGTGCTTCTGGTGTCATAAGGTTTTAGATGTCCACCAGGTTGTCCGTTGCTTTTTTCAAAATTAACTGGTATATAGGATGTTCCTTCGTTTAGAGGATGACCTGTGGCATATGGGTCGATTTTTACTTTTCCAGTGGTCATGTCGAATCCTTTTTCGTATTCAACTAATATTTCAGAGTATTGTGTTCTGTGAAGTGGATTCCTGTATTTACATGCAAGTTCTGTTTCTTGATATATTTGAAAACGTGTCAATTTATTTTCTATATTGTCTATGTTTCTAAAATCGGAACTTAGTTTTCGTGATGGATGGACTTGTTCATAAGGAATTGATTGTATGAAATATTTTTCGTGAAATTTTATCATACGAGCGTGTATTTTTGCTACTTGAAATGTTGTACATGTATCTTCGGGGAACCAAACAATTGTTGCTTGTGTTCTTGTTGTAGGGTCGCAATATCCTTGATCATTTTTACAAGGTAGTCGGATTCCTTGATAGATCATTGTATTATCAGATAAATCTCGTGTGAGTTGTATTTTTTCGAGTTGTATTTTCCAATCGAAAAACATTATTTCTTGGTATCCTTTATTTTTTGTGTCTGCTTTGCAGTTTGATGGGTTATTTATACCAATGTGTGGTATCCAATGTTTATCATGTAGGTCATAGGTTAATCGTCCGTGTGCGCCGTTATACGGGTATTTTTCGTCTAGTTTTATATGTCCTTGGTGTCTTTCAAGTTGTGATTGATGTACAGAGTCTGAAAAAACTTGAAAATTAACTAATTTTCTTTGGGAGTTTTTATTTTGTGTGATGTTTAGTCTAAGTAATTCATTTTTACAATCGTCGGGATTGAGATGTAAAAGACGTTCTATATTACTTTGATAGAATGATTCATGGTCAAGTCGGTTTTTGTTGCCGTTGGAGACTTGTGAACAATGTACTTTCTTTTCGGAGAATGTCGCTGTGAATTTATAACCTGTAACTGTTGTTGCTCGGGCTTTTGAATAGAGTGTTGCTATGATATCTGTGGTTTCTATAGCTTGTGGTTCTGTTTCACATTGTGATACTTGATTTATTGCATATTTATGTAGTGTTTTTTGTTCATTTTCTTCGCAATCGTAATGTGTTACTAATAAATCTTGTGGTCCTGTACGAGGGGAAGGGTTTATGTTTTGATTTGAGGTTACTAGAAAAAAGAGTTGGAGAAAAATTAATAATTTTAGAATATACATGTGTATGATAATCCTGAGTATGGGTTATAAAATGTAATGTAACCAATTGTGTTTTTGGTATATCTGTCGTATTTGTATATTACTTCAGTAGTTATAAACGGTGGTGGTAGTGATTGAGCTGTTATGTTAGGTGGTTTTAATGGGTAGGGATGTTGTGTAATATTGTTTAATTTAACTGTGATTTCAAACTTTAATTGTAAACTGTTTTGTTGGAGTATTTGAATATTGTGATCACGGATATCGTTGTGAATATCTTGGCGATATTGTAATCTATTAAGTGCCCAGTTATGAAGGCGGTTACTTTCTTGATGTTGTCCAAATAATGGTGGAGGTGCTGTAAATGTATTCCAATCTAATCTTAAAGGAATATTTATTGATGATTGTTCTCGATATCTGGCGTCGAGATTATTTGGAAAATTTAAGTTAAAGGGTAGTGGTGAAAATTGGCTTATTGATGGTGTTGATGGTAGTGATAATGTTTCTGGTAGTGATGAGGATGTTGTTGTATCCGTAGAAATATCTATGGGGTCATTGACTAAATTTGGTTCACCTTGTGTGAATGAATGTGTAGTCCAATATGGAAATCGTGATGTTTGGTTTGGGGGGTTAAAAGGATTTTCACGTATTTGTTCAGATGTTGGTGTTGAACCTAAGTAATCTGATGGTAAGCTTGAGGTGCTACGTTGTGAAAGAAGTGTAGGGGTTTCTGGTAATATACCAGTGGTGTTTTCTGGAGTGGTTTGTGATGGGGATTGAGGTATATCAAAATGAACTCGGGGAGTTTGAAAATTTCTATTTCGTCGAGGATGTATAATTTGTCTATTTATTTCTGTTGTGTTTTGGTTTTGACTAAGGTTTCGTATTCTACTTAGTTCTTGTGGTAGTGTTGGGTAAAGATTATATGTTGGTTCACTTAGAGATGCTTGTCGTTGAACTGGTTCTAGTGGTTCAGATAAACGAGCGTGCCGTTCTTCAAAAGTGTATGGATTGTCTTGAAAAGAAATTCGTGTAGATGTTTGAGGATTTTGAGTAGTTGAAGGTGGTGTTGGATTATCTTGGGATGATGTCGGTGAAGACTGATTCTGTGACTGTTGGGTAGCAATTTTTGATGGATTTTTGAATTGTTACTTTAGTGGGAAGGTTTATGTTTATTATAATATTCTTCCAAAAAAATAATTAGAAAAATTGTTGCTAGGGCAAATGTGATGATTGCTTTCTTTATACATTTACATATGGTCAAAATGAGGGATGATAAAAATGTTATGAAAATTACAAACAATAAAAAAATATCAGTTCTACTGAAAATTGTTCGTATCATTTAGACAAGTTGTGAAAATCGTACCTGTGGATATATTCAAGGGTTTTGGAAAGTTGGAGGAATAGTTCGAGTATAGTGTAGAAAATTAAAAAAATGTTACAAAAAATGATTAAGATTATTAGAAAAGATTCAAGTATATCAAAAAGAAATATTATAAAGGCTTCAAGTATTGAAAAAAAATGTTTAAAATTTATAAGTATTTGAGCAACTGTTTGAGAGAAAAGCATTTAAGAAATGATCTCTTGGTCGAATATTTTTTGCTGTTTGAGGCGATTTTCTAGTGTGGTCGAATTATTTATTAGTTTTTTGACAAGTGGGTTGAGTTTTGGAAAAAATTGTTGGGGGCAATTTTCATGGTGACTGGGAGGTCGTCTTTTTCTTTATTTTTGTTTGTCAAATGATCCGGGGTATGGTGAGATTTTTATACTTTAGGCTAATTAAAATCTTCATTTTGTTACTTTAGGCTAAGTTATCAAATTTGTTTTGGGGGTATTCGTGGTCTGAGTTGGGGAAATATTGTTGATCTTTGGGTTATTAGATAAGGGAGGGGTACGGTATTATGGTGATATTTATTTTAGCTGTCAAGTTGGAGTGGTTTGCTTATTTTTGACCTGGAGGTTGTAAAGTTATAGTTAGAGATGTGCCTGGAGTTCTAGATTATTCGTCTAATTGATCTTAGTTTGAGTTAGAGAAAGTGGCGGATTGGATGAATCCTATTGGTCTATTTTGAACTAGAATTATTGCGTACTTGTGAGCATGTTATTTTGAAAAAATGAAATGAAAACTGTTACGGAGGTTTCAAGATTGTGAAGTATAAAATCTTAAAATTACTTTTTAAATTCTACTTTCTTTAATATTTTAGATTGAGGGATGAACATTTTGTAGTTTTTACGTGGTTGATTTCGGAGTCTTGTTGTTTTTCTATGTTCTGATTTGTCTATTTCTTCTTGGGGTATTATTTGTTCGGTCATTTTTCTATTTTTTCTTTGTTTTGGAGATTCTTTATGGTTTTGTGTATTGATTTTGGTTGCGGTTGGTTTTGTGTTTTGATTTTCGGTGGGGTTATCATTTTGTTCTGTGTTTTTCAGATGTGGTTCATTTTGAATGATTTTTAATCCTGTGAAAGAATATAATTGAGTTAATTCGCGGAGTGCGTATTCTTTTGGGTAATAAGGTAATAGGTTGTTTCGATGTTGAACGATTTCTTTTTTGTTTGAGTCGGTAATTTTATATGTGACATCAGTGGGTTTTGCAATTATTTGGTAGGGTCCTTTTCGGAGGGGTTGTAATTTTTTAGAAATTCCTTTTTGAGTATTAAAATTAGGTATTAAAACAAATGTTCCAATTTTTAAATCGGAAGCTGGTGTAAAACGTGAATTGATTTGTTCATTTATGTTTTGTCTTTGTAATAACTTTTTCGTTATTTTTTGGTAAATTTCATTGTGTTTCTTATCTCTATTTAAAATCCATTCGGTGTGTGTACCGGAGGCTAGTTTAAGAATTTGTGGGTGATGAAAATGATCTTCATCGTGCGTATGTAATGGGAGGTTATAACAAATTGAATCTTTATTTGGTTGACAATAACCTTGTGTGTTTTTATGGGAATTTGCTGTAAACATTATTGGTTTGCGTGGCTTTTGGTTAAAAACCATTTCGTATGGTGACATTCCTAAAGTTGTCGTGATTTGTGAATTATATGCTAAGGGAAATAATTTTACATCTGCTGACCATTCGGTATATTTTGTATCATTTCCGTTGATGATACATCTAAGATATTCTTGTAGTGAACGGTTCATACCTTCGACTAAGCCGTTTGTCCAAGGTGCATGAGATGTACGTGGTTTGTGTTTAATGTTGTATAAATGACATAGTGTTATTATTTCATTATTTATAAATTCTGTACCATTGTCTGTGACTAAAATTTCTGGTAGTCCAAATTTTGCTATCCAGTGTTCATAGAGTGTTGTATATGCGTAATAAGCATTACAATGTGGTACTGGGTTAAGTGCTACATAATGTGTAAATGCGTCAACAATTACCATAATGTAGGAGTTTCCTTCTGATGAGGGTGAAATTGGTCCTTTAGTATCAAATGAGATACGGTGATTAAAGTACAAACTTTGTCCTTTAAAATCTTGTTTCTGTGCTATTTGTTTTTGATTTGGGTAAGGTTTATTTAGTTGACATACTATACAATCATTGCATAGTACTTTTATCCAAATTGGTGCATTTGGGAAGTAAAAATTTTGTATAAAATTTGAATATGTTTTTTCTGATCCAGAGTGTCCTTTAATATTTTGTGTATGTGAAATATTAAAAGCTATAAGAATCATACTTAAAGGGAGACATGGAACTGTAGACTCATTTAGGTTATACTCTAAAAGGTCTGTATTTTCGTTAATTGTTGTGTTGTTAAATTTGCGAAAGTATCGGAGGAGTGTTTTGTTTCCTAGAATGGTTGAATCTGCTTTGATAGGTTTAGTTTTATATTTGTGCCATGATTTCAGTTGTCGAATTACTGGGTCAAGGTTTTGATATTGTTTCAGTGTTGAAATTGTAATTGTTTCTGTTGGGGGGAGGAAAATGTTTTCGATTTCTAATTTAGATAAGGGTATTGTATCAAGTGGGTCATGGAGGTCAAAAACTTGATTTATTGTGTATTTTGAATCATTTGTTTGTGGTCCTGATAAATTTATTTTATCAGTTAAATCTTCTTTTTCAATTAGTGGAAAATGGTCTTTTTTAGGCGGGTGTTGTTTTGTTCGTTTTTGTTGGGTGTTATTTTTTATCCATTGAGAATATGGGATTGGTTTGAAGGTTGATGTTCCAAGTAAATCAACTTCATAATGATTATTTTGACAATCTAAATAAAGTGGGAAATGTTGTAAATTATTTATTTGTGATTGTTCAATATCAGTTTTAACTGCATATTTGCATTCTAATCGAGGTGATGTTTCGTTTTCTGCAAGGTAGAATTTTATATTTTTGGGTATTTCAACTGTTGTTTTTCGTGTAAGTAATTCAGGTGGTGTATTTCGACTTAAGGTGTCTGGTAATGCAAGATTTTTTCCTGCAGTCCAAACTATATGTAAGTTTGGAAATTTCATTAGAATTAGTTGAAATCTGTAAACTCGGTGGTTTGGGTTAGATTTCTGTGTGAAAAGAAAAATGATGGGTTTGTGGTCTGTGAATAAAACTGTTGGATGCTTTGATCCAAGTATCAGAAATTCATATTCTGTCAGTGTATATATTATGGCTGTACATTCTCTCATTAGAGTTGAGAGTCGTAGCTCTGCTTGAGTGAATAATCGAGAATTTGCTGATATGAGGTTCATTTTATTTGTACCATTATGTGATTGTAATAGTGCTGCACCGATGCCAAAGTTCGAAGCATCGCACATTGCATAAAATGGTTGATTTGAGTCTGGAATTGTGTTTGAAATTTGTTCAGTTAAAAGTTTCTTTATTTCTTCAAATCGTGTTTGATGTTCTGTGTTCCATTCAAAATTATTTTGTTGTCTAAGGATGTTATAAAATGGTCGTAGATATAATTGCATTTTATAAACATATTTACTTAAAAAGTTTAACATTCCAAGAAATTCTTGGATTTTCTTTTTATTTGTTGGTGGTTGAAGTTTTTGAATAGCGTCAATGCGTGATTTCAGTGGAGTGATTGTTTTTCTTTCTATGTTATGTCCTAAGAATTTATCTAAGTCAAAAAGAAGTGTGATTTATCGGGGGCGGCCTTCAGATTTTCGTTCTGAAGTATTTGGTGATATTTTTCTAAAACGTTGAACATTTCGTCTTTTGTTTGTGATTGCATAAAAACATCGTCTAGATAGGTGATTGCGTTTTTCTTGAGTATTAGTGGTCTAAAAATTTTGCTCATAAAAGCTGAAAATGCTGCTGGTCCTATGGATATTCCATAGAATAAGCGGTTAAATTCATATTGTTGGTTTCCGATAACAAATTGTGTTAAACGTCGTGATTGTTCATCTAGTGGCATTTGATTGTATGCACTATTCATATCGGCGGTTGTAAAGTATTTGCCGTTTATTTTTGTTAAAATAACTTGTATTGGTTCAATGGGCCAATTACATTTTGATTCATCTATGAGTGAATTGAGGTATCTAGCGTCGAGAACGATTTTTAATGATTCTCCTTTAGCTAGAATGATAACGGGGTTGATGAATGTGTTGCCTTTTGGTTGTTCTTCTTTATTAACCGGTGATATAATGTTGTATTGTTCTAAAATATCGAGTAATCTGTTTACTTTATCATGTAAGTGAATTGGTACTTTACTTGCTCTCTGTTTTTTGAAAACTGCGTCTGGTTTTAATGGGAGATGTAGTGATGAACTGATTTTGCCAACATCGAATTTTGATGTTGCATAGACTGATGAATATTTAATTAGCTGTTTGGCTAATTTTTCGAATTCGTCTTGTGTTATTTGTGAATGTTGGAAATTAAACATTGTTAAAAATTTTTGTTGGTCCTTTGTATAGTTACTTATGTTGAATGTAGGTTTGAAATATGGAGTTTTTGTGAAATAATCCGTATTTCTGTTTTCGTTACTTATTATATTATTTATAGATAATTCTTCATTAAGAATTGTAGATTGGCAAATATCTAGTAATTGGAGTATATTATTTACGCGATAGGCTTTTTCGTGTATTGGTGATATTGTAGCGTTAGTTTCACAATATCCTAAAAGTCCTAAAGGTAATGTTACTTGGTAAGGTGTGTTGTTATAGACATGTAAGGAAATAATATCTGAATTCGAATTTTTCAAATATTTTATTGAAGAGATTGTGATTTTGAAAAATTTATGAATAGGTTTGAATTCAAAATCTGACATATAAAATTTTTGTTTATTTTGTTCTTTATCATATTGGTGAACTTGTTTGATTGGAAAATTATAGATGTTTCCTGATAGTGGTTTCAGGTGTTTTCTTTGTTGGTTAAATATCGGATAAAATTTTGAAAAAAATGGTGGTTGTTTATTTAATCTTTGAAAAAATGTTAAGGATGTTTCTTTTGTTTTTGTATATTTATCTTTGATTAATATTTTACTATTTAGGATGTTAATTGTTGGTATATACTTTGAAATAAATGGTATTCCAATGATATTATATTTAATATCAGTGATATGGAATATTTGTTTAAATGGCTTGTTTAGAATTTTACTTTGCTCCATTGTTCTGGTAGGGAGGAGAAATAATTGGATTTTTCCGTAGTTTATCAATGTTGATCCTTGTGCTGTTGCTAACTTACTGGAGGTTTCGAGAGGTGTTAGCTTTGGATGTAAAGTTTTTATTTCATTCCATGTGGGAATGTTTATTATGTTTGATTCTGCTCCTGAATCAATTAAAAAATCTATTTCAAGATCTGGTGGTTGAAATTCTTTATTTCTTGGGCTTTCTAAGAGAAATGGTATTGTCCAAATTTTTTCTTTGGGTTGTTCTTTTTGTATATTTTGATAAATGTGGTTTGTATTCAAGCATTTTGTTTTGGTATTTTTATTGGTTTGATTTGTAGTGTTAATCTCGTTTGTTTCTTGCGTCGTTGGTGTGGAATTTATGGGTGTAGTGTAATAATTTTGAAGAAATTCTGATTGATTTTCATATATATGTGATGGAAAGGGTTGTTCATATATGACAGATTCATAGTCATTTTCGACTTTTATCATATTGATAGCAAGAGTGTTTTCAGTATCACTTTCTGAATCTGATGATGTACAGTTTATTTGATTGAGTTGTAACGCATCAGTTACTGTGTCATCAATACCTGGAGGGTCTGATGTTGTTTCTGGGTTAGATTGTACTTGATTGATTTGCCTTTGATGTTTAGGTGTACTACTTCTGTGGCGATTATTAGAATTATTATAGTTATTATTATTCCGGTGTGGTGATTGGGAATAATTTCTATAACGATTATTATAACTTGGGTGTCGATTTTGTGAATTATTTCGCGATCTGTTTTGGTAATTATTGTTTGGTCTGTTATAGTTCGATCTATTATATGAGTTATTCCTTGATCGATTGTTCGGGTAATTCTGGTTTCGGTTGTTTGAATAACTTCTATTTCGATTATAGGAGTAGTTTCTATTCCTATTGTACGATGAATTTCGTGATTGATTGTTTGGATAGTAGTTATTTCTTGATTGGGAATTAGATCTAGAAACAAATCGTTGTGTATTTGAATTTGATCTGGAGTAGTTATTTCTACTATTTGGTCTATTGTAGTGATTTTGTGATGAATTATACGTGTTTCTTCGTTCTGGTGATCTTCCTCTATAACTTGAGTTATATGGGGATTGATTTCTTGTATAATTTGTATTGTTCGGGAGTGGTTTTCCTGAACTGTTGTTGCTGTGAACTGTTTTGTTTGGTAGATTTTGATCTTTTTTCATGTATTGATAGAATGATTTATTTGGTTCTTTGTATTTTTGAGGTTTATTTTGACTATCTTGCTGTTTTTGTCTACATTCGGAAATACTATGTCCGTATCGTCGGCAATAATTACACCATTTTTTGAAAGATGGTTTGCCTTTAAAGTTCGGGTTCTTTTCGTAAATATTGAGTATTTCAGTGATTTTTTCAACGAGGTCTGTTTCTGATTCCTGTATATTATTAATATTAGTGGGAGTCGTTTCAATTCTGTTAACGTATTGTAATTTTAGATTTTCCGTTTCTTCTAGTTTCATCGTGATTTCTGCTTGTTCTAGTTTGTCTACTAGTTTTCGAAAATCTAAATCGGGTTCTCGAATTGAAGAAGGATGGGATGCTCTCTTTTTTATTGCTATTTTCCTTAATTGTGGTGTTAAGGTCATCATTAAGATTTCTGTCATCTTTGTGTTTTTATAGTCATGTGTATTTAGTGAATATGCTTTTCGAACTAGTGTTTCGATTCGTACTGCTATTTGCTTGATGGTTTCGTTTGGTAATCTGCGAATTTCATTACATAAAACTCTTTGTTGTTGTTTGTTTCTTTCAGAGTCAAACATTTTTGAAAATTCTTGTGTAAATCTTTTCCAGTTTGATTTTATTTCTAGAGGTAGTACTGAAAACCATTTTTGGGCTGCGCCATCTAAGGTTGTTTGTATTAACGCTGTGCGTCGATGTATCCAATTTTGATGTAGTGGCGTATTAATTGGTTCAGGTCCTATATTTAAAATCAAATTTGCTGTTACTGCATTTAAATAATCTTCTACAGAGTATTCAGGGTCTGTTCCTGTGAAAACCATTAAAGGTTTGTTTGATGTTATTGATGATCCACCCATTAGGTATGGATTCATTGTCATTTGTAATGATTCTGCTGCATTTGGGATTTGAGAAAAATTTGAAAGTTGGTTTCTTGTTATTTCATGTTGTTGAAGATAATATGGGAGTGGTATTTCATTTTGCATTTGTGATGGTTGATACGAGTGTGCAGTCATTGGATTTTGTTGTTGAATTGGTTGAAAAGATTGTGTATTAATTGGATTTTGTTGTTGAATTGGTTGTTGATGTTGTGCATCTATCGGTTGTGGAGAAAAATTCCTATGATTTGTACGTGTTTTCTGTATTCCTTGTCTACGATATTCTTGAGTATTTTGTGCAAATATATCTGGTTGTAAGAAATCATCATCTGAGGATAAATAATCCATTTGATAAGATGTTTGTTTTTTATTTTTATTTTGTTGAAAAAATGGGTAATTTTCACTGCGATCCTGTGGAGGATTTGGTTGAAAATTTTTGGAATTATATTGGGCCGTTGGGTTATCCCAGTTTCGAGGTTTTGTATATTGATTAAAATTCCTTTGTGGTTGATAATTTGTTTTTGATGGATGTGTATAATTATAATTATGGTCTGCAAAGTTGTTTCTAGTGAATGTTTTGCGTGTTTTTGATGGTATTGTCATGGGTCTGTATGTTTGGTAATCCATATGTGAATATTTTGGAGCAACCGAAGGTTTAACGGTTGATTGTAAGGTTACCTGTGTTTGTGAAGGGTTTGTATTTCTTGGTGTTGTTAAATTTGGGCGTATTGGTGAAATACTTTGTTGTGTAGTTGTTGTGTGTACAATTTCTTCATTTATGAAGTGTGATGGTGTCTGGATATCTTGTTGAGTAAGATTCCTAGTTCCATTGAGGTTTTCGTTGTGTATGACTGTCGAGTTTAAACTATTATTTTGTGTATCGGGTAAAAATGTATTATAGTTTAATGGTGTTGCATCAATTGTTAATGGTATTACTCTTACATAATCTCTTATGTAAGATATTGTACCTATTGCTTGACTTGAGATTGATTGTGGAAAGCTTATAAATGCGGGATGAGACCATTCGGGGTCCCAAACATAATCTGATTGTTCTGTGATAGCGGTATCATCGTTCGAATTTTGGGGTCGAAAATTTTTTCTTGTTTGTGCAATTAAATCAATATTGTGTGTGAAATAATCTATTATGAACCATGCCAAAATTTTTTGTAAATCGTGTTTGGTATGTTGTGAAACGTCGTTTTTCGTGAAATTTTCTTTAATGATGTTTAAATAACTAGAGAGTAGTGTAATTTCGTGTCGTACTTTCAAATGTTTGGATGTTTCTGTCGGTGAGACATTTGTTAGTGGGAGTTCATTTTCTAATATCGAAATATAACTATATATTATTGCGAAAACTTCATTGGTGAATATGGAGTTTGCTCTTTGTGAGTTATGGTATTGGATGCTTTTTATATATTCTGAAAAAACTTTTGAAAATTCTAAATCAAGATCGTCTGTTTGTATAGTATATGTTCTATTATTATGGTTTGGGGAAGTGAACTCTATGGAGTAGATTCCATACTGTTGTGTTATGTTGCATATATCTTTTAAGTAGTGGTCTATGATTTGTCTTTTGATTTTTACATCTGGGAACTCTGTTTTACATGGACTGATTCCGGGTTCAAATAAGTTTACGAGTAAATTTTGACAAAATATGTGTTGTCCTCTATCAGTATCTGCATCTACTATAAAAGGAAAGATTTCATCGTCATCTGGAGTTTCGTCACCTGGGGTGTGTGTTGAACTCATTTTTCCGTTCGATGACTGTTAATATGTAATTATTAATGTGTCGAATTGGTTGATTCCAATTGTATAAATGTACTGGTTTGTGTTTATACTGTTTTTTTATTCTTCTTTTTCCTCTTTGTGATGAATTTGAAGTTGTTTCTGAGTCAGAAAAATATAATTGATCGTGTTGTGGGTAATTTTTATCTATTGATTCTTTTAATTTGTAGAGTTCGTCTAAACTGTTGGTTTCTGATTCTGAAAATGCGTTTCGATTTTTTGAAAATCTTTTTCGTGTTATTTGTCTTTGTTTAGTTATTATTTTTCTCTTTAGTGTTTGTCGTTTTGTGCGAATGTATCCAACTGTTTGTGTATGAGGTGTGATTACAAGGTCGTATTTTTTGTTATCTATTTCACAATTGTGTAAAATGATTGTTTGTTTATTTCCTAGGTTTTTAAATGACATAAGGTTTAGAATGACGGATGCAAAGGTTGTTAAATGATTTCTATTTTCCTAAACTGTTAGTTCTTACGATTTTTTGGTTAGCTTAACCTGGGTCTTTTTGTTCAGGGTTGGAGAGAAAAGTATATCGATTCCGAAGAATGATTTTTACTTTCTCGTGACTAGTATAAGCTAAGGTGTTAACTTACTTAATCTTACTTAGGGGTAGTGATTGTGTTCAAGGGTTGGAGAATAGTAAATCGATCCACAAGGTTCAGGTATAATTAGAACGCGAGTAGTTCGTTAGATACTATTTTAAACTTACTAAGTCTAAGATTTATCCTGGGTCTGGTAAGAGGGGGGATCAAGTGAAGGATGAATAACCGAAGTTCTTCACTGTTTATCCTAATTTGAATGATTAGTTTTGTTTAAAAATTTCTATTAGTCTTGGGTCTTTAGAAAGGGTTGGGTAGTGAATCGACGTTTGAGGTCGTTAGACACTAATTAAGTGGGTGGGGGAGAACAAAATTGTTCTGTTTGATCCAAGGATATGCCTTGATGATCAAATTTGAGATTTTAATTAGGTAGAAAATGATTTAAGATCCAAGGATAAGCCTTGATGATCTGATTTTAAATTAAGTGACTTTAAGTTTTAATAAAGTTTTAAATTTGTGTAAAGGAAAGATTTAGTATTTTGATGATATTAGTGAGTTGATGATTGCTGTTATATTTTAGGTGATGAAGCTGGAACAACAAGATGATTTATGATTACTAACCATTTATTGTCATGCTACTAATTTTTATTTTTATTTTCCAATAAATATTTTTCAAACATGTTTTGTATAATACTGCAGAGTTTTAGAAAAACGATCTTAGATCTTTTTATCAATCGTTATTGTATAATATTAATTTTGTTTAGCGCCTGAAATGATTTTGAAGATTAACTTCAAGGTTTTATGTTTGCAAATGGAAATCTAAATTCATTGCAAGTAGTATTCGAAATATAAAAGTTTGTTCTGGCTTTTGCCGAACTATCATATAACTATACGGCAAGTTTCTACTTTGTCGTATGTCGTCTTTGGTTCGAGGTCTTCTTCCAATTCCGGGTAGTTCTATTATGGTTCGGAATATTGGCTCTGATCTATTGAGTCGGAGAGACATTTCAATTAAATTATTGTCGTATAACATTTTTTAAATGTTTTTGTCTAATTTCTAATCTAATTTTGGTTAATTCTAATCTAGTAAGGTCTTGTTCGAGACTTATGGTCGCACCAGATGAGTTATGACTGGAGTGTATAACTCATAGAGTAATTTCGGATAGGGTACACCGTCTGCTCGTCACGCTATCTTATTTTCGGCCGGATAGATTCGTGCAACTTCTTAGTCTAATACCGATCCTAATCTTACTCTTATACTATCTAGTCTCAGGTTGTTTAACTAGTCTCTGCTAGGCTCAATAGATCTAGGGTATACTGGTTTATTGCGGCTGCTGAAGTGCTCGGGAGAGTCCAACTAATTTCTAAGTTAAATTCAAATCTCTCTGGTGCTGAAATTACAAGTAACTTCAGCACTTACAAATAAGTGGGTTGTTAGTTAGATGGATCATGATTGGTTAATATTAAATACTTTACATTGGTAAAACATTTAATTTATCCAATCATAAAATATAGTTTAGATCAGGTTCCACTTAGCTGTTGTTTCACTTGGTTCAAGAGTTTTTCGATTATTTTCGTTACTTTTACCACGTCAGGTAGTCCGATAATCCTCAGGTTTTCTCTACTATTATACGACTCCAGAAACTGATTTTCCGAATGATTTTTTCAGTTGTTTGTCTTTCGCGGTGGTCTGTATAAGATTTCCTTTCTTTCTTGAGCTCAGTCCTCCTTCCTGATACTGCTGCATCAACGATTTTCTGGATGGTCACTTTCAGAGTTGATTTTATTTCTTCGATAAATGGAGGATTCATGGCTCTAAGAGATGTATCAACCGCTTTCTGAATCATTTCTGAGAAGTCATCCCCTTCCAAAATACTTACATCAGTTGGTGTTGTTAATCCTTCTTGCATTTCTGACACTTCACCTTCATATCTTGTTATATCTTCACTTTCGTTGGACATATTCGTGGCTAATTTGATTGCGCTCGATCGATTCGATTGAGCTGATTACTTATAGAACCTAAAAAGGCACTGACAGTGACCTCCCCAAATTCGAGCATGGAAGCCAGCAAAGATGATGATTATAAAAAGAAACCTTAGACCTTTAGAGAAAAGCATCTGAGGTTAGAAGTTTTAGATTGCAGTAGATCCACAACGACAGAAGCCAGTACACTCGGGGAATTCCAAATGTCCCGCGCGATCTACTGCGAAATCGAGTTTTTCCGCAATTTTTTGGTCTCCTTTAAGCTCATAATACCGCTCAACCCAAATTCATTTAGATGAACGTTGTTATTCTTCAGGTTTCGTTTCTGTGAGTATATGAAATACGATAATCCTCTGAATATACAAACCGTATTTTTTTTACTTTTAGTATATCGTCTACTTTTCTGCTGTGCTGAAGTGGTTACTTCGCAAAGGAATACCAAGAATATACACTTCCTTCGCACGTTTAAATAAATGATTCGTTATTTCCGAAGTTGATTTGCAAATTCTTGGGGACGTTGTGGATGGCTTATCGCTGTCAAAAAGATCGTTTCACCAATGAGTAGTGCTATTACTTCGTATCGATCAGTGGGTAGAACAAAATTGTAAGCTCGGTGAATAATCCCTCCGGGAAGCGAAAGAACGTTGGAGTAACGGAAAAATAACTGCTTGGCCTGCGAATCTGCAATCAGCCGATTTTTTTTGGGAAACCGTTTGAATATGTAGAACCTCATTCATTCTAGTATCTTGTCCAAATCTAACCAGTGAAAGCCCCCACGCGAGTTATATCATAACCATATCTACTTCATCACAACAATTAGGCAAAAACACAATTCTCAAATTTTGTTCGAATTCGGGCCTTATCTCGAAAAAGTTTGGTTTCAACGAGAAAAGATTGAAAAACTAAGACTCATATCGAACTCAGTCACTTGATCCAAGTTTTCACATACGACAGTTTTAGTTTTCAAACGCATAGAAATTTTGAGTTCCTGCATTCTTTTGTCTTTTCGGCTGATGTCTTCATTTTTTGCAGAGAGTCATTATTCCATCTGCTCTCCTCTCAATACATCAGCACTGCTTCTCCTTCATCATTTTCGTTCGAAACGTCGTCTAGCTTTGCTAACGAGTTGTAAGCAGTCGCGGAATTTACCTGCTCAGTGACACTTTATTTTTTTTGTTAGCCTCCGGTCCTGCTCAGTGCAGGACCAACCGCGAGGAGAGAGATGTCCTCCATTTCGCCTAATAGAACCTAAAAAGGCACTGACAGTGACCTCCCCAAATTCGAGCATGGAAGCCAGCAAAGATGATGATTATAAAAAGAAACCTTAGACCTTTAGAGAAAAGCATCTGAGGTTAGAAGTTTTAGATTGCAGTAGATCCACAACGACAGAAGCCAGTACACTCGGGGAATTCCAAATGTCCCGCGCGATCTACTGCGAAATCGAGTTTTTCCGCAATTTTTTGGTCTCCTTTAAGCTCATAATACCGCTCAACCCAAATTCATTTAGACGAACGTTGTTATTCTTCAGGTTTCGTTTCTGTGAGTATATGAAATACGATAATCCTCTGAATATACAAACCGTATTTTTTTTACTTTTAGTATATCGTCTACTTTTCTGCTGTGCTGAAGTGGTTACTTCGCAAAGGAATACCAAGAATATACACTTCCTTCGCACGTTTAAATAAATGATTCGTTATTTCCGAAGTTGATTTGCAAATTCTTGGGGACGTTGTGGATGGCTTATCGCTGTCAAAAAGATCGTTTCACCAATGAGTAGTGCTATTACTTCGTATCGATCAGTGGGTAGAACAAAATTGTAAGCTCGGTGAATAATCCCTCCGGGAAGCGAAAGAACGTTGGAGTAACGGAAAAATAACTGCTTGGCCTGCGAATCTGCAATCAGCCGATTTTTTTTGGGAAACCGTTTGAATATGTAGAACCTCATTCATTCTAGTATCTTGTCCAAATCTAACCAGTGAAAGCCCCCACGCGAGTTATATCATAACCATATCTACTTCATCACAACAATTAGGCAAAAACACAATTCTCAAATTTTGTTCGAATTCGGGCCTTATCTCGAAAAAGTTTGGTTTCAACGAGAAAAGATTGAAAAACTAAGACCCATATCGAACTCAGTCACTTGATCCAAGTTTTCACATACGACAGTTTTAGTTTTCAAACGCATAGAAATTTTGAGTTCCTGCATTCTTTTGTCTTTTCGGCTGATGTCTTCATTTTTTGCAGAGAGTCATTATTCCATCTGCTCTCCTCTCAATACATCAGCACTGCTTCTCCTTCATCATTTTCGTTCGAAACGTCGTCTAGCTTTGCTAACGAGTTGTAAGCAGTCGCGGAATTTACCTGCTCAGTGACACTTTATTTTTTTTGTTAGCCTCCGGTCCTGCTCAGTGCAGGACCAACCGCGAGGAGAGAGATGTCCTCCATTTCGCCGCAGCTGGTTCCACCTTGAGGAGACGGATGACTCTTCAACCCTTCCAACCGTGACCAAAGTGGAATTCGAATGCATGACCCTCGTGTTGAGAAACTTGTGCCTAACCCACTCGGCCACGACTGCTCAGAGACGCTTTGTCGACAGGGTCTCTGCAACTTTCGCTGCCTGGTTTCAGCAGATCCTGTTGCTAGCACAGGCTTACATTTCCCTTTGGGTCGGCTTAATGGAGTCTGTTACTCTCCTCATCAGTCAAACATGACGGCCCCGGGACGCTCTTAGCGTCCGTTATGACTGCCATCCTCTGAGTTTGCAAGACTCTTGGTCCTAGTTCCAACTGGAGTAACTTAAAGCTCCCGCGGGGTATAAGTTACTGATACATTTTCTGTCCAACGTTTCTATGGTTTCCGGAAATCATGACGTCACCAAAACCAATTCTCGAAATATTAATTTATGTTCTTTCAAAACGTCTTTTTTGCTTCATCAATTTCGTTATTCTCTTTACTCTGCTTTCTCGGAAGGTTATAGTTACAATTACAACAGAGTTTGTAAATCGCATTGTATCGATTTTAACCAGATCGCCTCAGCTCACTGCATGCTTTTATTGCTTTTGTACCTTGACTACTCTTTGTACACAAAAAAGTTGACATCCAGAAACGCTCTAACTAGCGAGGCATTTCATTACTGAACATCGCTTTCAAGATTCTAAAAGCAATCATCAAATCAAGACTCGAATCTGCATACGAGCCATATGCTAGAAAAAACCAAGCAGGCTTCAAACGAAAACGTGGATGCAGAGACCAAATATTTGCCATACGTTAAGTTCTTGAACAACGCTACAAATACAACCGCAACAGTGTTCTCACTTTCATCGACTTTAAAGCAGCTTTCGATAGTGTAGATCGTCAGACAATCTGGAACATATGCTCTGCTCTTCGTATGCCAGATGCGCTCACCCAAATACTTAAAGCGATGTACACTGATACATATAGTCAAGTTAGGGTTTATAACTCCCTCGGCAGAAAGTTTGCGATCCTGAGTGGCGTCAGACAAGGATCAATTCTGGCCCCTTTCCTCTTCAATCTGGCCATAGACTGGATCTTGAGATCAGCCCTGGAAGGAGGAAGGCTAGGATTAGCTCTGGACGAAATGACCTTGACTTTGCCTATTGGACGATAACTTTGAAGATGCCCAAACTCTCTTAGACAAAGTTGTCAAGTTTGCCGCCAAAGCTGGAATGGAAATAAATGTACGCAAAACCAAGTTTTGCTCCAACATAATAAAAAAAACCTCTGGAATGCTACGGCCAAGAACTAGAACAAGTAGACGAATTCACCTACCTCGGCAGCAAAATCGGAATCGACGGTAACATAACCCAGGAAGTCCGCGCAAGAATTGGTAAAGCCCCTGGAAATGCGTGGAACCTCAAAAAACTCTGTGGATTAAAAACTATCCCAACATCATTAAAACGAAAAATCTACGCCTCGTGTGTTCAAAATGTGCTTCTCTACGGTAGTGAGTCATGGCCTATAAAAAAGTCTGACCTATGCCTCCTTGACGTCTTTGAAATTCGATGCGCAAAAAAGCTTGTACCAAATGCATACAAATAGTCTAGATCAAACATACGCGCGACAGAGCCCTCCTCGGCAATTCCATCAGCCAAAACATTCAAAGAAGACGGCTGAAATGGCTTGGTCATGTACTGAGAATGCCCCAAGATGAAATTCCAAACGCAGCCCTAGAGTTTGAGAAAGTTGAAAAATGGAAACGTCCACGAGGTGGCAGTAAGTTTACTTGGAGACAACTCGTGTAGAAAGATGTCAAGCCCTTCGCAAAACCCCTAAAAATCTCTCAGAAGAAATTGGAAGAATCCTCGTTCGATCGGACAAAAGAAATCTGTCAACCAACTGTAATGGAAAGCCTTGGTTCGAGATGCTCATGTGGCGCAATGGGCAGTAGCTGCCTGGAAAGCCCTATGATGATAATGATGACCTCTCTGTTTGCTGGATTGACAGATTTTCTGGTTTTTTAATATGAATTTTTGAGTAAAAAGTATTCAAAATTTCACCTGTATCTTGGTGGTCAAAATCCCTCCTAATCATATGGTAATAATATTAACAATAATAATATAGAATCTGCACTATCAACTCTTAATCGTCAATGTCTATACAAGAGTTTTCAGTAATGAAGACTCTTTTATAGTTTTTGACGATTCAGAGTTGATGGAAATAGTGCAGATTCTATACTATTATGATTATTATTATTATTATTTTCATTATTATTATTATTTTGAATTTACAGACTGGATAATCGAGGCTGAAGCGATTTCTCCAATTTTAGTTGAGTTGAAAGTGTCCATGTGCTTGAAACTATCTCTGAATAGCCAGTGGCTTTCGATACATACATGTTTTCAAGAATATTAGTTATCCTACTTTCTTCAATTGAAAATCCAGTGATAATAGGAACTGGGATTGAATCATTAAAAATTGGATCAGTGCTGCTGATAAATACACTTTGGAAGAAGTCTGCAAATATTTCGGCCTTTTTTTATGTCATCAAGAGCAATACTATTATTCAAGGAAACAGTGGGATGTAGTTCTATTCTGTTTAAAGCCCTATAATGTTTCTGTATTTTGTTAGCTGATCTGCTTTCTGAAAGAACGGTCAAGTAGTCCGCATAATCGGCAACCCTTTCTTCAATTTCCATTTTTAATTTGATGGAGTTTGGGCTATTTTCTATAAACTTATCAACTGAGGTTTTGAGGCGCTTCATCGTATTTGAGGTATTTGGCAAGATACAAGAGTTCAGTGTGCTACGATGCCATTTTCGTTAAGGTACAAATCTCGAAAATGCTTTATTGATCCACTAATCCCTTTCATACGACAGATTGTTTACGTTTGATCAGCAGAAGCCTACGAATGGGTTGTTTTGCTGATATTGTGATAATCCGGCGAAATCTGCTGTACAGAAGCTGAACATTGCATTGGGCAAAACGCGGTAGTATATAATGTCACCCTGGCTTTCAAAAATGAATTTGATAGGTTTTTGATCGGGTTTAGGTGATAATGTTCTCGTCCATGCACTGGTAGCTATCACATCTATACCATTGATGTAGACAACCTAGGGTGTCTGAATTTTTTGTTGTAGAGTTTCGTCAACATAAAAAAGTTCTGATCAATCCAATGCTTCTCGAGTTACCCAGTTCACTGTGCTGAGGTTGAAGTAGCCATAACAAATATCCACATGTTTCTTTTTTGCTCCATGAAACATGTGGAGTGGGTTCGTCCAGACTGAATCTATAAGGGCTATCTTTTGGAGGATTGTAGACAGACATAAAAAGAAAGACTCGCTTATGCATAGTTATGATAGAGCCAGCAACACCAGGCATGTCGGTTTTGATATTTCTGCTGATTACATTCCGCTTGACCACAACCAGTGATCTACCATGGGCTGTTTGCAGAGGGCAATTAGGCAAACGGTCAGAAGAAAAGGGTTGATAATCAGACAGATGAATCTCTCAATCCAAGATGTCGGGAACGAGCCACGTTTCAGTAATACATAATTTGTCGAAATGATTTCGGGCACAAAAGCAACTAAACCTTTTTGCATTTCAAGTTAAGCCTTGATGTTAAAACAAAAAATTGATAATTTTAAGTGCTCCTCGGTTGCTACTTTTTCTTAGGATATTCATTGATAATTCTCCCATAGGCCTTTTTCCGACCTTTTTTATAGGTAGCAGTTCATAACTCTAATCTCATTATTTGGTATGTTTTCTTCATTGATCAGTTTGAATCGTGTTCTTAAGACCTCTCTTTCTAATTTCACTTCTGATGATAAACCATGGTTGATGATTATGTTAACATTCGTGTGCTTGACTCACGAAGAGATATTAGAACAATCTTTTTCTGGTAGCTGTTCGCAAAGGTAACAGAAGTGGCAGACCTCCTTTTTTTGTCTGGATTTATGATTTTGTCTGGATTTATCTGGATTCCACAATGAATAGGTTTTTCTGGTTTAAAAGTGATTTGTTGCTGTTTGATTTTTAAGTTTCGATATACTTTTAAGTTTAGTTCATGTTATTTTCTACAAAGAAGGCAACTCCAATTTCAAACAGCAAGAATGTAAAGGTCTTGAAAAACGTAATCGACTTCTTATTTCGAAAGTGGGTGTTTTGTTATCAGATTTAGTTTTCTAACATTGGGACATGCCTGGATTTTTGGGATAATTTATTATCAAAAAAGTGTTAATTATCAATTGGTTTTGAAAGAGCTTTAAAGGCAATTATTTGTTTTCTTTAAAATTCGAAAGATGAAGTGTTTTCAAAAAGCAAGTCAGTTTTTTAGTTCCTTGCGTTCATTAACTCTTTTCTAACTATCTGTTGGCTATGTTTTCTTTAGAGAAAATCGTTTTCAAGGGTTTTCTGATAATAGAAAATCGTTTTCAAGGGTTTTCAAATATATGAATTTGCCCTGAAAACAGCAAAAAATTTTGAACATGATCCTCAATTGGAGTAAAAGAAGTCAGCAGTTTTTTCAAAACTGAAGCAAAATTGAATGAATGAGGGAATATGTGCAAAAGTGTTGGTTAAGGTTTATGAGATAAACTTTGAATTTTTCTGTTTTTTCTTAAAACTATTTAGCCATCAGAAAAAAATATGCATACAACCCCAAGTGAACTTTTTTCTCGACCCCTGATGACTAGTGGATGTTTTGTTTTTAGGTGTCAGTGTGGGAATGCAGTGGGTGGGTTAAACTCTAGCAGAAACAGTAGTGCAGGACTGGGAGTGAATGAGCGGAGGAGTGACAAAGTGGGGGTGGCATCACATCTCTACACTAATTTTGTGCCCACTGGCTCTGCCAATGACTCGGAGATCCAGTCCCTGTCCTCGGACACACACACTGACGACTCAGCCTCCCTCGCAGACTACTCAACCACACACTCCATGTCAGTACACTAAAATCGCATTACACATTTTATTATGAAAAAATTGAAGAAAACCATCACGACCTTTATAAAAGTCTGAACTACGTTCATCGACTCAGAAATCATTATGAAGTTTAATTCATTACAATCAGCACGGGTATTGCAATCGGGTACTAGAAATTTTTACGCAAATATTTTTTTTTCACGGAATGGTTGAAATTAGAAGCGATAATTTAGTTTGAGTTCATAATGAATTAGGAGTCGATGAACTTGATTCTGACTTATATAGGTCGTGATGTTTTTTTTTATTTTTTTTTCTAGGAAGTCTGGAAGTTTGTTCAGGCTCAAATTTACTTTTTCAAGGTTTGAACTTTTTTAAAGTTTAGTGCATTTCCTTTGTGAAAAGAAAGGCAAAGTCCACTATGGAAAAGTGAAGTGTAAAGGTCACGAAAAACGTGATCGATTCCCTGTTTCGAAAATGGAGTTTCTGAACTTCCTGCGGAAGAATGAAATTACCAGAAAAAAGTTAGTTTTGTCAAAAAAGTGGCGATCATAAATTTTTGTTCAGTTTCAGAGGTTTTTAAGGCCATTTTGTCGTTCAAGTTTGAAAATTGGAACTCTTTTGTAAAACAATTCAGTATTTTTTCTTCAGTATATATTTTTTCATTTTGTTAAAGAAATGCAAACTCCATTATTCAACATCAAAAAAGTAAAGGTCACAAAAAATGTGACTGACTTCTAATTTTGAAAGTGGATTTTAGTTTTCAGATTTCCCTGTTGAAAAAAAAATTGCTACTGATTCAGTTTTCTCAAATTCGGATTGGTTTTATAAATCATGGGATAAATTATATGACAAAAATTTTATTTATAAACTGGACTACAGTTTGTCGGCTTATATTTTAAAGGTTTAGTTGCCACACCACAGTTTTTTCGCTATAAGCAGTTTTCATGGTAATCTCATGTGTCTTTAAATAACTACTGTAGTTTTTATACAACAAAGCTTGTGTGATAGTATGAACCCTCTTCTTTTTTTGTCCAACCTAAGGTGCAAATATTAGTTGATTTTGATCAATAACCAGCTATTAAGTACAGCTACTGCTTAGGATATTATTACATACTATTACATTAAAAATAGCACATTAGCTCTATGGCATCATGGATCTGTAGCGTAGAGGTAATGAAGGAGAGCAGCAACAAAATAGGAGGGTTCGAACCTGGGCAGGGTCAGATGTTTTTAATGAACTTTTTTGTATACTAGTTAAAATTCGTCCGCTCTATAAATTGAGGCAAGTTACTTCGTAAGTTTCGTTGTTTTTTCGAATTGACTGGCACTGCTAATGCGTCATAATTGGCTTGACTCATAATTGGTGTGCGTCACTGAAGAAATTTATAGACTCAAAGTTATACCTTTCAGTTTTTCCCAGTAGCTTTATCGGTCATTTTTGTGCATGTTTATGCGAAGTGCAACTTCGCCTGTGTTAAATTGATTAACTTTGACTCGGAGATCCAGTCCCTGTCCTCGGACACACACACTGACGACTCAGCCTCCCTCGCAGACTACTCAACCACACACTCCATGTCAGTACACTAAAATCGCATTACACATTTTATTATGAAAAAATTGAAGAAAACCATCACGACCTTTATAAAAGTCTGAACTACGTTCATCGACTCAGAAATCATTATGAAGTTTAATTCATTACAATCAGCACGGGTATTGCAATCGGGTACTAGAAATTTTTACGCAAATATTTTTTTTTCACGGAATGGTTGAAATTAGAAGCGATAATTTAGTTTGAGTTCATAATGAATTAGGAGTCGATGAACTTGATTCTGACTTATATAGGTCGTGATGTTTTTTTTTATTTTTTTTTCTAGGAAGTCTGGAAGTTTGTTCAGGCTCAAATTTACTTTTTCAAGGTTTGAACTTTTTTAAAGTTTAGTGCATTTCCTTTGTGAAAAGAAAGGCAAAGTCCACTATGGAAAAGTGAAGTGTAAAGGTCACGAAAAACGTGATCGATTCCCTGTTTCGAAAATGGAGTTTCTGAACTTCCTGCGGAAGAATGAAATTACCAGAAAAAAGTTAGTTTTGTCAAAAAAGTGGCGATCATAAATTTTTGTTCAGTTTCAGAGGTTTTTAAGGCCATTTTGTCGTTCAAGTTTGAAAATTGGAACTCTTTTGTAAAACAATTCAGTATTTTTTCTTCAGTATATATTTTTTCATTTTGTTAAAGAAATGCAAACTCCATTATTCAACATCAAAAAAGTAAAGGTCACAAAAAATGTGACTGACTTCTAATTTTGAAAGTGGATTTTAGTTTTCAGATTTCCCTGTTGAAAAAAAAAATTGCTACTGATTCAGTTTTCTCAAATTCGGATTGGTTTTATAAATCATGGGATAAATTATATGACAAAAATTTTATTTATAAACTGGACTACAGTTTGTCGGCTTATATTTTAAAGGTTTAGTTGCCACACCACAGTTTTTTCGCTATAAGCAGTTTTCATGGTAATCTCATGTGTCTTTAAATAACTACTGTAGTTTTTATACAACAAAGCTTGTGTGATAGTATGAACCCTCTTCTTTTTTTGTCCAACCTAAGGTGCAAATATTAGTTGATTTTGATCAATAACCAGCTATTAAGTACAGCTACTGCTTAGGATATTATTACATACTATTACATTAAAAATAGCACATTAGCTCTATGGCATCATGGATCTGTAGCGTAGAGGTAATGAAGGAGAGCAGCAACAAAATAGGAGGGTTCGAACCTGGGCAGGGTCAGATGTTTTTAATGAACTTTTTTGTATACTAGTTAAAATTCGTCCGCTCTATAAATTGAGGCAAGTTACTTCGTAAGTTTCGTTGTTTTTTCGAATTGACTGGCACTGCTAATGCGTCATAATTGGCTTGACTCATAATTGGTGTGCGTCACTGAAGAAATTTATAGACTCAAAGTTATACCTTTCAGTTTTTCCCAGTAGCTTTATCGGTCATTTTTGTGCATGTTTATGCGAAGTGCAACTTCGCCTGTGTTAAATTGATTAACTTTGACCGGTATTTTTTCCCTTTTTGTTTTGTTTTCTCTTTTTAGTTAAGCTTATAAGCTTTATTCGAGAAACTAAACTAAGTCTTAAATATTTTCGGCTATTGTTCTGTGGGTTTAGTGAATTTTTTTGGCATCGGTTTAAGGACAAAAAATGATTTTTTTTTGTTTTGAGTAAATCAGTTCGATCGGTAGTAAAAAAGTTAAAAGATCAAACTTTTTAATCGCTCAAAATTTTTCTATGACAAGAAATTCCTTGGGCATTTTTGCTTTCGGATGAGTTGGCGTTTAACTACGTGATGTGGGCTTGGTTACGCTCCGAAAATATCCAAAGCTTGTTTAATGCAGCTTGTGTTTCTCGAAATTGAATTTTTCATATTTACGAAAACAAATTGCTGATTTTTTATGACAACAGTTTGCTTTGTCCTTTTTCGTTTTTGGATCAATTGGTGTCTAACCACGTGTTGTTGGCTTAGTGACGACTCCGAAAATACTAAAAATTGGTTTGAAGCAGGTGGTTGTTTTTGTCGTCAGTTCTTCTGAGATTGAATTTTTCTTATTTCCAAAAAATTTGATGATTTTTTATGACAACAATTTCTTGTGGCATGATTTGTTTTCGGATCAATTGATATCTAATCACGTGTTATTGGCTTAGTGAATGCTCGGAAAATACTAAAAGCTTATTTAATGCTTGTGGTTGTATTTTTCGTTTGTTTTTGTGAGAGTTATTTTTTTCGGATTTCCAAAAGTTTTCTTGATTATTTTCAAGTTTTTTTTGATGCAGTCATTTCCTTCTCACTTCTATTTGGTAGGTTGAAATGCTACGCTTTTATTGTATCGGAAGTAATGCGAAGCACCGCTTGGCCTCTGTTTTACAATTGTGGTTTATTTCCAGGGGTGAAACATCGTTACTGTTCGCTGGTGGTCCAGTGGCAGCCTGCTGTGCAGGTAGTGGTGGCATCGGGCTCTCATCTGCTTCTTCTTTGGGGAGGAGACTGCAGAAACACAACAGGCGAGGAGGAGGAGGGGATCAGCACGTGAGTGGAAGCAGCAGCAGCAGCAGACGTAACATGACTGCCCACTCAATGGCTCAATACAATGGCTCCCACAGTCGCATGTTTCCCCCCATGGCAAATCCTGTACAGCCACACATGACAGTATCAGCTGTTGTGAGTACAAGCTGAATGTTTAATGTTTACAACATGTCTAGTTACTAATTTCAGCCTCAATTCTTTCGGTCTACTCCTGACCACTTCTTACTTGTCGGAGGCCCGTTAACGAAAAACCTTTTTTTTTCTTAGACCCTACCGTCTAGAATGCCGATCCTTTCGTGATTCGAGGTTTCTAAATCAACCCTTATTTTTTATGTCTTTAAACTTAAAGCAGAACTTTAGGAAAAGTATGCTACAAATTAAAGAGATTTTTAATGTTCAAGACAGATTTCGGCTCGGTTTTGGCCTGACAGTAATCCGAGGTTGCGGGATAAATTTGAACCCTTTCTCCCACTATGAAAACACTTTTTTGTCCAAAAGCGTCCAGCACCCCGGTAATTTTTGATCCGCTGTAAATTTTCTCGAGGAGAGCTGATTTTCAAAAAAGTTTCGAAAATTTTGTCGACGTTTTTTTTAGATCGACCAAAATGATTTTCTGAGCTCGCTCAAGTCACTAAAAAGACCCCATTTTGACCAAATGATGTGCGCCGCAGGTAGAATTTTGAAACAAGCCAAAAAAGGCGTTTTTAGGCACTTTTTTGAAATTTTTGACCAAAAATTCGCGTTTTTTCGGCGCGTGCTCCCCCTCAAAATTAGTATTTTGGCGCCCAAGGCGCCTGTAGAAAAATTTTAAGGTCAGTCAGCCAAAAATGGAATTCTCAAAATAGTACAAAGGGGGAATTTTTGGCTCGGTAGGGGGTCGAATCCCTCTAAATCTGCTGGGGTCTGTAATTAAAGTACTGCGGAATACTGTGGAAGCGTTAAAACACATCAAAATTATCTCATTTGTCTTGAGAAAAGCAAGATAGTCCAACCCCCCCCCCCCCCTATGTGAACCTAGTCTATGCTTTCATCTGTAAGTATGTGTGTACCTTATCAAAACGCAGAATAGAGCCTCGCTGAATGTAATTAGGTACACATCATGCGATCAAGGAAGTTAAAAGATTTTTATTCATTAGGCTGAACAGACGGAAAAAAGGCCTTCAAAGGAACACAACCCCATGTTGTTGGTTCACTTATAAGAGCAAATGAAAACAAATTCATCAAAAATAACGTCTTTGTTTCGCAATCGACCTCATACTAGCCTAAGTTTCCCGAATTAATGTAGGAGAAATAATATTCTGTCTGTTCTATTTATTAGTCGGATAAATAATCATTGTTTCCTGAAACATTTCATATCGGCTCTGTCACCCGCCATGCCCTTTCTGCATGTAGTAAATTAGATTAACTAGTTTCATTCTACAGGTTACTGTAGTTTCGATATAGGATTTAATTGTTGGGTGCTCATTTATATTGTACACTGCAGTACTAAATTTGCGAAATGTCGTTTTCGGCATCGTTTTTTATTGCTAGAAGAGTTATAATTCTAAATTTTTTCTTCTCGTTTTGAAATTTATTTGATGTGCTTTTTTGCTTTAAAAATAAATCGTATGCTAATCATATTAAGGTCATTTTGTCGTAAGTTAGACGTAAAAACTTAATGAACCACTTAATATCTGCCCAAGTTTTTTCAACCAAGTTTGGCTTGGCATTTTCTGAGTGGGAGGAAAGAAAATTAAAATGTAATTTGATAATGCCGCGTCGTGTAGTTTTCTTGATTTTTACTCAATTCAATTTTGGACGACTTGCCTGAGCAAATAAACAGCTTCATCGGGTGGCGGAGTCAGTTAGAACTATTATTCAGGACTAATTTTGAGTTACATTATGGATGGGGACTGCAGGCAATTGGGACGGCAGGTAATTGAGCCGAAACGTCAAATTCGGTCTAAACGTCAAAATCATATGTGTTGCCTAAAATATGATTGAGAAATCCATTCCTCATATGATTAAAAATAGGTCTAGTTGTTTACCCATCTTACCAGTTTCTTAAGTTGCATGTTTTAACAGAACAAATGGTTGCTCGCTTATAAGTATGTTCTCGCCGCTATTTTCGGAGTCTCTATCAAAAAGCTCGTTTAGAATTACCGCCAGACCGATTGAAATTTACTCCAAGTGGATGAAAACAAAATGTGATCTCTCAAGTGGATGAAAACAAAAAGAAAACTTCCATAATAGTTTAATATCATCAACAATATTGATTAACAGATTTCATCAAAAAATATCAACCCATTGACAATTATTTGGGATCATATTTCTAAACGAGGTTTGTAACGGGCCAATTTTTTAAACTAGTACCCAAAAAGGAAAATCGACCGACTATGAATTTTGTTTCTAAATCTCATCGGTTTTCCCCAAATACTTTGTCTATTTTCTCAATTTTCTCGATTCCTCTTGATTTCATGATTGGGTTATATCAGTTTGTTGTTTGTTGCAGAGAGGCAGCCACAGCAGAAGTGCTGCTCTCCAACAACAACAGAATCAACAACAGCAGCAGTCTGTGAGTTTGAGTGAGCAGAGTCTGAGTGTGAGTGAGTTCGCAGCCCTGCTCATCCAGAAACTAGAGGTGGCCAAGGCGGAGAAGGAGAGAGAGGCTCAACATCATTATCATCACCATCTGGTAAGATCACATACGCATAGGAAAGAGTTTGGTTGTAGCTCGGGTCTACATTTTTGTAATTTGTTAATCATTTTTATTCCAAGGTTGCTATTTTTGTAATTGAATTCACTTGAATGAGTTGAAGCGTGAAAGTTGAAAGTATTTATTTAGTTTCGCGAAAACCGCGACTCCATAAGGCATATAGTTATGAGCAGCTGTTCAACGTTTCGAATAGGGGCTATTGCTTAGTGAGTATTTTGCATGTATCCTTTTTTTTAGTTTTAGCTGAAATTCCTTGTAATGACGTTTATGTACCCAGAGGCCCACTTTCGGTCAAAGTATTTTATGAACTTTCTTCTCAATGAAACAAAAATGTAAATTAAACCATAAATATATTTTGTTCAAGACATAATGTATCAACCCGGTCGAAGTATTTGTGGAAATGTGGCTCACAATTTTCACATTATTTTTTCTCAGTTCAATTTTTAATTATTATTTTTGGACTGGCTGATGCAATCTGATCTTTTCTTTAAAAGTAAACGAAATTTTGAAGATATTTACGGTTCAATAGAATCAATTTTGATTTTTTGTTTCTTAGTGCTTTTGCATGTTATGATTCAGGGTGCGTTTCGTTAAGTGCTGATTGCTCTGTATGTTTACGCAATCGAGCAAGCGACCGTACTGTCATATTACGAAGTGTACACATTTTTTCAAGCTAAGTAGCAAATATAAGTGCTTAACTGATGGAACTTTTGCTGTCATACCATTAAGAAGTAGATATCGACTCTGGTGCATAAGAAAGTTTTATTTTTTTTGCGTTTGCTTTTTTTGCATGGCATACTTTGTATCTGCAATATAATGTCTAGTATTTGAGGAGTCAAATTTATTTTGGGTGCATTTTTGTTAATGGTGGCGTTTCAATGAGAAACTTAAATTTTTTGAAAAAAGTTTGCAAATTTAAAAGAAAAATGAACTTAGCTTTTTAACTCTTGTTCTATTAAACATGTTTTTTAATGGAACAATTGGATAGAAGTGCGTTTGTGTCTTCTTTACAGATTAAAATTGATCGACATGTTTTAAGCTGGACTGGTATGTGTGTATGCTGAAAATTATTCGGATGATGGTAACGGTATCCCTCTTGAACATCATTGACGCCTCTGTGTAGCAAATAAAACTTGTAATTCAAATTATTCCTTTAACCTGTTGCTGTATAGGATGTGTTGAATAGCATGTTATTGGCTGATAGAAAGCTTTTTTCTCTTTTTTGCCATAGTTGTTTTTGTCTTTTTTTGCTTGTTTTCGCAAAGTACAGATTCGCCTCGCTGTAGATTGTGGTAACTAAAACCTATCTACAGGAGCAGCGTGCGTTGAACAGGTTTACACAGCACGCAGACTGTTTTAGTTAGCGGATAGATCTGAAAAATCTCGTTCCTCCAGCTGTTTAAATGGGAAGATTGGGTGTACTCGACAAGTAGAGATCTTCAAAGGTGTGTGGTAGTATTATAAACAACTTAGTAAGCGTCGAATACATAATTCGGTATTTGAGTGAGTTTTAATCCCGATTGAAGATGTGGAAGAATTTTCCGGCCAGATTGTGATTTCATTAGCAGATATGTTGGGTTAAAGATGCCAAGTAACTTGTATTTTTTTTCTATATTAATGCTCAGAAATTCTCTCCTGTCTTAAAAAGCAAATTTCCGGTGTTTGTTGGTGGGTTTGATGATTATTTCGAGCTCCTTGTAGTTAACAGTGTTTATCATCCCTGTGTTCCTGGTTGAAGTATCTCATCATGACCTGTATGTGTTTTCTGGGATTTTTTTTTGTCGAATTCTTGTTTGTTAGAATCCAGTCATTGGCTGCGAACGACACGACAAGTTTTCGAGTACTTTACCTAGTGCTATGTTGCTACCCTACAACAAAGGAATTCTGGCGAGATATTGTGCTGTCGGCAATACGGAGGCAACTGAGAGCCCGATCTGTGTTATTCAATGAGTTTGTGGACAATGCGTCCTAGCGTCTGCTGATTTGCAGTAGTTGTCTGCAGCTATGTTGTTGTAGTTGCCTCGTCGAGGAGCAGCGCATAAATTTTAGTCATTTCGGTCATATATATAAGAAGGAGGGGAAGTGGCCGCAGCGTAGGAGCTCCTAACATCTGAAGCTGTAGGAAAATCTGGCTAGGTTGTTGAAAGAAGTGAACGAATTCAAAACAGCGAGTGGAACTGTTTTTCGTTGATTACGTAGAGTTCATAGAGTATGTTTTCCTTTGTTTTATTGTTTTGTTCGCTTCCTAATAATTCAAGAATGGTAGCTGGTGCTCGATAGTTCCGGGTTTACTTGAACTGGAAAATTTTAGAGCGTTGAAAGCGTCTCCTTGATCGTCTAGATATTGAAGATTTTTAACTGTTTGGTTAGCAGTATTTTAGGAAGAGTTCTCTAATGGGGTGATTGATTTTGACTTTCTTGATGACGAAAATGAGTAACGTGATTGGGCATCACGTTGGTTCAAGGCATTTTTAGTAACATGTCATTGTTTTTCTATGAGGACGAGCTCTCACTTGAGCTCTAACTTTAAGTCTATCACAGCCTGACTCTCTTCGGCTACAGTAATGGTAGCGAAACAATACTTTCGGCAGTGAAGTTATATCAATGGACTGTCCCAAGGCAGGCCTTTTGAGTACTTTTTATTGCTCATCTGCGATTTCAGGAATCGCAATTTTTCTTTTAGCCATCGGAGAGAAGTAGGTTGACTTCATGTACACTTTTTTGGCTACAGTATTGAACATCCTCCTACTAGCGCGGGGAGCTCTACTACATATTGCTTCATTTTTAGTTCGATTTTTTTATCTTTGTTTTTTTTTTGGACACCAACTGAGTTTTCACCCTTGCGATAGCAAGGGTATTACAATCACAGGTAGTAGACTTTTTTCCCGTAAACAACTTTGTCCTCTGGACTCCTGGTGTTACCTTGGTTCATATTGAATTCAGTTTTTGAAGTGTCTATTGCACACAGAGCCTAGGTGGCAAAGAATACGCCTAGCACGGCAAAGGTCCTTGATTCGAATCCGACCAGGAGAAGTTTTTTTCAAACGGTTTAATTTCCGAATGAAAAAAATTCGGCCTATTATTTGTCTGCTTATGTTTTGTCGGCTGAGTTACCTTATCTAGCAATCATTTATTTTAGCTGTAAACAGTTCTCACTGCAGTTGTTTTTAGCATTTAAAAATGCTGTCGAATCGAAACTTGTTTTTCACATTGGTTGTAATTTTACCAGCTGTAATTGTCAAAATTTCACTTTCTTCTGTTTTTCGACTTTTTATCGGCTTCTTAAATTTCGGCCAAATTAATTCGACCTAGTGGCCTCTTATTGCGTCTTAACGTGCGAAGTTTTTTTTGTGCGCATGTGTGTGCTCTCAGTGGAAAGATTTTTTCTAGGTTCAGATTTTTTTGAATTTCTTTTCGGCATGCAGGGTTTCTGCTCAGGTTCTTTCAGCTCTGTTACCGCTTGGTAATTACAAACTCAAATTCAATCAAACATCTGGCGTAAAGGTAAAAATTGCGGTCGAATCCGACTGGGCCCTTTTTTGCAAACTAAAGTTTTTGTGCTTATTCGATATATCGTCCGTCTGTTTTTTTGTCGGCTTAGTTCCTCTAGCTCAATGGTTTAGCTTTATTCCAAGTAGCTGTAACCACAATGCTGTAGACAACACAGCCCCGTTGTTCGATTCTAGTTGAGACCTGTTTTCTCGCCAATAGAAAGTTTTGGCTAATTTAGATCTGCTTGGTCTGCTTAGTTCCGCAGAAAGGATTTTTTTAAAAAAAAACTTGGATTTTTATAGCATTTTAAAAACTCATTGTAGATTTTCTAATGTTGCAGGTGATTTTGTTTGGGATATTTTGGGCCTTTGAGGCAATTTTTATTGACAAAAACGATTTTTTGATTTTTTTTTCGTTTGATTTTCTTTGAAGTTTAGGCTGATAGACTTGTAATTTTATATTTCTCAAGAAGATATTCTCAGCGGACTTTTTTGGTTTGTCAATCAGGACGAGTTTTGCCGTGTGTCGCCATTGTTACAATCATCACTTAAGAATATTGGTAAATTAATATTTTAAAAAAGAGTATCCGGTTGCTGTGCGAAGTAGCAGAGAAAATTCCGACCCCGTTCATTAAAAACAAAACGTTTTTTCTTTTAAAAAAAACGTTTTCTTTTTTCAAATTTGTGCCGTTTTTGGGCGCTTTGAGATGAACGGAAAGACTGATTCGTTTTTGTAGAATGTTGGTTTAAGTGTTTTCTACCGAGAAGCCTAGAAAATGTGTTTTCCTATGACAAGGCCGGAATTTTTTTCTATTATAACACACTTGCTGGCTTTACTAGCGGAATATTAGACTTTAAAAATTTCCAGACGTGTTTTCTCAACATGTTTTTTTTACACTAACGATCAGTTTTTACTAATTCGGGGCTTATTTTCAATTTTGTTATTGCACTTTACAGCTGCTTTTTGTCATGTTCTGTTCTAACTAGTGTTTGCGAAGCGAAACTTCGCCTGCGTGAAATTTCTTAATGTTGTTCGAATTACGACTGATAGCGCTTGACCTTTGCACCCATTCTGATGGTAATTTGTGTTACCTAATTTAGCGTGGAAAAAAGTTTAAAGAGCTGCCAAGTGGGCAGGAACTTCTGTTAAACTTTCCATTTTTTTTCTGAGCAAATCTAGGTATCAGAAAATTGCATCAGAATGTGTCGATTGATATAACATATTGATGCCCTTCAAGAAGGGACAGAAATAAAACTATTCAAAATATTCAATCAAATTGAGAAGAACCGGCGAGTAACGCTTGCGAATAAAATTTTGTTAGCTAAAAAATTGGTTATATCAGCGCGAATTACTAAAACAAGTTACTGAAGCTTTATTTTGCGCTTGCTTTCTCAATATGAGTCTTAAGATTTTTTTGAGTTTGTATTAATTTGCTAATAAGAGTCGATGAACTTAGTTCAGACTCTTATATAGGTGATGATTCATTTTTTGAGGAAGTCTTTGTTTTGTCTCAAATTTGTTATTTCGCGGTTTGACTTCTGATTTTTTAAGTTCAGTTATTTGTAGCAAAATCAACTATGGATTCTAACATTCACTTTTCCTTGTCACGCATTACAAGGGTAAGTGTCGAATATGACTAGTGTGTTTAGGACTGTATGGATGTGAACTCGGCCAACAGTGCCTCCAGCTCAGATGGCGGTCATCTGCAAGTAGCCATGCCCAAGTCCAAACATCACCAAACTAACAACCCGATGAGCAGTCGATGTATGTGGCACACGAGTAGTCAGCAGCAGAAGATGAGTCACCATAATCTCGCCTCTGTCTCTTGTCCCGGAGTTGAAGAAGATCAAGTCAGGGAGGATCCTGAGTCAATCATCGACAATCATGTTTCTAGGTGAGAAAAGCTGAACTAAAACGGAAAAGAAACTGATAATGTTGCGTTTCTAATCTGTCCGCCACTACACATCCTCCTCAATGTATGTATCGCCGCATACAACCATTTGGGAAACTCACGAATTGTATAAGGTTGTAATATTTTCCAATGTTCTTCACGCATGTATTGTACATAAACAGCAGATAAGCTGGGTATATGGAAAAATGTATATGAGCTTTTTTCTGTTCAAGACTCTTTAAAGCTCAATTTTTGGCATATTGTAATCAGGATTAAGTTTTTTTAGGTTTTCGATACCTCATGATACTTTTGAATCTTCACGCGATCTAAACCGGTAGTATCTTGTCCCGAAAGCAGTTTGCTAATTTTTAGACATTCTTTTTTTTTGCTGACCGACTCCAAAACTTGCTCTAAAGTCGCCTTAGGCGCCAATATGTACTTATTTTGAATGGGAGCGAGCGACGAAAATACGTGATTTTCGGCAAAACCTTAAAAGTGCCTAAAAACGTCTATCTTGCCTGTTTTTTTTTTCAAAAAGTTTCGCCAAGCGCGGGTGGTTTCTTTCGGTTGCTTTAAAACAGCTTCGAAGACACGTTTTTTTTCTCGAGATACTGAAGTTGCGCCCAAATTTATATCATCCCATATGTCCCAAATTTCAATTAATGTCTTCATTATTTCCGTTTTGTGGCACAAAATGGACCGAACTCCCTTTGGTTGTTAACTGTTTTTTACTTGTCCAGATGTTCCCGGTTGGCTAGAGTTTCTTAAACCATTTTAATTGATTATGTACACAAATAGGTTTAGCGAGCGTAGTGTAGTAGTAGTACGATTATTTTTTCAAGCTAAGGGGCAAAGGTTGGTGCCACTTATGGGGCACCTTTACGGCTTTTTGATTGCATGTGCTTTGAGATTCGATTAGTCATTTTTTCTGGCAAGCTTGCTAGCGTTTGTTGTGTATTAGTACGAACTTTCTTTTTTAACCGATCTAGCAAATAAGTGTTCACTGATTTGGCGACATTTTGCAATAATCACGATCTGTATAATTGGAAATTTCATAACATCTGTTCTCTGCTTTATTTGTGACTAGTGTTTGTGATTTTTTCAGCGTCCGTGGCTAAGGGGTTAGTGCATGAGACTGATAGTCACTAGGTCGCGGATCGAACCCGAAACTTAGCCGAATTTTTAAGAGTAATGAACTTAGTGAAGACTCTATCATAAGTCTTGCTTTTTTTTTCTGGACAGTCTTAAAATTTTTGATGCACTTAGGTACATTTGCATTTTTTGATTTCAGTTGAAACTCATCTGCTGAAAGTGACGTAAATAGGACTCTCCAAATACGATTGTGCAAATGGCGCAAAAATTTGTGAGCGATTTCTAGTTTCGAAAGTGGAATTTAATTTTTAGATTTCCAGCCGAATAAAAATTTACCTGTTGATCGATCCAGTTTTCTCAAGTTGGGTTTTGTTATCAAAAAAGTGCCGGTCATAAATCGTCCTAGAAATTCAAAGAGCTTAAAGGGCATCATTTTTTCTCTGAAACTCTAAAGTTGAGATTTTTTCAACAAAGTCAGTGTTTTTGTTTACTTGCGTTCATTACTCTTTTCCAATCTTCGATTGGCAATGTTTTAGATTTATCTGGGAAATAAATATTTATCTGATTGGGTAATTTTTTTCAAGGTTATTGCAGCGACAAACTGTTGATTACTAAGGAGTGAATTAATGAGATTTGAGTGATAATTCCAGTAGCAAATCAGATCAAATATATATGGTAAATCACCCGCACAAAGTTGCTCGAACCAATGACTAAAGGTCATGTTTCACCAGCTAATTTTAACAAAAATCGGGAAGTGATCTTTCAGTTTGAACTGACTAAGAAAGATCAATTCCAGTTCAGTTAGGAAAAATCACCAATACCCCGCCTTTCAAATTAGGTGGTTCCTAGTAGAATGTCTCGGAAAAATGCAGTTTTGCACTTTCCCAAGTTTTTCGTCAATGCGTCTGCAGGCATGTTTGCTGTTGGTAAAAAGGTTAATGTCACCTTCTTCTGTTCAACTAACTCTCGAAGGAAGTGTAGTTTTATGGCAAAATGTTTCGTCTTGCCGTGGTTCATTGAGTGTTTACTAAGGGCAATACAAGCTTGGTTATCAACGAAAACTTCTAAAAGCCTATTACCAAGTATGCCTAAGTCGCTAAGTATGCCCTGTAAATGAATTCCTTTCTTTACTGTTTCGACCACAGCATTGTGTTCTGCTTCGGCTGTTGAAGTTGATACACAACGCTGAAGTCTGCTAGACCAACTGATTACACCTGAGTTGTCACTGAGTTTAAAACAATATCCCGAGGTACTTCTCCTATTGTCTATATTTCCAGCCCAGTCCGCATCCGAATAGCTAACAAGATTCAAGGCCTTATCCCTCCTGTATACTAAAGGTAAACTTTTCGTTCCTAGCAGATATCTAAGACACTTTTTTCCGGCTTTCCAATGCTTTTCACCTGGGTTTTCCACAAAAGAACTTAAAAGATTTGCTGCAAAGCAAATGTCGGGTCTACTTGATAAAGCTAGGTAATTTAGACAACCAACAAGTCCTCGATAGTCACATTTTTTCATATTTTCTTGTTCTATGCTACCTTCTAAAGGACAATCTTCTTTTGTCAATTTTTCGTTTTCACCAAGAGGGGTAGTTATCGGCTTTGCTTCGGTCATCCTAAATCTTGATATCAATTTTTCAACATATTTCTCCTGGCTTATTCTAATTTCGTTTCCTGAGTAATCAATTTTCATTCCTAAGAACCATTTAAGATCACTTGTATCGCTTATCTCAATTTTTTCAGAGATATTTCTTTCAAACCAGCTACAGAAATTTTTGTCTGCTCCACAAACCACTATATCATCGACCCACAAGCAAATTAAACCTTCTATCTCTCCCTCAATCCTCCTAACAAACAAGCACTCATCAAAAACTGAATTTTCAAAACCTAATTCCTCAAGATAGCTTTTTAGAGTCCTATGCCAGTTTCTACCGGACTGCTTCAGTCCATAAAGACTTTTCTTCAGAAGACAAACTAAAGGTTTTCCTTCTTCATCAAACTTCTCGAACCCTTCAGGTTGCTTCATAAGAATTTCTTCATCTAGTTTGGCATTCAAGTATGCAGTTTTAATGTCTAACTGTCTCAACTGATACCTATTTTGAACTGCTAAGCTCAGGACTATTCTTATGGTCGACATCTTGGCTGTAGGCGAATACGTTTCGTGAAAATCCCTTCCCTCAACTTGGCTAAAACCTTTAGCAACAAACCTAGCCTTAAACCTGGAAATTTCACCATTAGGTCCGTACTTCAAAGCAAAATGCCATCTGCTGCCTATAGGCTTCTTTCCTCTATTTCTAACTAGTTCCCAAACTTTGTTTTTCTCTAATGAATCAAACTCTTTTTTCATTGCTTCTTGCCAGTCAGGGTCTGCTAAAGCTTCCTTAGCACTTTTCGGTATATTTTCGAGAACTTCTCCAAAAAATACTACATCACCTACTCTTTCTCCTTCGTCAATTTCTATCTTTTTCTCAAAGTAGAACTTAGATTCGTCAAAACTAACGTTCCTAGTTTTTTGCACTTTGAGTTTTCCTTCACTCTCAATTCCTATCAGATAAGCTTTACTATTTTCCGATGTCCCTAAGAAAATTCCCCTTCTAGAGTTTT
This sequence comes from Symsagittifera roscoffensis, assembly GCF_963678635.1. Lineage (NCBI taxonomy): Eukaryota > Metazoa > Xenacoelomorpha > Acoela > Convolutidae > Symsagittifera > Symsagittifera roscoffensis. The sequence goes on from NC_087069.1 coordinate 3,337,923, forward strand.
TGTCTAGTTTTTTCCGAAACTGTTTTTCCACAAAACTATACGCTACACACCCAAAAGTTTTCACAAAATTAAGGTTGGGTTTTTCTCCATACATTGACTCGTAGGGTGTTTTGCCTATAGCAGAATGAAAGCACATATTTTTGAGATTAGCAGCCATATTAAGAGCATAAGGCCAATAAGTTTTCGACCAATTCGCATCAAAAATAATGCAGCGAGCCATTGGTGTAATTGTTCCCCACAACCTTTCTATCTTTCTGTTCTCTTGAGGGGTATAAGGAGCCGATGTTTCTAGTCTTATTTTTTGTTTCCTACAAACTCGCCTAAAATCTTGACCAATGTACTCTCCTGCGCCGTCTGAAACTAAAGTCTGAGGGACTCCTATGTCTGCAATGAAGCTTTCCAACTTTTCTGTTGCCTCATCTCTCGTCTTCATGAAATAAATTTTCAAATATCTAGAAAAACTGTCCACAAAACTTATAGCATATCTATGTCCATCCTCAGCTAGCGGATCGATAGGACCTAAAATATCTGTGTGAACAAAATCTAGTGTCCTGGTTGCCCTGGTATAAGAATCTTTCGGGACTGGCTTCTTTTTTGCTTTATTCAACTCACAAGTTTCACATAATAAATCTTTGTAGTTATTATGACCCATCCTGCAATGCCACTGTTTCAATGTGCTTACTACATAACACTCGTCTTTTCCTACAAAAGTGTCCCATAAAAAGAGACCACTTTCCTCTCTTAATGGGTAAACTGATCCATTTCCCTGGCGAACAAACGAGCTCGCACCAAAAACAACTTCTGCTCCCGCTTTCTTCATTTTTGATACACTCAGCAAATTTCTTGAGTTTTCAGGAACGTACAAAGTATCCTTCAGCTCAATCATCTTAAACTCGCCTTTCTCATCTTTCACTCTGAATCTAACTTCACCTTTCCCTAAAATTTTTGATTCAGAGAAATTTGCATTGCTAACCGATCCTTTGAAGTTCTCATCTAAACTAACAAACATGTCTCGATCCTTAATCATATTACTGGTAGCTCCAGAGTCTACAACTAAGTCCTCGCCCGGAGACACTCCACTCAGAAAACTAAAATGAGCCTCTGTTTCAGCTACTAGGTTCTGCTGTTCTCGTTTAGTCTTACTAATGAACTTTTTCTTTGCTTGGCAATATTTTGCAATATGTCCAAACTCCTTGCACTCATAGCACTGTATTTTTCGAGCTCTATCTTCACTATCTCGTCTGCTACTTAAGTTTTCTCTGCACTGTTTCGACACATGTCCTCTTTTATGACACTTGAAACAAACTCTGTTCTCGCTATTAAAAGCATGCTCTTTTTCGATTACTTGTCTCTCGCTATCAAAATTCACTAAATCTCTTTTCAACTCATCTAAACTTTTCTCATCTCTACTAAACTTAGCTATAGTAGAAAAAGTTTCAAATTGTTTTGGAAGTCCTTTTAAAATAATTGAAATTAACATTTTTTCACTCACTCCTTCGTTCACTTGTTCTAAGTTATACTGAATCTCCTCTGCTCTAGTCATATAATCTATCACTGTTTCATTGCTATTCTTTTTCAAAGTTGTAAGTTCGGAGATTAGCCTGGGTCTTTCAAAGCTCTTAAACCTTTTCCGTAAAACATCCCAAGCTTTGCTACCATTGCCTTTATAAGGTCTTAAAAACAAAACTGATTTTTTATCTAGAGACTGCACAAGTTCGCACCAGATATGCAACTGTTTTTCTTCAAAAATCTCTTTGCCTTTACTATTGCAGCTTGTTTTTGATCACTGCTCGCATTCGGTCTTAAACTTGGCATAAAATTTCTATAATCAACTGTCTCATCTAAAATCTTGTTTAACTTCAAGTGAAAAATTCGTGCCTCAAATTGCTCTTCAAAGTAGGAAAAATCTTCTTCTTTTCCCGAAAAAACTATCCTATTAGTTTTCGACATTGCTTTCCTAATCCAATTTTCGACTTAATTCTCACACACAAAAAAAGCTCCAATCCAAAACTCAAAAAATTAAGTATTGCCCTAGGTAAAAGTTCAATGAGCCCGTTTTCTCTTACATCAAAATCATATTCTACAAACAACGATATCGCACGCTTATATAATTATGCAAGTATATTTGATTACCTAAATCTGATTTGGAACCTAACGGAGTGCGTACTGAATAACACATCAGCGACCTTAGCAAAGCTAAGGTCCCTCCTCAGATTTCATACTAGGTAATATATATATTAGCAAAATAGAAATTCGTCTTTTTTATTCTGGGGTATCAGTTTCTTTTTCTTTTAATTGCAATGTATTCTTTGGATTGCTTTTGTGTCGGATTCGAGCAACCGCGTACGAACGAATTTATCCTTCCGCAAAAATTGAGTATAAATCAGCAACTTCTACAAATAAAACATGTAATTTATCAGTTTGTTTCAGTTTTATTTCACTATCAATAGTGTAGTGCTTCTTCCACTGCTGTGCTCACTCAGTGCCCCTTCGTGCAGCTTTTGACCGTCTTCTCTTCTTCTCTGTTGTGTTTCCCTGCTTCTATCGTCAGAGTTGTCTATCTCTAGAAGTTGTGTTGCCCTTCTTCTATCTTTGCACTTCTCTGTCTGATCAATCGTCTATCTCCAAGTAGTCAAGTAGTTTTGGCCTGCTTCTCTCGCTGTTGTCTAACTGATCAGTTGTATATTTCAAGTTGTGATTTTCACTGTCACAACTCCACTGCAAGTCTCTTTTTTCCTTATTCGTTTGAACAAACAGTCAATCTTGACTCCTGACTTCTCACTCGTGATTGGGCATCTGGGCCCATAACCTTTCAAGGTTATTGCAGCGACAAACTGTTGATTACTAAGGAGTGAATTAATGAGATTTGAGTGATAATTCCAGTTGCAAATCAGATCAAATATATATGGTAAATCACCCGCACAAAGTTGCTCGAACCAATGACTAAAGGTCATGTTTCACCAGCTAATTTTAACAAAAATCGGGAAGTGATCTTTCAGTTTGAACTGAATAAGAAAGATCAATTCCAGTTCAGTTAGGAAAAATCACCAATAATTTTTATCTTCTAATTTCGCGTTGTCTTAATTTAGTGCAACAGGAAGTGTAGCATTACGGACTGGAAAATGCTACACTGGAAAATACTAATCAAAGAACTCTTTCGGATGATGTATTTTTTTCTTTGATAGTTGAAGCTTTAATATTTCACGATAATGTTGCCTCTGAATCGTTCAATTTTGACTGTAGTTATCTTTCTGTGTGTTACAAATACTTGGGCTATTACTATAAGTTGTTCATAATTATGTAATCTAGAGCTTCAATTTGCTATATTTTTTGTTCGAAAAATCGAATTTCAAAGCGGTCAAAAATTTGAATGGGTCTATCAAATTCGGAATCAAAAACTTCTAAAATTCAAAACATTTTTGCAAATTTATTTAAGATTTTATCATTTTTTCGTTGTTCCAGTCATTTTTTTTTTCAAAAATATTTTTCCAGTTTGACTACTTTACTATGACTGTCGAATATGCCGTAGTTGTATTTTTTTTTGTTCAGATCCTTTAATCGCACCGCGCAGAAAAAACGACAATTTGTTGTTTTTTACAACTATGGTCGAAACATTCTGCGCACAGTAACCGGATATCCTTCTTTTGAATTAGAAATGATTAAAGTCGGCTTATCGTCGTGTAGTGTTAATTTTTTAAGAGTCGGTGATCGTAGGTCCAGGCTCTTTTTTTTTAGGTCGTGATGATTTTTTTGTTTTGTTTTCCAGGAATTTACTTATTCGTGATTTGACTTTTGTTTTGTATTTTAGTCAGTTGATTTGTTTGCTAAAAGGAAGGCCAACGCTACTATCAAACAGCAAAATATTAAAGGTCACGAAAAACGTGATCGATTTTTAATTTCGAAAATGGTATTTAATATCAGATTTCCCAGCGAAAAAAAACAATTTGAAAGAGCTTTCAAGGCAATCTTTTTCTATCAAATTTCGAAAGAGATATAAAAAAAATCATTATTTTTTTTCTGTTGACTTGCTTTTTCATTTATCTGTTAGCTATGTTTACAATTCATTCTGCTGCATCACGATCGATATCCTGCCTGAATACATCAAAATACTCATTGATTTTTCTATTTTTCGAAGAAATACAGTAACAAGTACTTTTATGCATACCAACATCTGGTGTAAGTTAAAAATTAAGGTTTAGCTAGGTTGTGGTTCAGCTTCGTAGGAAGATAATGCTGATATGAATTATCCCATAAGAGAGAAACTCAATTATTTGTTGTTTGCAGGGTGTTTTGCGACTCCAACCAGAGCCCGGCGAATGCCCGATCGAAGACCCCTGACCGATACTCCACCCACGCACTCCAACGCCAGATACATCACGCGACCCCTCTGAACAGCCAGGCGACAACACATCTGCAGCAGCAGCACAAATGTTCCAGTTGTGGCCAGAACACGTCCGTCGGAGCTACTGTTTCAGCCAACAGTAGTGCCAGTTCTGGTGCAAATGGAACTGGAATGGGCTATAGAAACATGCAACAGCAAACAGGATCGGGCAATGGGTCCATGGTGCCGGGATACATTATGCCGCCGCCATCATCATCTACGAGGCAAGTGACATGTTGAAGCTGCATGCCTTTTAATCCCTTTCCCATGCCCCCACCTCATCTGATCTATGGATTTAACAAGATTTAAAAACATTCATCAAAGAAAATAACAGAAAAGGTTAAGAAGAAGCAGGCAATGACAAATGATTGGAAATTTCACTTCATATGTGGGCGTATTTGTAGTTTAAATTTAATCATTGATTCCAGCATCGCATTTAGAAGGGACATTGTAGACTCTTTAGAACAATAAGCTGTAATTTGTTAGATACAACAAGCAATTGCTCTGTGGCCATGATATGGGAGTCGTCAGTGGACAGTCTGCATCCGGGTCTGGCACAGTTGGCTACTACAGCCAGAAGTCCAGAGGATCTCTGGGTGCCACAGGGGGAGGAGGAGGAGGAGGTGTTCACAGGAAGATCCTGGCGGAGAGTTCGAGTAGCAAGTCGACCAGTTCGGGCGTGGACTCTGGAGTGTATGATGCTCAAAGTCTGGGCTCGTCCGACAGCTACGGTGGAAAGTAAGTCTTTGAGACCTGACTTTTTTATTACTCGTTTATTGGATAGATTGAAGGGCTCATTTCTTTTCTTCACAAGCAGGACTAATGAATAGACATTAAATTTGATATTTCAGAGTGCACGAAGTTGCGTAAACTGATAATACAAAAAATGTTTCAAATGTATTTTACAAAAGCGAAGCGTAGTATATTATTACGAAGAATTTTTTTCTAACCTAAGTCTCAATTAAAAGTGCTCATTTGGTGTCACTTTTGCTAAATGTTAATTTAATCATATTTAAGCTGTTTTAAGCTTAAACAATTTAATGGAATATGTTGCTGCTTTATTTTTGGCTAGTGTTAGGTCCTGTGTGAAAAAAACATGTATTATGAAAATGTATGGGATTTGTTGTTTTTAGTTTTTTTGCGACGCTTTCGAACATTTTGGCCGAAATTTCAATTTTTAAAAAAACTACCATTCTGAGTCTAAAAAAATGGTACCAATTGAAAAACCGGCTGCTGTTCTATGTGCATGCATATTTCGCTAGTCTCTTTTTATTTTACCTCACCTTCTACGGCCTTCGAAAGTTTTTTTGACCTATTTGTTTTGATTTGTTTTCATTTGTTTTCATTTTCTCAAATATTAATTGCGCAAATCTGAGATGAAGGCTCCAATCAAAATGAAAATTTATAAGGATTTCTCTTTCTCAAGTGGCTATTCCCTAAATTTGGTAGAAAAAAGTTATTGCCTCAAAAAAGTCCATTTTTTGACATTTTGGTTAATTTTTAAAACTTCTTGACTTTTCTCGTAAACTACCCTGCTAAATTGGAAATCAACGTTTAATCAAAAGAAAAAAATCCGCTATCCGAATCAAACCTGTGAAAGTGGCTATGCACTGGGTTTTTAAATAAATGGCCTTAAAAATGTCCATTTTTTCCGTTTTTTGGAAAGTTATTTTTTCTTCAAAAACTAACCTACTGACTCTGAGGTTGTTAAAACCTACTGGTTCTGACTTTATTAAAACTAACAGGGTGCTTAGATTTTCCCTGTAATCTGTTTTACCCTGTGTTTTGTAGAAAAGCTGATATGGACTTCGGAAAAATTCGTTCTTACGTTTTTACCGTTAAGTTTTGTCACTATTCTCGATAACTTTTAGCTAAATCTGATTTTAAGGGTTCAATCTAAAAAATTAAGGTGCGGAAATTGTCAATTTAAAAATCAGGGTGTGGAAAGCAGAGGCTATTCCCATGATTTAGTTGAGAAAAGTATATGGATTCAGGAAAAGTCCAATTTTTGATTTTTTGGTCGTTTTTAGGATTTTTTTTTTCAATAATTACGCTGCCAAATCTGAGATGAAGACTTAAATTGAAAAGTCGAGTAGTAAAATAAGAGGTTAATCCCCTAATTAAGCAGAGAATAACTAGGGTTGCTCCTAAATCCATTTTTTTGAAATTTTCTAAAATTATCCATTTCCTTATCAGTACAATATATGATTAAAATTATTGGAACAGGTTAATCCAGCATTAGCTGGGACTCTAGTTAACTTCCAAGCAAGCGTGGCGCAGATGCGAGGATTTGAATTTCCTAATCAACTGGTCTGTTGTTGAAATCCGGAACATTTACATAATTGTATTTTTTTGGTCGAGTTTTTGCTGCATAGCATTGGCAATTTGACAGAAACTGTAGCTGCTTTATTGGTTGCTAGTGTTAGTTAAATTAAAAGCGGGCGTAGAGCAGATGCGAGAATGTGTTACTCTTGATCTCAATATTAAAGTTTTCAAGGTGTTTTTTAAATTTTTTCCTTATTCCACTTTGTTTGCCAGTTTGAGCTTTTTTTTGCATCTTCCTCGCATGCGTTTGCAAGCGCAGCTTCGCCTCTGTGTGAAAGGTGCTGCCCATGGTTATTAGAAGAAAAGTAGTAAGATATGTATATAAAATACAAGCGAACTCAATGTTGATAATACAAGTTTAAGTACTTGTATAAGCAAATCGATGACGAGCAGATTGAGAGTAGACAAAAAACGAATTTAAGCCGTTGACGCAGAGCTGCAATTATGGTAATTTGGATGTAATTGAGCTTGTCTCGTGTTTAGACAACACTTAACTTTCTTTTGAGATTTCTTGACCGTAAATCGCACTTTCACGTGTCACAATTGAATAATTTATGCATTTCAAATTTTTTTATAATGACTTTTTTTGTTACGGAATTATGTAATGTTTTGTTTCTCAGAAAAAATTTTCGAAGCAGTAATTTTATTATGTTAGTCTTTTGTTTTTCGTACGAAATGATAGTTTTCCTGAAAAAGTTAACTTCTAAATTCCGTCTTATTTTGTTTTCTTTTTTAATTTTAGTTCATTTCTGCTGATAAAAAGATGTGAAACTCAACTATGTATTAGCAAAAGTGTAAAGGTCACGAAAAATGTGATTGACTTCTAGTTTCGAAAGTGGAATTTGATTTAGAGATTTAACAGCGGAATTTTAAAAAATTATTTTTCTCTTTATGTTCTAAAATTGTTTCCCAAGTTCTAATGTTCTAAGTTTTATCCAAAAAGTGTCAATCATAAATTGTTCTTGAAATTCAAAGATTCAAAGAGCTTTAAGTCCATTTTTTTGTCTTTGAAATTCGAATGTCGAAGCTTTTGAGAAAAAAAACAAGCCTGTTTGTTGGTTTTGTTTTTTTTCGGAAAAGAATTTAATTTTATTCGGGCTCAAAATTACTTTTTCGTTCGCGGACTTGTTAATTTTAAGGATTTCGGGACACACTTATTTTTATTTTAAATTACAAAAAATGGTGTTATCAAATAATTGATTAATATTACGCAAGCAAGGTTTGTATCATAGGAGGAGTGTTTTTATTTCAACCTAAATTGCAAGGCTGTATGTGTTAAGGATGTTTACTTTAAATGTATAAGCAGAAATCCTCTTCACAAAAGAGCATTAATTGAAATCATGTGTGAAATAAGTGGTTCATTGTTTAAGGCAGGTGATTTTTTGCCTTTAAATCAAAGGTTCTTTTCCTGTTTTTCAAGAATTGGGTGATCCGATCGAGCATCGACCACAGTTTCCAGCACAAGAAGCATACATGGATGTCGTGGCATCAGTGGCTGGTGCCGAAATTAAAAAAAAAATGGAAACTTAGAAAAAAAGATCGCTTCTTTGTTTTTCATGTTTTGTGCTTCGCTAGATGACTGCTAGTTTGGTTGTTTGCAGACATGCGATGGTGACTCACTGGGTAGAGACACACAGACAGAGTCGCAGCCACCAGTTGACCAAGCCAGAGATGAACTTGGCTGCCACTACTTCCACCACTCCTCAGGACCCCACCTCAGCCTCCAGCCAACCACTCCCTGCCAGTTCCTCCTCACGACGTCCACCAGGATCCAGATCCTCGGCAGCAACATCCCAGAACCGCCACAGGTGGGCATCAGTCTCTCCCGGTCCCCTGAACGCCGCCGCCACCACCCGACTGTCTTTTGTGTCGATGGCGGGGGCAACCCAGCTGCAGCAGCAGCAGCCATTGCATCACACCCTGAGCACGAGTAACACACTAGCATGCAATCAGCAACAACCTCACCAGTTGTCCCTGTTGTTAGTTGTCTAACCAAGCATCAGTTCAATAACTCTTACATATCTCACGCAGTTTGTTGTTTAGAAAAGAGATAATGATTGCAGTTTAGTTGACTTGACTTGTGTTTACGTGTAATTGGGAGCACTGACCATACTAATCAGTTGATTTTTGCATGAAATTGCAACCTTTTATCCGCGAATCTTCACATTTTTTTTCTAGAAAAAATAACATTCTCAGCATTTTTTCTGTTCATTAGCTCTTTCGGATCGCGTTTGTTCAAATCATTGTTTTTCATAAAATAGAAATTTACCAAAACTGATGTTTAGCAATCCAGCAAGTGGTACGCTGCCGGGTAACGCACACCAACTATCGCAACACTACACACACGCTAATAACTGCAACACGCTTCCACCGAATGCAACTTCAACATCGAATCAGGGGGGACTTTCCTCGACACGGCGTTCGCCAGTCTCTAATTCAAACAATCAGCTTACTGCGCAAAACACCCAATTGAACAACACTCAGGGATCACTGAACACTTCCCAGGTGGCAGGGGGTAGTAGTTCGAATCCCAGCTTGACTGTAGCCCCGTCTGGTGCGTCTTCTAGTGGCCATCAGACAGTGGTGGCGTACTACTTCTGCAATGAGACAATTCCATACAGGACAGTGGTGCCATTCAAGAATGTGACACTTGCACAGTTCAAAGCTCTCTTGACTAGGAGAGGGAGGTTCAGGTGATGAAATATTACCGCTTTCTTTACACGTTTTTACTGCATTAATGATTAACTTCATTAAACGTTTGAAATGTTGCTCACGCTTATTTTCACTTGCGAGAGCAATTGACTTGTAATCAGGAATTATATCATTTCTACTAAACAACTTCTCTGACAAATTTAGTATTGTCGTACAGTTGTCTATCTTGTTTTGTCAGTCTATCGTTTGTCTGCTAATATATGGTCGGCCTTAATAGCTTTTTTTCTATTTAGTGGCACTTTTGCTGCCTAGCATTGTCATTTTTTGAACAACTGTTGTTGTTTTTTGCTCATTCTCCTTGTTTATTTTTAATTTTTTTTTCATGTTCAATTCTTTTTCGTTTGTTAAAAGGAAGGAAAATTAAGCTCTCCCCCATTGCAAAAACGGAAATTGTCTGAGAAAAAAACATGAAAATTTTTAAGGTACGAAATTGGATTTTTTTAAGAGTAATGAACGTATTGAAGGCTCTTATATAGGGCTTGCTGATTTTTTTTTTCAGGAAAAAGTCTTAAAACATTGATGCACTTAGGTATATATGCACTTTTTGAGTTCAATTGAAATTCACCTGCTGAAAGTGACGTGAATAGGACTCTCCAAATACGATTTTGAAAATGGCGCGAAAATTTGTGAACGATTTCTAGTTTCGAAAGTGGAATTTAATTTTTAGATCAACCGAATAAAAACTATACCTGTTCATCCAGTTTTCTCAATTTGGGTTAATATTATCAAAAAAGCGCTGGTCATAAATTGTTCTAAAAATTCAAAGAGCTTAAAGTGCATCTTTTTTTTCTCTGAAATTCGAAAGTTGAGATTTTTTTCAACAAAGTCAGTGTTTTTTATGTTTACTTGTGTGCATTACTCTTATAATCTTCGATTGGCAATGCTTTAGGTTTATCTTGGAAATCAAATATTTGTCTGATTGTCATTTTTGTCTTGCTTTCAAACTTGCTTTTTTTTATTTGACGCGGCCTGGCTGTTGGTTTCTTTTCAAGTTCAGTTGAAGTATTTTGCTGAACGGAAGGCAATATACTGGCAAAAGTTCAAATTGCGTTCAATGTGCTTTATCTTCTATCTTTTTAAAATTGGGTTAATTTCATCAACGAAAGTTTCAATCGGGTTTTGTTCTTGAAATTGTAAGAGCCTTAGTGTCATTCATTTTCTTTAATTCGAAAGTTAATGTTTTCTTTTAAAAAACAGTCAGTTTTTTTATTTCCTTGTGTTCATGAGTCTTTTCTAACTGTGTGTTGCCAATGTTTTCCTTGGAAATATGAAATTGAAGTTTTTTTTCAAAATTCAAGTCGTATTTTTTTTCTGTTTTTTTTTGTATTCACGATTTTTTCAATTGTCTGTTGGATATGTTTTGTTCAAAAGTATTAAAAATTGGTCATACTTTTGATTTTTGATTTGACGCGGTCTGGCGGTTGGTTTCCTTTGAAGTTCAATTGAAGTTTTTTGCTGAACGGAAGGCAGCAGAATAGCAAAATTTCAAATTCTGTGTAAAAACTGAACGACTTTTATCGTCGTAAGTGTATGTCAATTTTAGATTCAACAGCGAATTAAACAATTACATATTGATTTGTTTTTCTCCATGTGTGTTCATTTTGAGAAAAAAAGCAGCGCGAATCATAAAATATTCTTGAATTTCAAACAGCTGTTCTTACCATGTGTGCGAAAAAAATACAATATCGTTGATGTTCTCTTGTGTTTCGCTGTGGTGTGTAGGTATTTCTTCAAGATGCGCAGCAATGAGATTGAGTTGGGGGGAGTTGTGCAGCAGGAAATCACGGAGGACGAAGACGTGTTGCCACTGTTCGACGGGAAGGTCATCGGCAAAATTGAGAAACAGTAGATCACCCACACATCCCCCTTCTTCCACAGATGCACAGCAGCACACACAAACACACACACACACACACACACATCCCGTATCTATCAATTATTTCTATCATTCGCCTACTAATTTGAAATCCGTTTCTACAGACTTCTTGCTTCTGTTTTCATTACCAAAAGCAGACTCCTCACTTCATGTTTTATCCATCTTTCTTCGAAGGATCATCAATTATGATAGCAAGTTGACGACAACCCGACACAAGAGAAATCTACCACCAGAACATGGTTGACAGTTACTGAAGAAAAAACAAAACATCAGCAGGGTCAAGTTGAGCAGATCAGTTGGAACTGGCAGCAGATTCAGAAACTAACAATAATTGCGAGTCTAACGCATCCTTCTTTTGTTTGCGTAAACTCAGTCAATTGATTTTATGTTCAATAAAAAACTCTGCATCAAAGTACGAACCATAGCGTTACTAGTATGCCCTGTCACGAAAGTTCTTTGTTTATACGAGCGGAGCGCAGCATTGATTATAAATCCATTTCCATTTTTTTAAAAGTAGGAAATTTGGATCTGTGGCAGTAAAACCAACTCGGTTTGTTAATACTTAAGTTATTTTTCTCTTTTTCAACGTAAAAGATTTCGCCTTAGATTATATCGGCTTTGTGGCCTCCTATTGCGTCGTTTTATGAGCGAAACAATTTCTTGTGTGCTTTTTTGAGGGTTAGAGGCCTTTAATTTGTAAGTCGTTTTGAATTTTTTCGACTTCTGAAAATGATTCTGGTTAGTTTTTTTGTTACCAACTGGTGAACTTTCTTCCGATGCTTGATTCTCATTCTACTGTTTTTTCTTGTTTTTTTTTCAAAACTAGATTTTTCTAGAAAACACCACCCCTGGAAAATATTCTGCGAACGCCACTGAATGGAAGATCAATCGTCAGTCTCAAAAATTGAAAGAGCTTGATTTTTTGAATATTTTTTCTCTAAGTTCTCATTAAGTTCATTGTTTTCTCCCTGAGTTCATTGACTCCGAATATCTCTTGGCTATGTTTAAAATATTAGATGTTTTTGGCTCAGCTTGCGTGCGCTTCGCTATATATGAACAATGGTTGTATTTAAAAATCTATTAGAAGTAGTTTACACTGAAACTGTCAGCCAGATATAACTGCAGGAAAATTATAATTTTTTGATAAATGGCAATTGATCAAACATGACTAGACTGTAGCTTTACTTATTGCATTTACAACATGCATAAATATTTTTAATGAGCTGTATGTGTTACAAATTATCACCGTATCAGTTATGATTAAGTTTTGTCTTCCAAAGAGTATTTCAGCAACGGATTGTCCCAGTTAGTCTATATTAGAAAGAGCTTTGGCTTTTGCCCAGGGCCAATTCAAAGTATTTCGCAGTATCTTTGTCATATTTTTCTGATTGTTAAAGCGTTTCATTGTTCGAATTCCAATGATTCTTTCTTATTTGTTGCGCAAAATAGAAGTACTGCAATGCATTAACAATTTATATTTTTACAGATCTTTCGAAAATAAACTTGAGTCTCAAAAGAAACTTTGAACAAGGACCATTAGTAAGTTACAAAAGTAAAGTTCTCACTTGTTGCAAAATAGCTTAGTAACTTCTTCAAATGCAAGCAGCGTAATTTCAACGAAAAGTCTGTTTGCGATGAAAGCAGATTACTCTTGAGATGAAGGCTACCTTATAATATAACTCGATGACAGAAAAGGTGCTCTAAACGTTCATGAAGGCTGTGGTACTATGAATGCGCGTCTTTGCATAAAGTCACAGCATTTGCACTGTTTTCTTTGTGGAAAACAAAGCGATGCAAACATTGAATTTTAAAAACAATCATTTAAAACTGTATAAATGAAGGGCATTCGTTAGATCACGAGTGCAGCTCCTACAGAAAACTCATTTGAAAAACTACTCACAGAATGGTGGTGATGTTGGCTACATTTGTTGTCATGATATCAGCAATAGCGTTAAAAGTTGAAATCATTTGTATATTTGGCGTGTTTTCAAAAAATCAAATCGCTGACTAGACACTCAATACCCTTTCTAAGCTTAATTAAGCCTTTTGTTTTCTGGGTTTTATTTACAGTTTTTTTTATCAATTATAATTTCAATGTAATCAATTTTAGCAAAATTTTCAGTTTTGATTGTAAATAGATTAGTTTTAATCTCAAATTATTCAAAACTCTCTGTTTTTCTCCTTAGATACTGCTCTTTAACTAGTTTAAAAACTGACATTTTGAACTGTCGTTAAACTAGTGTAGTGAAAAATAAACATTTTAGAAAAAATTAAAAAATTTTATTAAGTGTTTTAGAACATGTTATTAGAAAAAAGTCTGAGTGTCCGTTAGCGAGCTCCTTGAGAACCAATCGCTCCTTGTGTAATGTGAGATTCTTTGTATGCTGGACGCACATATTGGCCCCATTAGCAAGATCTTCGAACGCTCGGCAGGGTTCGCTCTGTGTTTTTGGTGCAACAGAATACCGGTTTGAATGTAGGGCGAAATGTGATTACTCATATTACTTCTAGGAACGACCTTCACCCTTCTCTGCTGTAAACTTGGCTGGCGATCTCGGCGGGGTCAAGCATGTCTATTTTTAGTCCTTGATAATACCAAAACAATCTTGTCATACTTTGAGTGTTCGAGAGCTGCAAAATTAGGGTTTCTGGACATATAGCCTAGAGTGCCCAATATTAGCTCCGGTTCGTATTTGGCTTAGAAGTCAAATGGCAAGCGACGATCAGTCCAGCAGGTTGATCCGGACTGATGAGATTCATTGCCGTAATTTTCATTAACCGCGGAGATAATGGCTTTGTGATCCTTCGAAACATCGACTCTTTTGCCCAGTAAATACATTCTAAATTGTTCACACAATTACCAATAATTCGAGCTTGTTCATGCTGTTACTTTCTTATGAACCTGGATGCCGCCTCTTTCAAGAATCTGGATGTAAACGCGATCGGGTTCTTACGTTAAACTCGAAATCTGGTCCAAGGCATTTCCCTAACCCGCTGTGACTCGAGTCACATTTAACCCTAGATTTCTTGGAGGAATCATAATGCAATAAACAAGATATTTCTGCTATTGGCTGTAGAAACTTGAGAAAAATTGCATTTTGCTCCTCCCCACGGAAAAGAACATTTAGTAAAGACCTTCAGGATGGACGAAAATGAACTGTAAACTTATGGAAGTAGTTTATGGTTCCCATAAGAACCATAACTGTTTTGAGGTACAAGTAGGTTATAGCGACCTGATTGTTTCGATCTTTGAGAAGTTTTGCGAAGTTTCTTTTGCGCAGTAGCTTTTGGCCAGAATTGTCATATAGGAGCTCATCCTGTTAATTGAGCTGACGTCGTTCTTAGCGATTGCCTTTTCCATCGGCCGCAGAAGCGATATTCTGCACTAAGTTCCGCCAATAGCCCAGCGTCAAGTAATGAGCCTCAGAGCCCCACAACTAGGACCCGGTGGTTTGCCAAATTTCTCCGTCGGTCGGTTTCGGTTCGGTTTTTTCACTAATATTTCGGTTCGGTTTCGGTTTTTTTTCTAAAGAAAACAGTTAGTCTGAAACGGTTTATTCAGCGCTCATTTACACTATATAATGCTTTTCTGAGAAATGCAAATAATGCAATTGATTCAAATAAGAAAGAATAACAGTGAATGGAGCAGCTCAATTAGCTATGTAAATAAACCGAAACCGGTTCGGTTTTTATTTTCAGTCGGTTCGGTTTCGGTTTTACAAGAGTCGGTTCGGTTTTCGTTTTGGTTCGGTTAACCACCGGGCCCTATCCACAACTGACTGATTGGACCGATTGAGCAATATTTTTCGATTGTTGGTTCGTAGGTTCCAATTTTTTGCGCTCCCTTGAATCCCAGCTTTTTTGTTCAGATGACGCCGTTTGAGCTTGGTCAGCAATTCCTGGTTTTGGATTAAGCTTTGCCGGTTGCAATGGTTAATTTGCCCCGAGTGCAGAGAGCTGGGTCCCATAGCTGATCTCATCGTGCTAGGTCTGGGGAACAGAAGCGAGTTTGATGAGTGCCTTTCGGCAAAGTTTTCTAAGTTTTATAGCTCGATTTTAGTATCGAGAATAGCAGTGTTGCTGATGCTAAAGTTCTTGATATAACAGGATGGAGAGCGTTTGAGTTCAATGGGGCTGGAATCAAAAATTTTGATTAATTTTTCGGTAATTAAGACTCGCGATTCATTTACTAGCCTGTGATTAGCTGAAACATCCCGAGCAAAAGTTCTAGTCCTCGAGGAATTTAACAAAAAACTTGCTTATCACAATCTGATTATTAGAGAGTTAAAGTGAGTTTTTGTTGTCTCCCGCTAGCGTGGAAGCATGGTTAGTACATGGTTGAAAGCTCTCCTCCGCTTGGTCGATTCGTTTTGTAGGTATCTTGTTGACTGCAAGATGTGCTTCGTGATTGGCTTTTTTTGTAAGGAGGAAAAAGTGCTCGCCTAAAACGAAAATATTGAATCTGATTGGTTCAAACTGATAACGACTGGACATGGTCTTTACTCTTGTCCTAGTACTCTGTGTGGCTTTTCAGTGATTTTCATTGACAGCTTTGTGAAAGACTTGGATTGATAATACCAAAACAATCTTGTCATACTTTGAGTGTTCGAGAGCTGCAAAATTAGGGTTTCTGGACATATAGCCTAGAGTGCCCAATATTAGCTCCGGTTCGTATTTGGCTTAGAAGTCAAATGGCAAGCGACGATCAGTCCAGCAGGTTGATCCGGACTGATGAGATTCATTGCCGTAATTTTCATTAACCGCGGAGATAATGGCTTTGTGATCCTTCGAAACATCGACTCTTTTGCCCAGTAAATACATTCTAAATTGTTCACACAATTACCAATAATTCGAGCTTGTTCATGCTGTTACTTTCTTATGAACCTGGATGCCGCCTCTTTCAAGAATCTGGATGTAAACGCGATCGGGTTCTTACGTTAAACTCGAAATCTGGTCCAAGGCATTTCCCTAACCCGCTGTGACTCGAGTCACATTTAACCCTAGATTTCTTGGAGGAATCATAATGCAATAAACAAGATATTTCTGCTATTGGCTGTAGAAACTTGAGAAAAATTGCATTTTGCTCCTCCCCACGGAAAAGAACATTTAGTAAAGACCTTCAGGATGGACGAAAATGAACTGTAAACTTATGGAAGTAGTTTATGGTTCCCATAAGAACCATAACTGTTTTGAGGTACAAGTAGGTTATAGCGACCTGATTGTTTCGATCTTTGAGAAGTTTTGCGAAGTTTCTTTTGCGCAGTAGCTTTTGGCCAGAATTGTCATATAGGAGCTCATCCTGTTAATTGAGCTGACGTCGTTCTTAGCGATTGCCTTTTCCATCGGCCGCAGAAGCGATATTCTGCACTAAGTTCCGCCAATAGCCCAGCGTCAAGTAATGAGCCTCAGAGCCCCACAACTAGGACCCGGTGGTTTGCCAAATTTCTCCGTCGGTCGGTTTCGGTTCGGTTTTTTCACTAATATTTCGGTTCGGTTTCGGTTTTTTTTCTAAAGAAAACAGTTAGTCTGAAACGGTTTATTCAGCGCTCATTTACACTATATAATGCTTTTCTGAGAAATGCAAATAATGCAATTGATTCAAATAAGAAAGAATAACAGTGAATGGAGCAGCTCAATTAGCTATGTAAATAAACCGAAACCGGTTCGGTTTTTATTTTCAGTCGGTTCGGTTTCGGTTTTACAAGAGTCGGTTCGGTTTTCGTTTTGGTTCGGTTAACCACCGGGCCCTATCCACAACTGACTGATTGGACCGATTGAGCAATATTTTTCGATTGTTGGTTCGTAGGTTCCAATTTTTTGCGCTCCCTTGAATCCCAGCTTTTTTGTTCAGATGACGCCGTTTGAGCTTGGTCAGCAATTCCTGGTTTTGGATTAAGCTTTGCCGGTTGCAATGGTTAATTTGCCCCGAGTGCAGAGAGCTGGGTCCCATAGCTGATCTCATCGTGCTAGGTCTGGGGAACAGAAGCGAGTTTGATGAGTGCCTTTCGGCAAAGTTTTCTAAGTTTTATAGCTCGATTTTAGTATCGAGAATAGCAGTGTTGCTGATGCTAAAGTTCTTGATATAACAGGATGGAGAGCGTTTGAGTTCAATGGGGCTGGAATCAAAAATTTTGATTAATTTTTCGGTAATTAAGACTCGCGATTCATTTACTAGCCTGTGATTAGCTGAAACATCCCGAGCAAAAGTTCTAGTCCTCGAGGAATTTAACAAAAAACTTGCTTATCACAATCTGATTATTAGAGAGTTAAAGTGAGTTTTTGTTGTCTCCCGCTAGCGTGGAAGCATGGTTAGTACATGGTTGAAAGCTCTCCTCCGCTTGGTCGATTCGTTTTGTAGGTATCTTGTTGACTGCAAGATGTGCTTCGTGATTGGCTTTTTTTGTAAGGAGGAAAAAGTGCTCGCCTAAAACGAAAATATTGAATCTGATTGGTTCAAACTGATAACGACTGGACATGGTCTTTACTCTTGTCCTAGTACTCTGTGTGGCTTTTCAGTGATTTTCATTGACAGCTTTGTGAAAGACTTGGATTGATAATACCAAAACAATCTTGTCATACTTTGAGTGTTCGAGAGCTGCAAAATTAGGGTTTCTGGACATATAGCCTAGAGTGCCCAATATTAGCTCCGGTTCGTATTTGGCTTAGAAGTCAAATGGCAAGCGACGATCAGTCCAGCAGGTTGATCCGGACTGATGAGATTCATTGCCGTAATTTTCATTAACCGCGGAGATAATGGCTTTGTGATCCTTCGAAACATCGACTCTTTTGCCCAGTAAATACATTCTAAATTGTTCACACAATTACCAATAATTCGAGCTTGTTCATGCTGTTACTTTCTTATGAACCTGGATGCCGCCTCTTTCAAGAATCTGGATGTAAACGCGATCGGGTTCTTACGTTAAACTCGAAATCTGGTCCAAGGCATTTCCCTAACCCGCTGTGACTCGAGTCACATTTAACCCTAGATTTCTTGGAGGAATCATAATGCAATAAACAAGATATTTCTGCTATTGGCTGTAGAAACTTGAGAAAAATTGCATTTTGCTCCTCCCCACGGAAAAGAACATTTAGTAAAGACCTTCAGGATGGACGAAAATGAACTGTAAACTTATGGAAGTAGTTTATGGTTCCCATAAGAACCATAACTGTTTTGAGGTACAAGTAGGTTATAGCGACCTGATTGTTTCGATCTTTGAGAAGTTTTGCGAAGTTTCATTTTCGTCGATCTCATATCCCGGTCAAAAAAGATGGTTCACTGAAAGTTCGAAATGTATAAGTTTGAGTGCCCAGCCTTCAGTATGTAGCCTCGGCATCTTTACACTTAAAAAATAGAGATCCGAAAAATCTTCCTTTCATCACCACCAGAATGTCATCCTAATAGCAAGTCACTCCTTCTAAGCCCTGGAGGGTGCAGTTTGTCAGTTTCTGGAACTTGGTGGGCATATCCGTGAGTGTGTAAAACCATGCCTTGAACCTAAAATTTCCAGCGTTCTCCTCGCATAAGATGCTGAACTTACATTGACTGCTGATTAGATCAGAAAGAGGAAGTTGATTGAAAGCGTACATCTTGTTATTGACAATGACGCACTCAATGACCGCATTCGCTTTCGGCCAGAATTGTCATATAGGAGCTCATCCTGTTAATTGAGTTCACGTCTTTCTTAGCGATTGCCTTTTCTATCGGCCGCAGAAGCGATATTCTGCAGTAAGTTCCGGTAATAGCTCAGCGGCAAGTAATGAGCCCCATAGCCCCAAAACTGACTGCTTGGATCGATTGAGCAACATTTTCCGATTGTTGGTTCGTAGGTTCCAATTTTTTGCGCTCCCTTGAATCCCTCTTTTTTGTTTCAGATGACGCCGTTTGAGCTTGATCAGCATTTCCTGGTTTTGGATCAAGCTTTGCCGATTGCAATGACTAATTTGCCCCGAGTGCAGAGAGCTGGGCCCCGTAGCTGATCTCATCGGGCTAGGTCTGGGGAACAAAAGCGAGTTTGATGAGTGACTTTCGGCAAAGTTTTCTAAGTTTTATAGCTCGATTTTAGTATCGAGAATAGCAGTGTTGCTGATGCTAAAGTTCTTGATAAAACAGGATGGAGAGCGTTTGAGTTCAATGGGGCTGGAAACAAAAATTTTGATTAATTTTTGGGTAATTAAGACTCGCGATTCATTTACTAGCATGTGATTAGCTGAAACGTCCCGAGCATAAGTTCTAGTCCTCGAGGAATTTAACAAAAAACTTGCTTATCACAATCTGATTATTAGAGAGTTAAAGTGAGTTTGTCGTCTCCCGCTAGCGTGGAAGCATGGTTAGTACATAGTTGAAAGCTCTCCTCCGCTTGGTCGATTCGTTTTGTAGGTATCTTGTTGACTGCAAGATGTGCTTCGTGATTGGCTTTTTTTGCAAAGAGGAAAAAGTGCTCGCCTAAAACGAAATGATTGAATCTGATTGGTTCAAACTGATAACGACTGGACATGGTATTTACTCTTGTCCTAGTACTCTGTGTGGCTTTTCAGTGATTTTCATTAACAGCTTTGTGAAAGACTTGGATTGATAAAACTAAAACAATCTTGTCATAGTTTGAGTGTTCGAGAGTTGCAAAAGTAGGGTTTCTGAACATATAGCCTAGAGTGCCCAATATTAGCTCCGGTTCGTATTTGACTTAGAAGTCAAATGGCAAGCGACGATCAGTCCAGCGGGTTGATCCGGACTGATAAGATTCATTGCCGTAATTTTTATTAATCGCGGAGATAATGGCTTTGTGATCCTTCGAAACATCGACTCTTTTGCCCAGTAAATACATTCTAAATTGTTCACACAATTGCCAATAGTTCGAGCTTGTTCATGCTGTTATTTTCTTATGAACCTGGATGCCGCGTCTTTCAAGAATCTGGATGTAAACGCGATCGGGTTCTTACGTTAAACTCGAAATCTGGTCCAAGGCATTTCCCTAACCCGCTGTGATTCGAGTCACATTTAACCCTAGATTTCTTGGAGGAATCATAATGCAATAAGCAAGGTATTTCTGCTATTGGCTGTAGAAACTTTGCATTTTGAAAAAATTGCATTTTGCTCCTCCCCACGGAAAAGAACATTTAGTAAAGACCTTCAGGATGGACTAAAATGAACTGTAAACTTATGGAAGAAGTTTAGGATTCCCATAAGAACCATAACTGTTTTGAGGTACAAGTAGGTTATAGCGACCTGATTGTTTCGATCTTTGAGAAGTTTTGCGAAGTTTCATTTTCGTCGATCTCATATCCCGGTCAAAAAAGATGGTTCACTGAAAGTTCGAAATGTATAAGTTTGAGTGCCCAGCCTTCAGTATGTAGCCTCGGCATCTTTACACTTAAAAAATTGAGATCCGAAAAATCTTCCTTTCATCACCACCAGAATGTCATCCTAATAGCAAGTCACTCCTTCTAAGCCCTGGAGGGTGCAGTTTGTCAGTTTCTGGAACTTGGTGGGCATATCCGTGAGTGTGTAAAACCATGCCTTGAACCTAAAATTTCCAGCGTTCTCCTCGCATAAGATGCTGAACTTACATTGACTGCTGATTAGATCAGAAAAAGGGAGTTGATTGAAAGCGTACTTGGGGTCCAACGATGTGAACCACAACTCATCAGGAACATACCTATTGATAATTGGAGCAGCAGAACCAATCAGTTCATGCATATTTGGCATCTGATGTTTTTTTCAGATTTGAGTTTTGATGGGTTTGGCAGTTATTGCTAGTTTTCTTAGCTATCGTTATTGAGGATAGTACTACAGTGCTGATTTAAATTAACCGGACAAAACGCGTTAAGCTTGAAATTTAAAATGCGTTTTTCTCAAATTGGGTTGAGTTTAGGTGAAAACTTATGAAGACAAAACTTGCTTAAAATTTTAGCAAAATTAATATGGTGTAATTTGTTTTGCGAAATTCGCGTCCAAAATTTTACCCCAAAATGGGTCATTTTGGCTTTTCTTATTTAATCAAAAATTACGCCGAAAACTCCCATTCGATCACAGACATAATTATACCAAAGTGAGCCCCTTACGTAGCCCAACAAACTTTAAGAAGGGTATTTTCTCCACAATATTGTATAAGTTAATTTATTTTTGTTTGATAGGCAAAAAAGGTAATTTTTACTATATAAAATACCAACTTTTTATTTAAAAACAATTTTTAAACAATTTGCAATTTTTTTGGAGAAAATACCCTTC
The DNA here is from genome assembly GCF_963678635.1 of Symsagittifera roscoffensis. NCBI lineage: Eukaryota > Metazoa > Xenacoelomorpha > Acoela > Convolutidae > Symsagittifera > Symsagittifera roscoffensis. Next base: position 3,359,442 of record NC_087069.1, read on the forward strand.
TTAAAGTTTGTTGGGCATATCTTTTTCTGTAATGGGATATCCAGAATTCTGAGATTGGATCTATCACAACGACCTCGGTCACTGAATTGACGATCACTGGTTTTTTCTAAGTTGTCAATTTACCAACGCCCCGTGATGAATGAGACCAAAATTGAAGCGGCACTGATTTTCCATCCCTTGAATAAGATAGGAATGACACTTGTATCATAAAGTTTAAGGGGCATCTTTTTGGTAATCCCTATACGTCGTTCCCACACGGTGTCTCGTTGCATCTTTGAAAACAACATTTTTGGGTTTTTCTGGAGCAATAGGTTTGCTGTTCGTAAAATAAGAAATGTTTCCGGACATCCCGTGTCGATGGTAGTATAGAAGAAACTCTGTTTAGATTTTCAGTTTTTTCTTATCTAGCATAGCGACTGCTTGTCGTAATTGTCAAATCATTTACAAAACTGTTAACTTTTTTACACTGTACTGAATGATACTCGAAATAATTGGAAATAATTGCTCTATTTGTAGATTAAAGCTGGAAATAAGCATTCTCTGACATTTTGTGCTCAATTGCATAAGTTTTTATGTAGTCTACTAAATCATTTCTTCCATTTTCTATTTTTTTATTTATTCGGAGTGAATTTGACAAATTTATGTGTGATTTCAGCTGGAACAACTAAATTAGGATAAACGAAATCAGGAACAGATTGACTTGTTTTTCGCAAAATGGTATCTGTAGGGAGTGGTCTTTAGTATCGAAAATAGGTTTCAAATTAATTTTTTCGAATTTTTTTGGAAGTTTTCCCAGCACTCGCATTTCCACGTCTACTCTTCCATATCTCTCCACTTGTTACCGTGTTCATTATATTGATCCGTCAAAAAATGAGGCTCAAGTTTTTTTGGCAGGGATAAAACGATAGTTTCGTACGTCAATGCAGTTTTGAAGTGAGCGCAATAAAAATGCACACTGAAGCAGTATTTGTTTTTTGTTTTCTCGATTAGGAAAAACTCTTAATTCTGCTTTTGATGTTCTCACTCGGTGAAAATACACGACTATTTTCTGAAATTTTGCGAGATGCAAACTTCTTTCTTTAAACTTCCGCATATTGGTATCAAACTCCAATATCGTGTACAATCTTTTTTGCATTTTAACACTTCAATTGTAGGGTAAACAGTTATGTTGACGTGCATCTGTTCAAACGATTGATTTTCAGACTTTTGGAGAGTTCTAATGAAAGCTTTTCCAATGAATACAACAAAATGTCCTTTCAGTCATAGTTTCCGTTTTTTTCCACAAATTTTTGCAATTATCCCAAAACTTTTAGAATTTTTGATTTGTAGATTTGTGCTAACAGAGATTGGCCCGGGTCGAAGAGTGCATCCAAATTTCAACATACAGATTACTCTGTTCTGATAAAACTGATTGTTTTTTGCAATACTTCGAGGGTAAGAACAGCATCTTTGTTGTGCACTGCAAAATTTCATTGAACTCAGTCATTTTGCTTTTTTGTGAAGTATCTCCTAAGTAATTTTAATTTTATAAACCGATGCAAAAACAATCTCGTGTTGAAAAGATGGAGAGGAAATTTCAAAAAAGAAGTGTTATGTCAGAATTATAAACAATCTTTTTTTTACAAGAGATGAAACAGATTAAATGGGCAATCATTACAGATCAAACCAAAAGACAATCTTATGAAACAAAAATCAGAGACAAGGATCATCAATTTGATTACCAAAACGCAAAATGCAAACGTTTGGAGTTTAATTCTGATAAATCTCTTCAAATTCTGAAAACTTTTCAATCGACCAGACAAACATGGAATAATTACTGTTGAAAGAGCTAAAATAAAACGAAAAAAAAAACGATGAAATTGTTTATGATGGCAATTTTTTGTTTCACTGGTTCGAATCAAAGAAATCGGAAAAAATTAGCTGAAAGTTTGTAGTGAGTATCGGAAGTATAACATAATTATTTTGTCTTCAAAATCACTATTTTATAGATCCATCTCCTCGGCCTCAATTGAATATTTTCCATTTTTAGAAAATTTTTGATTGACAAGCCAAACATGAAAGAATTCTTGTTAAAAATGCTACAATATAACAAAAAATGATGAAATTGTTTATGTTGGCAATTTTTTGTTTCACCTGTTCACATCGAACAAATCGGAAAAATTATTTGAAAGTATGCAGTGAAAATCGGAGGTGTTGCACAAATGTTTGTGTTCAAAATCTCTGTTTTCTAGGTCCATCTCATCGGTGTCAATTGAATAAGTTTTTTTATGTATATTCATGAAAAGTTCGCAGAAATTCGTTGATTAAAAAACTGCATACACACAAATTCTCTCTTCTAAACTGAAAAATAATCAAAATTAATTTTTGTGATTACTTCATTTTGATTGGCTATTAAAAAAGATAACGAACATTTCCAGGCAAGCAAATATCGGACCTGATTGATTGAAATCAAAATTGAAGATATAAGTAAAACTTGAATCTCATTAGCTGAATTTTTTCAGCTACTCCAAAAATTTCTATCCTCTTTCTGGTTTCCGTTACATTTGAAACAATCTTTCGAAATCTGTAAATATCTACTTCTGTTTGAGCTTGGAAAAAATAACAAACTTCATCGAGCATCACAACTTTAAAAAACCAATAGAGTTTCAAAATGTCCGCTGTGTAAATTTTTTTTAAAAAAAGCAACCTAATCTTCTAGTCGAAAAGATCTTAGCAATATGAAAAGTAGTCATTTTTTTGCTAAGCAGCTTCTAAGATGATTGACGATAAGCCAAGTGTTCTGAAGATCTTCATAAAATCAATGAGGAAATTCGAAATGTGCAATCGGTTTTTCGGTTTTTGTGGCATATAGAACAACAAAAAACCAAAAAATATATCTAGCTTGTCTAAACTCTTAAATTTCAAGCAGCAGTATACATAAACCTTTATCTTTTGTGTTTTGATAAATTGATTTTCCACTTAGCTTTTTCTCAAAGGATATAATTGATAGAAAAATTCAACGCAGGCAATAGTCGTGTTGAAAATGCAAGAAAGCTTTTTTTTGAAACTGAACCAAAAAGGTTCAATTTACAGTGGAAATTGCGAAAAGAGTTACTTTTTGAGAAACCGTTTGTAATAATTTTTTCCCTATAAAGCATACTATAATGTATTAAACTTGTTAAAATAGAACGTTTGGCTTATAAACAACGACCATTGAAACATTTTACCAAATTATAATCACATCTTTTCAAATTAATGTTTTTTTTTCTGGAATTTAGGAAAAGAATCATGGAGTAGTCTAAGTTCCAAGCAGATACATGAGTTCAATAATCTAGAGATTCACGTTTTGTTTATGAACTTTTTGAGAAAGTTCTGAAAAACTGACAGAATAAAAACATGAAAGTTCTGATGGTTTACATGACTTTCAATTTTTTAATGTTTAGTTATACAAGATTTTGTCCGAATTATCATTTCATAAAAAGTTACTAAGTATTCCAATTAAAAAAAATGATGAACAGAAATGTGATCTTTTTTTTTCTGAAATTGTAAGCTTAGCTAAAACGGAAACCAATTTAGAAGTAACTTTGCGTTGATTTAGTGGTCAATGGTTCAAATGGTAAAGATTTCCAGGTTAAGTTTATTTCTTAAGGCAACGCTTAACTCGACTCGTATTCAAATGCAGAAACCCACAAAAAGAACCAGCTACATTTTTTTTGGATGTAACTTTAAAAAACCACAAAAAATATTCCGACAGTGTTCAGATAGCTAGGAAGAGACATAGACATGCTCATATTTTGCTAAGCCAATTTGTGTTTTGGTTTTAATCAGTCTTATGGATTCTCCATTTTCAATTTCAATCCAAGCTAAAAATCTTCAGTTTCGAATGCTTTAACCAACCAGAACACCTCCAAACTTCTTCACTATTTGAAAGTTTTTACCAAAAATCAAGATAAAAGTCAATTAAGCACAAAGTTTCGCTAAACTTATTCACGTAATTTTCATGATTTTTTGAAAAGTTTGGACAGTTGTTCAAATAGAGTTTATAAGCACATAATTCCAGAACTAATTTTATCTTCGCCTGCTTTTTTTTTCAGTTTCCTAAATTTTTTTTGTAAATTGTTTGGTTTCGACTAAAATTGTTACACAAGATGAGTTCAAGTGCGAGATATTTAAATAAACAGAAAACATGATTGATTTTGAAACCTGATTTTTAAAAAAACTTATGATAAATAACGTTTTAGAAACAAAACAGAAGTTATGATTAAATTTACCCACCTTCTAACATGCTTATAAGGTCTCAAAATTGCTATTAAAAAGTAAGTCTTCCGGAAAACTAGCTTTTGTACTAGCATAATGCGTTCGGTACCAGTTTATGAATCAAACAGAAATTTAAAAAAATATGTTTGGTTCATAATCGATTCATGACCTTTGTCTACAAAATTGCTATGAGTTTAGCTATACTTTATCATTTGATTTGATGTTATTATCTAACTTTTTCTTTCATTTGTCAAAAAGATCTAACAAGCTTATAAAATTGTAAAAAGGAAAACTTTTGAACGGACACTGAGTCTAAAATGAAAAATTTGCCTAAATTCCTCACGCAATATGTTTGGTTTCGTAGTTTCCAAAAAGGCATTGTTTTTGATAGTTACAATATTTTGATAAATGTGTGTTCCACCTGAAAATATACTACTGTCTCGATTGATGCTGTGCAGTCGAGAAATCGGAAACAGTATTAGAACTACTCCAGAACATATGCAGGCTATTGGCTGTCAGTAAATAAGTAAAAAACCAGCTCGACGGCTCAAAAGCTAAGACCCTATCCCCAGGATTCACCGGGTTAGATTTAATTACTTCTAACCCTACCGCAAGGAAGTCCAATTCTTTGGGAGATGTCTCACTGAAAGATCAAAGCCCAGTGTACTGATAACTAGTGAATGGCCATATTTGAGAGACAGTTGTACCATGAGAGTCAGTTTCACCAGCTACCCTTCTCATGAATACGAGCTTCTCAAAATCACCTGGTGCAACAATTCCTATTACTTCATAGACTCTGAAGTGCCCAGAAGCTTTGTGACGTTTGCTATTGAAGGCAACTTAGGGAAACCTCATTTTGAAATATTAACTTTTGAAACAATCAACAGAGAGCTTGTAAAACACAAGTTCGTGATCCTGGTGTGAGTAAGGAACGAGCAATTGAAGTCTCTATCAGAAAACGGGTGATAACACTTCTAAGCTTGTTTTTATTTTCAGAAAAACTGAGGAGTCTTCCGTTTTCAAGCTTTGATATTTTTTGGAAATTTTGGCTTCGCGGAGCGAGGACTTTTTAGTTAACTTTTGTTCTTGATTTTTTTTTCATATTTTTTGTTTTGTTTGAATGGAGAAATAATTAACCGAAGATGCTGATTGCTGATAGTGCGTTTTTAGATCGAACCATACAAATTATACAAGGCCATAGAAATCAGTTGCTCTGATACCGCATGATTTGTTTTATATGATTCTGCACTTGAAGAACTTATCTGACAAGTTCATCTAATTGCGCATAAATTTAATTAGATCGCTATGTCTGAGCCAATTTTGTACTCATGTAAACTCAATTGTTTTTTTTTTAAAAATCAATTGCAAAATGATTCGAGTATGACTGTTTTCTTCGTTCGTTGTTTAAATTTGAAAAAAAAAATCACAAATTCACCTTAGTCATATTTATCCTCAAATATTTCCACAAAATCTTCAAATTCCAGAACTAAATTTATCTTCGCCTATTATTTTTTTAATTTTCCTAAATTTTTTGGTTTTGACTAAAGTTTTTTTACAAGATGAGTTCAATGGCGAGATGCTTAACTAAACAGAAAGCATGACTGATTTTAAAACCTGATTTTTAAAAAAAAGTTTTTATTAAATCACATTTTAGAAACAAAACAGAAGTTATGATTGAATTTACCCACCTTCTAACATGCTTATAAGGTCTCAAACTTGCTATTAAAATTTAAGTCGTCCGGAAAACTAGCTTTTGTACTAGCAAGAAGCGTTCGATACCAGTTTATGAACCAAACAAAAACTTAAGAAAATATGTTTGGTTTGTATTCGTGAAAAACGAGATTTTGATTTCGATTTGTCTTTGAACTTCCCTCATTGTTGATAGTTTTAAAAATTTAGGTTGAAAATTATTAAAGGAAATTTGTATCAATTGTGAGTTTATGAAAAAGTAGCAATATCCAATCAAAAACTGTTTTCTTTAAGGTACGATTGGATACATGAAATAATTTTTATTGTTTCATTTAAATTTGGGTTTTGTTGGTACAAAAATCTATCATGTAATCGATTCATGAATTTTGTCTACAAAATTGCTATGAATTTAGCAATACTTTATCATTTGATTTGGTGTTATTATCTAATTTTTCTTTCGTTTGTCAAAAAGATCTAACAAGCTTATGAAAATTGTAAAATGGAAAACTTCTGAACGGACACTGAGTCTAAAATGAAAAATTTGCCAAAGTTTCTCACAAAAAAGGTTGGTTTCGTAGTTTCTAACAAAGGCATTGTTTTTGATAGTTATAATATTTTGATAAACGTGTTTTCAACCTGAAAATCTATTACTGTCTCGATTGATGATCTGCGGTTGAGAAATCGGAGACAGTATTAGAACTACTCCAGAACATCTGCAGGCAATTGGCTGTCAGTAAATAAGTAAAAAACCAGCTCGACGGCTCAAAAGCTAAGACCCTATCCCCAGGGTTCATCGGGTTAGATTTAATTCATTCTGACCCTGCCGCAAAGAACTCCATCTTTTTGGGAGATGTCTCACTGAAAGATCACAGCCCAGTGTACTCATAACTAGTGAATGGCCATATTTGAGAGACAGTTTCACCATGAGAGTCAGTTTCACCAGCTACCCTTCTCATGAATACGAGCTTCTCAAAATCACCTGGTACAACAATTCCTATTACTTCATAGACTCTGAAGAGCCCAGACGCTTTGTGACGCTTGCTATTGATGGAAACTCAGGGAAACCTCATTTTGAATTGTAAACTTTTTGAAACAATCAACAGAGAGCTTGTAAAAGACAAGTTCGTGCTCCTGGTATGATTAAGGAACGAGCAATTGAAGTCTCTATCAGAAAACGGGTGATGACATTTCTAAGCTTGTTTATTTTTCAGAATAACTGAGGAGTCTTCCGTTTTCAAGTTTTGATGTTTTTTAGGAAATTTTGGCTTCACGGAGCGAGGATTTTTCAGTTAATTTTTGTTCCTGATTTTTTTTTTCAAAACTTTTTGTTTTGGTTGAATGGATAAATAATTAAACGAGGATGCTGATTGCTGATAGTGCGTTTTTAGATCAAACCATACAAAATATGTGTATGTAAAATATGTGAGTAAGGAACGAGCAATTGAAGTCTCTATCAGAAAACGGGTGATAACACTTCTAAGCTTGTTTTTATTTTCAGAAAAACTGAGGAGTCTTCCGTTTTCAAGCTTTGATATTTTTTGGAAATTTTGGCTTCGCGGAGCGAGGACTTTTTAGTTAACTTTTGTTCTTGATTTTTTTTTCATATTTTTTGTTTTGTTTGAATGGAGAAATAATTAACCGAAGATGCTGATTGCTGATAGTGCGTTTTTAGATCGAACCATACAAATTATACAAGGCCATAGAAATCAGTTGCTTTGATACCACATGATTTGTTTTATATGATTCTGCACTTGAAGAACTTATCTGACAAGTTCATCTAATTAAGCATAAGTTCAATTAGATCGCCATGTCTGAGCCAATTTTATACTCATGAAAACTCAATTGTCTTTAAAAAAAATCAATTGCAAAATGATTCGAGTATGACTGTTTTCTTCGTTCATTGAAATTTAAATAAAAAAAAGAATCACTAATTTACCCTAATCATATTTACTCTCAAATATTTACACAAAATCATCCTATGATGATCAGATTTCTGTTTTTCAATGAGTTGATTCAAAAACCTACAGTCTTATTGGAAAAACTTTTGTATTAGAAATGTTTTCTTTTCTCTGTTTTTTTTTGTAAAATGAGATCGGGAAGATGCGATTCAGCAGATCCGTTTGGGCTCTCTGTATATGTTGGTGACCAATAGTATTTGATGATTACTCCAAAAACTTTTTCGTGTTCTCCGTGCTCTTGTACTCTGGTATATCAATCTAAACAAGGAATACATTTTATTCTGACAAAAGAGTTCCTTAAAATAAGTTTTTCTATCTTTAGCATAAACTGAGCAACTGAATCAAAAATAATTTGTTGTCATTTTTCGGGCTATAATAAGACCTGAAAAAAAGTAAGAATATTAAAGAAGCAAATCTGCTGATAACGAATAAGCAAGTGAACCTTTTGTGAATCATTAAGTGATCCATTGAGTATTTTCTTTATTTTAAACTAACAAAGTTTGAATAAACTGGGTGAGGCAACTAATTGTTTTCCCACTGAAAATCAAAACATAAATTTCATAAATTTACAATTCTTGCTTCAAAATCTGACTTCAAAAAGATATCAAAGTTTTACAGTTTCAAAATTTCAACATTTCTGGTTTATTTTAACTTAGCAACTGAATTGAACAAAGAACAATTAAACCAAATAAAATGAGCTATAATGAGTGCTTTTTGAGTTTTAGTGCGCTTTTTGAAATCTGTACTGAATTATCAGAACAAGTAAAAACATGAAAGCCATGGAAAAAGAAAAAAGAAAGCCATGGACCAAATTTTTCAAACCAATTGATATAACTTTGGTCAAAATAGGAATACTTCGCGAGACAAGAAAATACTGATAATGGCGGCTCGACTCAACTAAATTTTGACTAAAACCTGGTTTCAGCCAGTGGTACTTTTCAGCTCCTCAACTTTATGTCTAATTTGAAATCTTCAAAAATCAAATTAAAATGAATAAACGAAGATGATGGTCGCTGTGCTGATTGTGCAATTTTAATTCAAGCCATGAAAAATATATGAAGTTATCTTCGTAGAGTATTCAAAATCAGAGTTAATTTTTCAGATGTGGAAACAAAAATAGTTCGTAGGACTAAAACGACAGATTTGCCCTTTTATAAAACCTTTTACATATGAGCCGTTTGCTTTCTTTTCCTGGTATGATTGACAGCAAAAAAATACGTATATTTATATCCATACAAAAGTTACACCCTTGATTTCATAGCACCTAAGCGGCTGACATGTTTTTTGTAATCATAAGGCGCAAAAAAAGGATTAGGCTATCGATTGAAACGTTTGAGAAGTTTGTATCAGCCAAATTGGGCGAGAAAATACCGGAGTTCTGAACATTTGAAGCTGAAATGCTCTAGAAAACAGTTTTTCAAAAGAAGTTTCAGACAAAAGCAACTTGATTGAACTTCAGGCAAAACATTAGCTGCCAGTTTTTTTTTGTTTGAGCATTTTCTTGTAAATTTTTTTTTCGTTGCTTAGATGAGATAACTACATTTAACTAAACTCTCTTCTGTACAAAATAGTCGATTCTACCTTGAAAACTAATTTTCAATATTGCTATTTGATTTTAGAGAGATATTAAACTTAAACTTCAGGACAATCATCTCGAAATGGAACTGAATTTGACTCAAGTTCTAACAAAAGTTAATAAATCATTGAAAAAAAATTTTTTTTTCGTTGATGCAGGCTCTAAAATAACGAATGCGCAACGATGGGATTATTTGTAAAAGTTACGGTTTTTTTTTTACAAATTGTTTCGTTTTTGTTTCGTTTAGTTTTAAATTAGACAAAATTTCACTGCTCGGGAGTTTTTTTGCGCTCTGCGCTTCAAACTAACTTGCAACCCGGGTCGAGGTCTGCGAAATCGGGAAAGACTTTGTAAGTCGCGCCGCATACCGTTTTCAGACTGGATTTCGCAGTCGCGCCGAGGGCTTAAATCGCGACGTCAGTCTTTTATTAGGTCGCGTCGTCTGTCTTTTCTTAAGTCGCGCCGCTTAACTCTTTTCTTAAAAAGATGAAATAACTATCATAATTTCAAAATGACAAAAAAAACTCATAGACGTTTTTAAACTGATTGGTGCTGTCAAATACTGAAGTAAATAAGAGTGGAGGAAGAGCTGACTTTTCCTTGTTTTGATTTTTTTATCTGAATTTTTTCATGTTTTTTTTCTGCTATGAAATAAATTGAAAAACTTTTTTTTTCATTACTTTTTTGATTTTTTTTCATCTAACTTATATTAAGTTGTTTTCTGCTATGAAATAAAATGAACAACTTTTTTTAGTGTTTGATAACTTTTTAGGCATTTTTAAGTTTTTATCTTTCAAACGGATTCTTCAATTTAAGAGTTTGATTTAAAAATTTTCAATTTTCTGCGCACTGGTTTTTTCAACCCAATTGATATAACTTTGGTCAAAATAGGAATACTTCGCGAGACAAGAAAATACTGATAATGGCGACTCGACTCAACTAAATTTTGACTAAAACCTGGTTTCAGCCAGTGGTACTTTTCAGCTCCTCAACTTTAGGTCTAATTTGAAATCTTCAAAAATCAAATTAAAATGAATAAACGAAGATGATGGTCGCTGTGCTGATTGTGCAATTTTAATTCAAGCCATGAAAAATATATGAAGTTATCTTCGTAGAGTATTCAAAATCAGAGTTAATTTTTCAGATGTGGAAACAAAAATAGTTCGTAGGACTAAAACGACAGATTTGCCCTTTTATAAAACCTTTTACATATGAGCCGTTTGCTTTCTTTTCCTGGTATGATTGACAGCAAAAAAATACGTATATTTATATCCATACAAAAGTTACACCCTTGATTTCATAGCACCTAAGCGGCTGACATGTTTTTTGTAATCATAAGGCGCAAAAAAAGGATTAGGCTATCGATTGAAACGTTTGAGAAGTTTGTATCAGCCAAATTGGGCGAGAAAATACCGGAGTTCTGAACATTTGAAGCTGAAATGCTCTAGAAAACAGTTTTTCAAAAGAAGTTTCAGACAAAAGCAACTTGATTGAACTTCAGGCAAAACATTAGCTGCCAGTTTTTTTTTGTTTGAGCATTTTCTTGTAAATTTTTTTTTCGTTGCTTAGATGAGATAACTACATTTAACTAAACTCTCTTCTGTACAAAATAGTCGATTCTACCTTGAAAACTAATTTTCAATATTGCTATTTGATTTTAGAGAGATATTAAACTTAAACTTCAGGACAATCATCTCGAAATGGAACTGAATTTGACTCAAGTTCTAACAAAAGTTAATAAATCATTGAAAAAAAGTTTTTTTTTCGTTGATGCAGGCTCTAAAATAACGAATGCGCAACGATGGGATTATTTGTAAAAGTTACGGTTTTTTTTACAAATTGTTTCGTTTTTGTTTCGTTTAGTTTTAAATTAGACAAAATTTCACTGCTCGGGAGTTTTTTTGCGCTCTGCGCTTCAAACTAACTTGCAACCCGGGTCGAGGTCTGCGAAATCGGGAAAGACTTTGTAAGTCGCGCCGCATACCGTTTTCAGACTGGATTTCGCAGTCGCGCCGAGGGCTTAAATCGCGACGTCAGTCTTTTATTAGGTCGCGTCGTCTGTCTTTTCTTAAGTCGCGCCGCTTAACTCTTTTCTTAAAAAGATGAAATAACTATCATAATTTCAAAATGACAAAAAAAACTCATAGACGTTTTTAAACTGATTGGTGCTGTCAAATACTGAAGTAAATAAGAGTGGAGGAAGAGCTGACTTTTCCTTGTTTTGATTTTTTTATCTGAATTTTTTCATGTTTTTTTTCTGCTATGAAATAAATTGAAAAACTTTTTTTTTCATTACTTTTTTGATTTTTTTTTCATCTAACTTATATAAAGTTGTTTTCTGCTATGAAATAAAATGAACAACTTTTTTTAGTGTTTGATAACTTTTTAGGCATTTTTAAGTTTTTATCTTTCAAACGGATTCTTCAATTTAAGAGTTTGATTTAAAAATTTTCAATTTTCTGCGCACTGGTTTTTTCTGTTAAAATACATACTAAACTTTCAAATTTTTGGCTAGGAAAAACAGACTTTTGTGAACGAGTTGAGCTAAGGTCTTTCTCATAGAGTAAATTGGGGATGGTTCTCTGGTAGAGTAACTTCGGATAAGGTACATCGTCTGTTCGTCACGCTATTTTAATTTTGGCCGGATGGATTCGTTCAACTTGTTACTCCAAAACCAATCCTAATTTGTTTCCTATATTTTAGAATCTCAATAAATCTAGTTCATACTGGTGTTCTTGCGAGGTTAGTAAGTACTGGTTTTCTTGCGAGGTTAGTAAAGAGGAAAAGCAACTGCTTTCTAGGTTAAATTTTTTCTTCTCTGGCTGAAACTATTAATGGTTTCAGTCATACAATTTTTTATAAGTCATAGTCATGAATCATGATTTGTAAGCTCTAAGTATCTTACAGTGATGTTATCAAAAGTATAATTGTAAATATTAACTAATTTTCTTGAGCTGGTTCCACCAATCAGGCGTTTAGGAAGTTTTTAAGTTTCAAATTTCTCAAGTGAAGGGGGGGATGGAGTGAATTCTAGTTTCTTTCTGAGTATTCTCTTTGAGAAGAGAGAAGAAAGAAAAGAGAAGAGAGGCGGTTGCTCGGTTTTGTGAAATAATTGTCTTGAGATTGACGAGGACTGTGGAGAGTTGAAGGATCGTATCGAGGTTTCAGATTGATATAGTTATGTGTCAACTTGGTTAAGTAGAGCGAGACTACGTACCTTCTCAACCATATAACAAATAGAGAGATAGGGTATGACGTCTCTGAGTGAAGCGCCAAGTAACTAGGATTCCTTTTGAGTTCAAAATCGATTTGGCCGTTGTTCTTGTTCAATGGATTTTTTTGCTGCGATGTTGGCTTCAAATTTTAAATCCTGCGAGGGCTGTGACTGCGGCAAAAAAAACCCATACATTTGCCATTCCAGAGGTTCATCATTTTTTGCTGCTAGTTTCTTTGAGAAAGTTTTTAGATTATGGATATCTTCTTTTTTTTTTACTATTTTGAGCTTTAGAGATGAAATTTTTTTAGTTGTATTTTTTTTTGCAAAATCATTCTAGTTATTTCGGTTGTTTTTAAAAAGCTCCTCACACTAAAGCTACTCTTGGTAAAAAATGTAAGGGTATCGGGATCCCAACGAGTAGATGGTATATGCCTAATGAGAGGTAATTTTGGGTGTCTTTTTGAGAGCAATCTCTAATTACGTATAACTTTTCTTTTCTTTTTATCAGGTTTTCGTTCTTTTGTTTTCTTGGGTGTATTTTTATCTCAAAAAGAGATTGTTTTCGATTTGTGTTAACTTTGTGTTTTTTAGCGTTTCATATAGTCTTACTATAGTCTTCCATGTAGCGGATGCCTGTGTGGTCCTAGTGCGTGATGGGAGACGGTTTAGATTTGCATGCAATTAAGCGGTTAAAAAATTGTGAGAGTCCATTATTGGTGAAACTGTTGAGGTGTAGAGCATTATTGAGTTGGTAGATGATGCTGTAACAAAGTTTGTCGTCACCAGTGTTTCTTTTTAGTGATACATTTGAAGGGCTAATGAATGTTGTCATAAGAATCTTGGGACAAGTGTAGATGGTTTTCATTTCTCTCTGTCAGGTTTCTTTCTTTTGTTTTTCTGAGTGCATCCTTTTCTCAAAAAGGAATCGTTTATGATTTGTGTTCTTTTTTGTATTTATTAGCGTTCCATATGGTCTCAGTTTAGTTTTGAATTGGAGTTGAAAATTTTATTTCATCCAGTTTAATCTGCATGTAGTCTGGAAAGGGTATTTGTGGTTAGTACGGTGGTGTTACAAAGCTGCGTTGGTTGTTTAAGCTTAGCTTTAATTGCTTCTTCCAACCGGGTTAAGGGAAGTTTTGAAACGTGTGAAAGCGAGTTAAAGATGTTAGTAGTTAGTTTGACAAACTAGGAAGTGATTTATTCTCAAATAATGTAAAGGCGCGTAACTCTGAATTGGCTGGAAGGAGTAGACGAGTCAAAAAACTATTTATGAAAACTACAAAATAAATCACTCATAAATAAAGGTTAGGTCTCAATTTAAATTTTTGTCCAATAAAAAACCGCTACTTTGTATAGGAAACTTACGGCAAAAATGTTCTATTTTTTTGCTGCGTTTGAATTTTACTGCCTTTAGTGAGTTTACATCAAACTGTTAGCTTTTTTAATCAAAAGTTTCACGATTTCTTAAAAACGGTTCGATTCTTTTTCTGTGTTTTCGGAGAAACTACTGGCGAAATCTTAAAGAAAACCGTGACACACACGAGTAAAAACGGTGAGTGAAAAATAAGTTCATGAGTGAGAATTATAAGCTCATATTACTGTGGATCGATTTTCGAAAAAAACTCCAGAGAGAAAGTTTGTTTTATTTTTGGTTGAGTGAATTGAAGGTAATGCAAGTATTTGAAAGAGATTTCTAGTACGTAAAAAAGCCAAAGGTGATCTAGTGCGTCGACATCTTCAGGAGTTGCCGAAATTTCAAGGTTAGTATTCTTTATTAGGTCATACAGCTTGTGATTGAGTTTAGTGCTATGAATGTTCTCTTAAGAGGTTTATTCAATAGGTTGGTACACTCATGCGGAATGATCATGGGCGGCAATCTTTTAGAGTGAAGTTGTTTGTGAGGGGACAAAATATATACATTTGGCGGACGGTGTCAAAATCTCGGTCGAATTTTTGTTTAATACAATAAGTGAAGTTAAGAAAAAAGGTATATTTGGACTTATTAAAAATGTAGCAATGATAGAGCTTTTGCAATGGGAGCTATGTAAAAAATGGCAATGAATGAAGCGGTAATATGTGTGAATGTGAGTAAGTTTTGGTTTTAGCATTAATTCATGCGAGCAGTTGACATCATAACCCTTGGGAATAAGGAAGTTCCCAAATTTTTTTGAAGTTTGATTTGTATGCTTCAGTGTTTCGTAATCCGTGATGTAATCCATTTAATTCGTTTGCTCGGGTTAAGTTTTACTAAGTTATGGCTTTTTTCTGACCCCCTTGAGACAGCGGTCTCTCAAAAACATAAACGTCGTGATGATGTATAGACACAATGAACTATATTTTCGTAGAATATAGGTATTTTTAGACAACATCTTTTATATTCAAATACTTATAGTGGTGAGATTTTTTTAAATGATGTATAGTAACAAAAGAAATTTTCTTTTGTTTCTGATAAAAGGTATCCCGCATAAGTTTTTTTAGAATACTGCTAATTCCATAAAATGTAGCGATGATAGAGATTTTGCAATGGGAGCTATATAAAAAATGGCCTTGAATGAAGCGGTAATATGTGTAAATGTGAGTAGGTTTTCTTTTTACCATTAAAACATGCGAGCAGTTGACATCACAATCTTTGGTAATAAGGAAATAAAGGGTTATTTGGAAGTGATCAATTTTTCTGATGTATGATTTGTATGCTTTAGTGTTTTGTAATCCGTGTTTGATAACGTGGTCAAACTTTTTCTCAAAACTATCTAAACCAAATTTGTAATAGGTTTTAACAACGATCTTTTCGGTTAGTTGTGAATTTACTGCCGTACCCGTGCCATAAAATGAATCGTCCTTGTAGCGAATGACGGTTTAGGTCTGCATGCAATGCAGATGTTAAAAAATTGTGAGAGTCCTTTATTAGTGTATTTGTTGAGGTGTAGAGCATTATTGAGTTGGTAGATGATGCTGTCACAAAGTTTGTTGTCACCAGTGTTTTTTAGCGGTATTTTTAAAGATTTCGTCGGTGTTGTCATAAGAATCTTGCGGAAAGAATAGATGTTTTCCTTTTCTTTTTGTCAGGTTTTCTTTCTTTTGTTTTCCTGAGTGCATCTTTTTCTCAACAAAGGATTGTTCATGATTTGTGTTCTTTTTGTGTTTATTGTCGTTCCATCTGGTTTTAGTTTAATCTTGAAAGGGAGTTGAAAAGAATTTTTCATCCAGTTTAATCTGGTTGTAGTCTGGCATGGGTACTTGTGGTTGGTACGGTGGTGTTACAAAGTTGCATTGGTTGTTAAAGCTTAGCTTGAATTGCTTCTTCCAACCCGGTAGTAGAGGAGTAAAAAAAAACAATTTTTGAAAATTACAAAATAAATCACACCTAAAAAAGGTTAGAACTTATCTGAGTTTTTTGCTCGTTAAAAATCTGGTACTTTGTATAAAAAACTTACGGCATAATTGTACTAATTTATTGCTGCGTATGAATTCTACTGCTTTTAAAAATTTACATCAAACAGTTAGCATTTTTAATCAAAAGTTTTACGATGTCTTAAAAAAGGTTCGTTTTTTTTTTATATTCTGTGTTTTCAGAAAAACTACTGGTGAAATCTAAAAAAAACCGTGAGACACACGTGTAAAAATGTTGAGTGAAATATTGAAAGTTTATGAGTGAGAATAATAAATTCATATTACTGTGGGTCGGATTCCGAAAAAATTCCAGTGAAAAAGTTAGTTTTATTTTTGTTTGAGTGAAATGAAGGTAGTGGAAGCATTTAAAAGACTTTTTTAGTACATTAAAAAAGCCAATGGTGACCTAGTGCGTGGACGTCTTCAGAAATTGAGGAAAATTCAAGGTTGGTATCTTTTATTTGGTTATACAGCTTGTGATTGAGCTCAGTGCTATAAATGTTTTACAAAGAAGTTTATTCAATAGGTTGGATATACTCATGCGGGATGACAATGGGCGGGGGTCTTTCAGAGTGAAGTTGTTTGTGAGGGGGCAAAATATATACATTTGGCTGACGGGGTCAAAATTTCGGTTGAGTTTTTGTTTAATTCTATACGTGAAGTTAAGAAAATAGGGGAAGGTATATTTGAACTTATTAAATATGTAGCGATGACCTAGATTTTGCAATGAGAGCTATGTAAAAAATGGCAATGAATGAAGCGGTACTATAAGTGAATGTGAGTAAGTTTTGGTTTTAGCATTAATTCATGCGAGCAATTGACATCACAATCTTTGGTAATAAAGAATTAAAAGGTTATTTGGAAGTGATCAATTATTCTGATGTACGATTTGTAAGCTTTAGTTTTGTATTCCGTGTTCAATAACGTGGTCAAACTTTTTCTCAAAACTATCTAAATCAAATATGTAATAGGTTCTATTAAAGATCTTTCGGTTAGTTGCGAATGTACTGCCGGATGACTGTGTGGTCATAGTGCGTGACGGGAGACGGTTTAGATCTGCATGCAACGAAGAGGTTTATTACTTGTGAGAGTCCATTGTTAGTAAATTTGTTGAGTTGTAGAGCATTATTGAGATGGTAGATGATGCTGTCACAAAGTTTGTCGTCGCCAGTGTTTCTTTTTAACGGTATATTTTAAGAGCTAATAAAACTATTAAAGACTTCCAGGAGAATGTGGGAGAAGCGGGTAATCATCGGTGTTGTCATGAGAAAGTTAGGGGAAAAAGATGGTTCTTTCTTTTTTTCCGGTTTTCTTTCTTTTGTTTTCCTGAGTGCATCTTTTTCTCAAAAAGGATTAATTTATGACTTTTGATGTTTTTGTGTTTATTAGCCTTCCATATGGTCTTAGTTTACTCTTGAATTGGAGTTGAAAAGATTATTTCATCCAATTTAATCTGGTTGTAGTCTGGTATGGGTACTTGTGGTTAGTACGGTGGTGTTGCAAAGCTGCGTTGGTTGTTTAAATTTAGCTTTAATTGCTTCTTCCAACCGGTTTAAGGGAAGGTTTGAAACGTGTGAAAAGGAGTTAAAATTGTTATAAGTTAGTTTGTCAAACTTGGAAGTCGCTTATTCTCAAATACTGTAGTGGCACGTAACTCTGAATTGGGTGGAAAGAGTACAAGAGAATAAACCAATTATTGAAAATTACAAAATAGATAAGCTTGTGATTGAGCTTAGTGCTATAAATGTTCTCTAAAGAAGTTTATTCAATAGGTTGGATATATTCATGCGGGATGATAATGGGCGGGAATATTTCAGAGTGAAGTTGTTTGTGAGGGGACAAAATATATACATTTGGCGGACGGGATCAAAACTTCGGTCGAATTTTTGTTTAATACAATACGTGAAGTTAAGAAAATAGGGGGAGGTATATTTGAACTTATTAAATATGTAGCGATGATATAGATTTTGCAATGAGAGCTATGTAAAATATGGCAATGAAAGAAGCGGTACTATAAGTGAATGTGAGATTTCTAGTACGTAAAAAAGCCAAAGGTGATCTAGTGCGTCGACATCTTCAGGAGTTGCGGAAATTTCAAGGTTAGTATTCTTTATTAGGTCATACAGCTTGTGATTGAGTTTAGTGCTATGAATGTTCTCTTAAGAGGTTTATTCAATAGGTTGGTACACTCATGCGGAATGATCATGGGCGGCAATCTTTTAGAGTGAAGTTGTTTGTGAGGGGACAAAATATATACATTTGGCGGACGGGGTCAAAATCTCGGTCGAATTTTTGTTTAATACAATAAGTGAAGTTAAGAAAAAAGGTATATTTGGACTTATTAAAAATGTAGCAATGATAGAGCTTTTGCAATGGGAGCTATGTAAAAAATGGCAATGAATGAAGCGGTAATATGTGTGAATGTGAGTAAGTTTTGGTTTTTGCATTAATTCATGCGAGCAGTTGACATCATAACCTTTAGGAATAAGGAAAATCCCAAATTTTTCTGAAGTTTGATTTGTATGTTTCAGTGTTTCGTAATCCGTGTTGTAATCCATGTAATCGGCTTGCTCGGGTTAATTTTTACTAAGTTATGTCTTTTTTCTGACCCCCATGGGACAGCGGTCTCTCAAAAACATGTACGTCGTGATGATGTACAGACACAATGAACTACATTTTCGTAGAATATAGGTATTTTTAGACAATATCTTTTATATTCAAATACTTATAGTGGTGAGATTTTTCTAAAGGATGTATAGTAACAAAAGAAATTTTCTTTTGTTCCCAAAAAAAGATTGAGCGGTTGCCTGATAAAAGGTATCCCGCATAAGTTTTTTTAGAATACTGCTAATTCCAAGGATTGTGATTTTTATATTCTATCTATTTCACAAAACTGACATTTTGTTTCAATTTCTGATAGTGACATTTTTTTATTTGGGGTGGATATGGGAGTTATGCGTTTTCATCTCAATTTTTTCTTCATATTCGAATTATTACTTCTGAGTACTGAGTTCGAAAAAGAGGTTTCCAATACTTGAATTCCAATTCAGTTTCATGGTCTTTTAAAATAATGTTTTTTTTTCTATTCCTTGTTTTTTCTATGGAATTTTTATCTATCTTTCTGCATAGGGTGTAATTGTTCAAATGGTTTAGATTTTATGAATCATTTTTGAGAATTTTTATCATTCTTGATTAGATTTTAGCGAGTTGAAAAGTCGTACATGTGTTTCCAGGAAATCAAACAGTAGTTGATTGGATGCAGGTGATTGGATCGCAATATCCTTGATAATTTTTGCAAGGCAAGCAATATTTTTGATATAAAATAGCGTCATCTTTTAAAATGCGTGTAAATTAGACTGTTTCAAGTTAGTTTTTCCAGTCAAAAAACTTTTCTTCTCGGTATCTTGAATTTTTTTGCTAGCTTTACAGTTTGATGGATCGTTGATTTCAACGTGAGGTATCCAATTTTTATCATAAATTAATCGTCCGTTGGAATGGTCGCAAGGGAATTTTCATCTGACTGTGAATGGCCTTGGTGTTGTTTAAACTGGTGTTGATTCTGAGAAAATGTAAAAGTGGGAGAAGCGAGTATGTGGGAGAAGCGGGTAATCATCGGTTTTGTCATGACAAAGTTAGGGGAAGAAATATGGTTCTTTTTTTATCCGGTTTTCTTTCTTTTGTTTTTCGAGTGCATCCTTTTCTCAAAAAGGGGTGGTTTATGACTTTTGTTGTTTTTGTGTTTATTAGCGTTCCATATGGTTTTAGTTTAACTTGAACTGGAGTTGAAAAGATTATTTCATCCAATTTAATCTGGTTGTAGTCTGGTATGGGTACTTGTGGTTAGTACGGTGGTGTTACAAAGCTGCGTTGGTTGTTTAAGTTTAGCTTTAATTGCTTCTTCCAACCGGTTTAAGGGAAGGTTTGAAACGTGTGAAAAGGAGTTAAAATTGTTATAAGTTAGTTTGTCAAACTAGGAAGTCGCTTGTTCTCAAATACTGTATTGGCACGTAACTCTGAATTGGGTGGAAAGAGTACAAGAGACAAAAACCAATTATTGAAAATTACAAAATAAATAAGCTTGTGATTGAGCTTAGTGCTATAAATGTTCTCTAAAGAAGTTTATTCAATAGGTTGGATATACTCATGCGGGATGATAATGGGCGGGAATATTTCAGAGTGAAGTTGTTTGTGAGGGGACAAAATATATACATTTGGCGGACGGGGTCAAAATTTCGGTCGAATTTTTGTTTAATACAATACGTGAAGTTAAGAAAATAGGGGAAGGTATATTTGAACTTATTAAATATGTAGCGATGACCTAGATTTTGCAATGAGAGCTATGTAAAAAATGGCAATGAATGAAGCGGTATTATAAGTGAATGTGAGTAAGTTTTGGTTTTAGCATTAATTCATGCGAGCAATTGACATCATAACCTTTAGGAATAAGGAAGTTCCCAAATTTTTCTGAAGTTTGATTTGTATGCTTCAGTGTTTCGTAATCCGTGTTGTAATCCATGTAATCCGATTGCTCGGGTTAATTTTTACTAAGTTATGGCTTTTTTCTGACCCCCATGGGACAGCGGTCTCTCAAAAACATATACGTCGTGATGATGTACAGACACAATGAACTATACTTTCGTAGAATATAGGTATTTTTAGACAATATCTTTTATATTCAAATACTTATAGTGGTGAGATTTTTTTAAAGGATGTATAGTAACAAAAGAAGTTTTCTTTTGTTCCCAAAAAAAGATTGAGCGGTTGCCTGATAAAAGGTATCCCGCATAAATTTTTTTTAGAATACTGCTAATTCCAAGGATTGTGATTTTTATATTCTATCTAGTTCACAAAACTGTTATTTTGTTTCAATTTCTGATAGTGACATTTTTTTTATTTGGGGTGGATATGGGATATGGGAGTTATGCGTTTTCATCTCAATTTTTTCTTCATTTTCGAATTATTACTTCTGAGTACTGAGTTCGAAAAAGAGGTTTCCAATACTTGAATTCCAATTCAGTTTCAGGGTCTTTTAAAATATTGTTTTTTATTCTATTCCTTGTATTTTCTATGGAATTTTTATCTAATTTTCTGCATAGGGTGTAATTGTTCAAATGGTTTAGATTTTATGAATCATTTTTGAGAATTTTTATCATTCTTGATTAGATTTTAGCGAGTTGAAAAGTCGTACATGTGTCTCCAGGAAATCAAACAGTAGTTGATTGGATGCAGGTGATTGGATCGCGATATCCTTGATAATTTTTGCAAGGCAAGCGATATTTTTGATATGAAATAGCGTCATCTTTTAAAATGCGTGTAAATTAGACTGTTTCAAGTTAGTTTTTCCAGTCAAAAAACTTTTCTTCTCGGTATCTTGCATTTTTTTGCTAGCTTTACAGTTTGATGGATCGTTGATTTCAACGTGAGGTATCTAATTTTTATCATAAATTAATCGTCCGTTGGAATTGTCGTGAGGGAATTTTCATCTGACTGTGAATGGCCTTGGTGTTGTTTAAACTGGTGTTGATTCTGAGAAAATGTAAAAGTGGGAGAAGCGGGTATGTGGGAGAAGCGGGTAATCATCGGTGTTGTCATGAGAGAGTTAGTGGAAGAAATATGGTTCTTTTTTTATCCGGTTTTCTTTCTTTTGTTTTTCGAGTGCATCCTTTTCTCAAAAAGGGGTGGTTTATGACTTTTGTTTTTTTTGTGTTTATTAGCGTTCCATATGGTCTTAGTTTAATCTTGAACTGGAGTTGAAAAGATTATTTCATCCAATTTAATCAGGTTGTAGTCTGGTATGGGTACTTGTGGTTAGTACGGTGATGTTACAAAGCTGCGTTGGTTGCTTAAGTTTAGCTTTAATTGCTTCTTCCGACCGGTTTAAGGGAAGGTTTGAAACGTGTGAAAAGGAGTTAAAATTGTTATAAGTTAGTTTGTCAAACTAGGAAATCGCTTATTCTCAAATACTGTAGTGGCACGTAACTCTGATATGGGTTGAAAGAGTACAAGAGACAAAAACCAATTATTGAAAATTATCAATTAAATCAGCTTGTGATTGAGCTTAGTGCTATAAATGTTCTCTAAAGAAGTTTTTTCAATAGGTTGGATATACTCATGCGGGATGATAATGGGCGGGAATATTTCAGAGTGAAGTTGTTTGTGAGGGGACAAAATATATACATTTGGCGGACGGGGTCAAAACTTCGGTCGAATTTTTGTTTAATACAATACGTGAAGTAAAAAAATAGGGGGAGGTATAGTTGAACTTATTAAATATGTAGCGATGATATAGATTTTGCAATGAGAGCTATGTAAAAAATGGCAATGAATGAAGCGGTACTATAAGTGAATGTGAGTAAGTTTTGGTTTTAGCATTAATTCATGCGAGCAGTTGACATCATAACCTTTAGGAATAAGGAAGTTCCCAAATTTTTTTGAAGTTTGATTTGTATGCTTCATTGTTTCGTAATCCGTGTTGTAATCCATGTAATCCGTTTGCTCGGGTTAATTTTTACTAAGTTATGGCTTTTTTCTGACCCCCATGGGACAGCGGTCTTTCAAAAACATGTACGTCGTGATGTTGTATAGACACAATGAACTATGTTTTCGTAGAATATAGGTATTTCTAGACAACATCTTTTTTATTCAAATACTTATAGTGGTGAGATTTTTTTAAAGGATGTATAGTAACAAAAGAAATTTTCTTTTGTTTCCAAAAAAAAAGATTGAGCGGTTGCCTTATAAAAGGTATCCCGCATAAGTTTTTTTAGAATACTGCTAATTCCAAGAATTGTGATTTTTATGTTCTATCTAGTTCACAAAACTGACATTCTGTTTCAATTTCTGAAAGTGACATTTTTTTATTTGGGCTGGATATGGGAGTTATGCGTTTTCTTCTCACATTTTTCTTCATATTCGAATAAATACTTCTGAGTACTGAGTTCGAAAAAGAGGTTTCAAATACTTGAATTCCAATTCAGTTTCAGGGTCTTTTAAAAAAGTGTTATTTTTTTTTCTATTCCTTGTTTTTTCTATGGAATTTTTATCTAATTTTCTGCATAGGGTGTAATTGTTCAAATGGTTTAGATTTTATGAATCATTTTTAAGAAATTTTATCATTCTTGATTAGATTTTAGCGAGTTGAAAAGTCGTACATGTGTCTCCAGGAAATCAAACAGTAGTTGATTGGATGCAGGTGATTGGATCGCAATATCCTTGATATTTTTTGCAAGGCAAGCGATATTTTTGATATAAAATAGCGTCATCTTTTAAAATGCGTGTAAATTAAACTGTTTCAAGTTAGATTTTCCAGTCAAAAAACATTTTTTCTTGGGATCCTGAATTTTTTTTGCTAGCTTTACAGTTTGATGGGTCGTTGATTTAAACGTGAGGTATCCAATTTTTATCATAAATTATTCGACCGTTGGAATTGTCGTAAGGGATTTTTCATCTGACTGTGAATGGCCTTGGTGTTGTTTAAACTGGTGTTGATTCTGAGAAAATGTGAAAGTTTACTAATAATCGAGCATCAATTTTTTGTGTTACCAATTTTAAACGTTTGAGTTCATTTTCACAGTCTTCTTGGTTAAGATGTAATAGTCTTTAATTTTACTTTGGTAGTATGATTCAAGATCAAGTCTAATTTTGTTTCGGTTTGAGGTTTTTGAACAATGTACTTTCTTTTAAGTATTATATCTCTAAACCTCCAGCCTACAAGTGAACAAAAGTGTTGCAATTACGTTTGTTATTTGTTTTGCCTGTGGTTCTGATTCACATAGAGCAATTTAATTTTTTGGTGTAATGGTGTATCTATCGTGTTTGTGAATTAGTTCTGTGCATATAATTGGGAAGGCAAAGATTGAACGGTGATATCTGGCTGGGACAATAGCAATGGGCGATTGGTTGGGTTTTTTACTTTTATTGTGATCTCGAACTTGAGTACTAATTTTTGTTAAGATAGCTTTTGATAGTAATGTTCTTTGATATTTTTGATTTATCGTGTCGTATTGTAGTCGGTTTAAAGCTCAATTATGCGGCTCCTGTCTAGACGTTTTACAAATATAAGAGGGTGTGCTAAGTTTGCGTTTCAATCTAGTCGTTGGATCTTAATAGTACTTTGATGTTCCTGATATCTAAAATTTAAATGGTGTGAAAAAATGATTGAAAAGGTTTCGAGCGATCATTTATTTGATACTGAAGGTGTTGATGGGAGGAAAAGTGTTTCTGGCAGAGTTAAAGAAGTTGTTTCTGAAGAGCTATTGCTTAGTTCGTTGACGAGCTTTGATTCGCGTTAAGGATATCTATAATTCATCCAATGTGGGAGCCTTTGTGGAGAGGTTGGGGGATTGAACGGGTGCTTTCTTATTGTTCAGAAGTGGGTGATGAACCTATGTAATCGGATTGAAGATTTATTCTTTTAATGTGAATTGATTTTTACAGGTGGAGGGATGCTTTTTTGTGTGGCTTGTTAGGAGTACACAATGTTATTGATGATGGTATTTTGAATTTAACTCGTGGTGATGTTAGAGTACTGTTTCGTCGTAGGTGAAACATCTGTCGGTCGATTGTGGTATGCGGAGTTTGATTTCGACTTTCATGTCTAGTTCGATTTAGGTCTAGTTGTAAGGATGGGTAAATGTGATATGCTGGTACGTAATGTGACTCGCTTAGGGGAGTGATATGATGAGCTGGCGTTAATGGTTCTGTCAAAGTAGCTTTTTTTCCGCAAAGTGATGTGAATTTTCTACCTATGCTAGACGAGTAGATGATTGAGACTGGGTTGATGTACTTGGTTTTGAATGGGTTGTTTGGATATTTTAAGTTGGTTTTTGGGATGGGTTGGCAGATGGGTAATTTGTGATCAGCAGTTTTTGTAGTATTCTTCAGTAAAAACGATTATTAGACTGCTCCCCAAAATGAAAGCAATTGTTGCTTTCTGAGGACATTTATAAAAAGTCAACCTGAGGGAGACTTTCAAAGTTAGAAAATTGACAAAAAGGTCAGCCAGTTATTTTCTAGACGATTTTTTTCCAACCAGAAGGAAAGGTTTTTTTTTGTACCTGGTTGTATTGTTGATGTTTTTGGAAAGGGAAATGTATGTTTGAAACAGAAAACACAAAATTGCAATTCCAATTCTGTTCCAATAAAGCTTTTATGCGCAAAACTACTATGGGCATTTGAGATTTTGAGTCCATTGGCAGAGAGGGTACAGTCAGAGAAAAGAGAATACAGGGAGTTGTTTACGAGGAACGGTGAATCAGACACAGTAGGATCAGTGTTGTCGTATCGCAATCAGCTCCATTTGATTGCGTTACTTTGCATCGTATTTCCAAATAAACTTTTTGCAGGTCAACAAAATTATTTCGGTCACCATTGATTTCAAATTCAAGCATTGGTCCATTGGGAGAACAGACAGGTCCAATTTTTTGATCAAAACCGTTTTCAAAAGTAATCAAAAGAGGTTGTTTTTCAAACAAATCCTGAGAGCTATGGGTAGCTTCATTGGGTAACAAATTAGCGATCATTTTTTATGTTTGAGAAAAAATCTGCTCGACTTCTCACTGGTCTGGTTTTTCTTCGAATGATTGTTTTTCTTTTTCGAGCCCCTACTGACCTTCTTCTTCGTAATCCATTCATTGGTGTCTTTCGACGACGTCTACCACCATCGAGTTGTTTTCTTGCAGTTTTTGTGACAGTGTTTTTCAATGCTTGTTTAGGAGACTTCTTTTTCATAGCGACATCAATCAGTTCTGGCGCTGCACTCATCAAAAGTTCTCTGCCCAGTTTTTTCGCAGCCGGTAGAATAACCCGTCGTGCAAACGGTATAGCAACACGACCAATACCAGCAGCCAAAGCGCCAAATCCACTGCCGCGTTGTCGGTAGTGTCCAGAGAAATGAGGAAGTGAAGCTTGCGTTGCATAATATTGTTCCATTGGTTTTCAATCAAAGCGCTTGAATTTTAGAGTCAACACAACTTTACCAGTTCCTGCAAAGGGCACTAGTCTTCCAGTTTCTGTGCGCAACTGTACCGATATTGATTGTACAGATGAAGTGAATAATTTTTTGTAGTCTAAATTAGTGAAATGTTTTCGATGATTAGGTTCAATGCTGCAGGCACTACCGTTTTTGATGCGTCTATTTGAATCATTGACGCGTAACAATGGGGCATTTGCATCTCCAACAGTTTGGTATTGAATAATGTCAATATAGACAAAAATTAGACTTGTCCCACTTGATAAGTCATATGGGAAATGATATTCGTACAGTTCGTTTCCCTCATAAGATGCATCGAAGGAGGGTATCATTTTGTAACCAATATGATATTAACTGTTCTCATCAAGCTTTGCATTGTAGCCTAACAGACTGGGTAATTGGGGACTTGGGAATGAGATTTCTTCATTTGCGTTCATTCAAATGCTCATGCTATTCGTGATTTCTTGAGGACTCGCATCAAAATGAATTTTGTCTTTGAGTTTTGTTTTTATCTCAATAATCAATTGTTCTATAAAAGTGTACTCTCCTGATTTGATAAAAACTTTTTCACCATAGTAGGGTCTGGAAATTGTATTCCGATTGCCAGCGTTGGATTTACTGGCTACTACTTCGGATGCTCTGAAGTACGTAAATTCCTCATCAGTAACATTGTTTAATTTTGTGGGGAAAATTATTTCTGAGGGAGCAACTCTCCAATCTCCTTCTAAAGCTATTTCTTCTTTACAAAAATTTCTAAAACTGGCCAAAAAGTTGTCTGGGAAATAATCCATTGATGCTGTTGAAATCAAATGTACAGTAAACTCATCACTGCCCATTTTCGTTATAATCAGCTTTGTTTTCAATTAAACTTAGTTCTTTTTCATAAAATTTTCCGCTGATTTCATCCTTTTCCGCATCAATGAGACTGTATGTTGGAGGATTTACAGTAGGAATGGCAACTATTTCAAAAAATTCGTCTGCGAAAATCAGCTTGTAACCTTTTCTAAAAGGCAAGTCAGTCTTCGCTATTCGCACATAGTCACCAACATTAATATTTGGTTTCTGTACCAACTTCGATAAACTGTTTGCAATTAATGAAACTAAAGCAGGTACATGTTTTCTTGTGATCTTGTTTGGAGCCAATTTTGTTACTCTAATAACGCGTGAGTTAATCGTTTGAACAAAACTTTGTATTTTTTCAATATAACTGTAAGTCCATTCAAACTCCAAGTATTTGTAGATAATACTTTTCAGCGATCGAATGTTTCTTTCGGCAAACGCTGATTTTTTTTCACTGTGAGTTTTGTATTTGACGATTTCTTGTTTAGTACATAACTTTTCGAACTCTCCTTTAAACTCGGTGCCTTTGTCAACCCAAACTTTTTTTGGTTGTTTTGGTTTGATCAGTTTTTTGAAAGCTTCGGTTATTTCCATGCATATTTGGTCTTCAGGGGTTCCACTCGTAAGTAGCGAGAGAGACAATCGACAGCAACTAACAAATATCGTACCCCTCGGTTATATTTAGCCAATTTATCAACATAAGCCAAGTCAAGAGACCAAATTTCGTTGATATCGTTAACAATCACTTTTAACCGAGGATATGTTTTACGAAACAATCCATACTTTGTATGTGATGATTGAGATCTCAGAAATTTTTAAACTTTTTTGGTGAGAGTTGACTAGCATTTGTTAAGTTTTTAACGCTACCAAATGCAGCTGGAACTTTTGTTTAGAGTAGTTTGAGTTTCTTTTCTTCACTGATAGTAGGATTTCCATTCTTTTGTTGACGTTGTCGCAAACGATTCTTTACTGCTTTCATAGTTTTTATCATCATCGTCATCGACGTCGTTGGTGGTGGGGAAAAGTTCTTTTTTCTGGGTTTTTCTTCTGTCGGATTGCTTGGTTTTGGGTTTGAGAGTTGTCGATCGAGTCTTCGAAGAGGAGGGTTTTGATCTCTTCGAGTACTCAGTTGTCGGGTTGTCGGAGACGAAGGAGGAAGAAGTTGAGGGCTTAGCTGCTTCGCTCTTAAGCGAGCGGAGAACCTGTTTGGCATAAGTGTTGGACACTAAGCTAGGATCAAGATTCAGTTCTTTCAAAATTTATGGATAAAAAACACCCTCAAGTTTTTTTTGTGTTTTGCTGTGTATCGTACAAAAAGGATTCAATTTTAACGAGTGTTGGTTTTCCTTGAATTAGAACATATCCGTCAACGTCTAAAGTGAAGGATTCAACTTTGAACAACTGCTTTAGCACGGTGTTTGCCCTTTCCAATTTATTAGCTTCCAATAGCGCTTGAATGGACCCCATAACCTTTTTAAACACTTCAGCGGTTTTTCCATTACTTTTTTCAACGATTTTTTCTTTTCTCTTTGAGCTTGTCTGCTGCAGTGAATTGTATGATTCAAAATTTTTTTCTGCTTCATCATCACCATCATCACTGAAATTAGTAAGTGCAGATAAATTTCTTTTTCGAAGATTTGGTACTACATTACTAGGGGTTAAAGGAATTGAAGATGTTGGGTTTAATGGTGGTGGAGAGTCACGGCTGATATTTCGTTCTCGAAATCGTTGTATATAATTGAGTTGAGATGATTTGTCATTAATTAATGGATTATGAAGGATTTGAGATTGTGGTGCATTTTTTTCATATGGAGCATATGTTTTTCGAGGAATGAGGATGAATTCTTCAGCATACATGCCTGAGGTTCCAGTTTTTCAGGTAAATGTAACACGATTCTCCGATTGATTTAACCAGTGAAATTTTGTTTGCCAAAACTTTTCGTTTTTCTCGGATACTTAACTTAGGGTCAACAATTTTTCCAAATGGTATTTTCTTACTCTCGATGAAACTTTTGTTAGCTGGAACATGTCGCAGAAAAACATTCACAAAACAATCGCTAAGAAATCTAATAAAATTTAAATCAGCTCCTGTCAAAATTGATCTACATTGGCGACTATTGAGCATTTGCTTCAATATACATAATTCTTTCTCTTTCATTTTCAAGAGATGTGATAACTTCTTTTGAGGATGGTAAATAGAAAATGGTTGGTGTTGGCGGAACTATGTTTGACGAATAACGAAGACATTCTGAAGTTTTGGGATCCAAGTCTATCAACAGATGACCGAAATCTTTTTTCGTTGCCAACTGATACGCATGACGGAGGAATTTTGCATTATTCAACTGTCTGCCTAAATAATCAATTTGTTGAATGTCTCGAGGTGATTTGAACAAAAATTAAGTGAGTTGTATTCAAATCTATTGTACGTGATTGCTTACTTTGCTGAAATAAGTTGTGCTTGACATAAATAACATGAACATTTTGATGTCGGCCTGCTGTAGCTAATTTAGCAAAATATTTTTCATTAAAAAATTCTTCACAGGTATCATCAAAGACAATCATACAATCCCGTAAGTTATTAACAATTTCAAAGCTGGACAATTTTATAAATTCAATATCAAATTTGTTGTGAGAAACAAAGGAACGGTATTTGGGTTGATCGTGAAGATAAAAATAAAATATCTTGTTATACGATGGATAGAATGTACCTTTGAGAAACATTTGAAAAAATAAATCAGTTTTGCTAGATCCCGAAGGACCTGAAACGGACATAAACAGACGATCTTTTGTTGAAATGATCTTCTTCATTATTATAACTTGGGATTGGGTAACAAAAAAGACAATTTTGAAATAGATAAAGAGAGCAAAATGAAAATGAAACAGACTTGTGTGAAAAAAACAACTTCTGCAGACGGAAGAGAAACAAAATTACAAAATTTCCAAGATCTGTTTTCGTGAGATAAAGACTGTTCGGCACCACCAATGTCTACAAAGTCGCAATCATTGTTCTCAACAGTGGTGGTTTCTTCAATTTCCATGTTTACTGGAAGACTTTTTTTGCTTATTTGTAACAAGGTTGAGAGTTACAACT
Source organism: Symsagittifera roscoffensis (assembly GCF_963678635.1). Lineage (NCBI taxonomy): Eukaryota > Metazoa > Xenacoelomorpha > Acoela > Convolutidae > Symsagittifera > Symsagittifera roscoffensis. The sequence continues at coordinate 3,389,409 of NC_087069.1, forward strand.
GCATACCAATCGCCTTTTTTTCTCTCTGATCTATTGCCGCTTGGTTTGTATTTTATTATATATCTTGCTATGTTTTTGTCTGTCAGAAGTATCCGAACAATTTTTTCTACGTTTCCGGTACTGATTTTGTCTAATAAATCTTTTGGTAAATTCTCACCTGTTAAACTCACATTTTGTGTGTTTTCTTTTGGCAAAAATATTTTTTTGAAATTTTGAATTTTCAAACACGACTTGTTAGCAACTAGTAATCACACATGTCGTGAAATAAATTGTGCTTGACATAAATAACGTGAACATTTTTATGTCGGCCTGCTGTAGCTAATTTAGCAAAATCTTTTTCTTTAAAAATTTCTTCACAGGTATCATCAAAAACAATCATACAATCCCGTAAGTTATTAACAATTTCAAAGCTGGACATTTTTATAAATTCAATATCAAATTTGTTGTGAGAAACAAAGGAACGGTATTTGGGATGATCGTGAAGATAAAAACAAAATATCTTGTTATACGATGGATAGAATATACCTTTGAGAAACATTTGAAAATTTAAATCAGTTTTGCCAGATCCCGAAGGACCTGAAACGGACACAAACAGACGATCTTTTGTTGAAATGATCTTATTCATTATTATATCTTGGGATTGTGTAACATGTAACCAACTGTACTGGATAGTATTGAAAGCCAAATGGCAGTCTCGTCACAACTAAGATTGTAAAAAGACAATTTTGAAATAGATAAAGAGAGCAAAATGAAAATGAAACAGACTTGTGTGAAAAAGACAACTGCAGACGGAAGAGAAACAGAATTACAAAATTTCCAAGATCTGTTTTCGTGAGATAAAGACTGTTCGGCACCACCAATCAATGTCTACAAAGTCGCAATCATTGTTCTCAACAGTGGTGGTTTCTTCAATTTCCATGTTTACTGGA